>NC_136522.1:61594839-61724839 GCF_053919585.1 Euprymna scolopes
TTTTTTTAAAATGCTCAAATTCATTTTTAAGTCAATAGTTTTGCTTATTTTTAAGCCTTTTTTTAAGGTAAATATAGTTTTATTAGCATTTTGGATATTTTTAAAAATGCTCAAATTCATTTTTAAGTCAATAGTTTTGCTTATTTTTAAGCCTTTTTTTAAGGTAAATATAGTTTTATTAGCATTTTGGATATTTTTAAAAATGCTCAAATTCATTTTTAAGTCAATAGTTTTGCTTATTTTTAAGCCTTTTTTTAAGGTAAATATAGTTTTATTAGCATTTTGGATATTTTTTTAAAATGCTCAAATTCATTTTTAAGTCAATAGTTTTGCTTATTTTTAAGCCTTTTTTTAAGGTAAATATAGTTTTATTAGCATTTTGGATATTTTTAAAAATGCTCAAATTCATTTTTAAGTCAATAGTTTTACTTATTTTTAAGCCTTTTTTTAAGGTAAATATAGTTTTATTAGCATTTTGGATATTTTTAAAAATGCTCAAATTCATTTTTAAGTCAATAGTTTTGCTTATTTTTAAGCCTTTTTTTAAGGTAAATATAGTTTTATTAGCATTTTGGATATTTTTAAAAATGCTCAAATTCATTTTTAAGTCAATAGTTTTGCTTATTTTTAAGCCTTTTTTTAAGGTAAATATAGTTTTATTAGCATTTTGGATATTTTTAAAAATGCTCAAATTCATTTTTAAGTCAATAGTTTTGCTTATTTTTAAGCCTTTTTTTAAGGTAAATATAGTTTTATTAGCATTTTGGATATTTTTAAAAATGCTCAAATTCATTTTTAAGTCAATAGTTTTGCTTATTTTTAAGCCTTTTTTTAAGGTAAATATAGTTTTATTAGCATTTTGGATATTTTTTTAAAATGCTCAAATTCATTTTTAAGTCAATAGTTTTGCTTATTTTTAAGCCTTTTTTTAAGGTAAATATAGTTTTATTAGCATTTTGGATATTTTTAAAAATGCTCAAATTCATTTTTAAGTCAATAGTTTTGCTTATTTTTAAGCCTTTTTTTAAGGTAAATATAGTTTTATTAGCATTTTGGATATTTTTAAAAATGCTCAAATTCATTTTTAAGTCAATAGTTTTGCTTATTTTTAAGCCTTTTTTTAAGGTAAATATAGTTTTATTAGCATTTTGGATATTTTTAAAAATGCTCAAATTCATTTTTAAGTCAATAGTTTTGCTTATTTTTAAGCCTTTTTTTAAGGTAAATATAGTTTTATTAGCATTTTGGATATTTTTAAAAATGCTCAAATTCATTTTTAAGTCAATAGTTTTGCTTATTTTTAAGCCTTTTTTTAAGGTAAATATAGTTTTATTAGCATTTTGGATATTTTTTTAAAATGCTCAAATT
This sequence comes from Euprymna scolopes, assembly GCF_053919585.1. Taxonomy (NCBI): domain Eukaryota; kingdom Metazoa; phylum Mollusca; class Cephalopoda; order Sepiida; family Sepiolidae; genus Euprymna; species Euprymna scolopes. Next base: position 61,596,208 of record NC_136522.1, read on the forward strand.
CATTTTTAAGTCAATAGTTTTGCTTATTTTTAAGCCTTTTTTTAAGGTAAATATAGTTTTATTAGCATTTTGGATATTTTTAAAAATGCTCAAATTCATTTTTAAGTCAATAGTTTTGCTTATTTTTAAGCCTTTTTTTAAGGTAAATATAGTTTTATTAGCATTTTGGATATTTTTAAAAATGCTCAAATTCATTTTTAAGTCAATAGTTTTGCTTATTTTTAAGCCTTTTTTTAAGGTAAATATAGTTTTATTAGCATTTTGGATATTTTTAAAAATGCTCAAATTCATTTTTAAGTCAATAGTTTTGCTTATTTTTAAGCCTTTTTTTAAGGTAAATATAGTTTTATTAGCATTTTGGATATTTTTAAAAATGCTCAAATTCATTTTTAAGTCAATAGTTTTGCTTATTTTTAAGCCTTTTTTTAAGGTAAATATAGTTTTATTAGCATTTTGGATATTTTTTTAAAATGCTCAAATTCATTTTTAAGTCAATAGTTTTGCTTATTTTTAAGCCTTTTTTTAAGGTAAATATAGTTTTATTAGCATTTTGGATATTTTTAAAAATGCTCAAATTCATTTTTAAGTCAATAGTTTTGCTTATTTTTAAGCCTTTTTTTAAGGTAAATATAGTTTTATTAGCATTTTGGATATTTTTAAAAATGCTCAAATTCATTTTTAAGTCAATAGTTTTGCTTATTTTTAAGCCTTTTTTTAAGGTAAATATAGTTTTATTAGCATTTTGGATATTTTTTTAAAATGCTCAAATTCATTTTTAGGGCCAATATTTTTGCTTATTTTTTATAAGGTGAATATAGTTTTATCATTTTAGATATTCTTTTTTATAATGCTTAAAATTATATTTAGGCGAATATGTTTGCTCATTTTTAAGCATTTTTAATGTGAATATAGTTTTATTCGCATTTTAGATATTTTTTATAAGTAATTCATAATTTAGACCCATATTTTTGCTTATTTTTAAGTCTTTTTTTTTTTTTTTTAGCATTTTGGATATATTTTGTCAAGTCAAAACTTTAGTGCGAATATAGTTTATTTTCAAGTTGTGTAAAGCAAATATAGTTTTTATTTACAATGCCTCCCCACGGGACAGAGCTAGACACCAGGGTCATTTTTTAATGTGGAGAAAAGGAACAAAAAATTAAAATTGTCTTGGTCATGAAGGATTTCTCCTCCACTAACAGAGAACAAGAAATTGAAGGACAGATACTACACCCAAAGGCCAAGAAGTGGAATTTTAAAACATTTATATATTTTTTTCATAATAAAACACTTCTAAATGTGCAAAATAGGTGACATGCAGTATGGAAAACAAATAACTTTTACCAAATGAAATAAAATTCAATTTTCTACCGACCTGCATATTTTAAACACTCTCAAACTGTTTTTTTAAGCTGTTTTATTTCAAAATAAATTTTTTTTTTACTTTATTTGTTTTCTGATTCAGTAGGAAAACAAAAATGACTGCTCAGTTTTTTTTCAATTTTGCAATTTCAAAAATTTGTGATTGGGAAATTAAAAGAAAAATTACTAATAATAGCTTTCTTGAAACAAAATTAAAACTTTTTTTTTTACCAACCTGTACACCTTTTACATTCTGAAACTGTTTAAAAATTTTTTTTTTTTTTTTTTTTTTTTTTATTTCAAAATAAGTTGCATATGACATTTCTGAATTTTTGAGATGAGGATTGGTTATTCGTATTATTTGGATTCATCAGACGACTGTTCTCATCTCCAACAAACATTCCCAAGTTCAACAAGATACACCTGAAGAAGGTCGGAGGTTACATTTACTGAAACGTTGTGAAAAGTACACTGAAGATGAGACAGTAGTCTGATAAGTCCAAATAATACAAAGTTACACATGGTTGGACATTTTCTTTTTAATATTATAATAAATCACACGAACATTGAAAAAAAAAAAAAAAAAAAAAAAAGACGCCATTAAAATAGACTGCAAAGAAAGCAAATTTCATAGTTAAAAAAAAAAAAAAAGTGTGATATAAAGTGTTGCAAACAATTAAATTAAGCTAGTTCATTAGAGAATTTTATTCTAATGCATTTGGTATAAATTATGTGTTTTTTTTTTAAAAATTTTTAGAAAGGAGAGGGGGTTACAAGTGTAAATTATTCTGGACTTCTACCATTATTATTAATTAATAACGTCAAACCTTTTCGTCTAAAAGTAATATGCCCTAGACATCTGTATGCATCCCCATAAAATATAATATTATTGTATATTATAATATAAAGTGTATATAGTTTTCATGGCCAACTTTATTTGTTTTCTATGCTTAACTTGGGACTTTCAGGGTAAAAACGAAAAGAATGCCAGACGAATTTGATGATATCAAAAATCAAATTGATAATATTATAATATTTAAAAATCAAATTGATGACATTAAAAATTAAATTGTCCAGTCAAAATAGAAAATTTAGCTTAACGTTACCCCATGTCCCTCTTGATTTAAACATTATTTTTTTTTACTGAAATGAAAGATAAGACAGAAAATGGACAAATCTTTCAAAACTTAAAAAAATAAATGAATAAGTAAATAAATTCCGCAAAGTATTCAAATTGCTGTCTTCATTTCTAAAAATAAAAAAATCAACTTTAATGGAATGTAGACTCCACTTTTGTATAAGCAATATCACCTGAAGAGGTCTCTAGTTACTCATAACTGGTTGACTGAAACATGCTCATGAATGTGTAGCAACATATAAATATAAATGCTTATGTAAAAAACAATTAAAAATATATATATATATATATATATATATATATACTTTTTATTTGTTCTACATAAGTCTTTATATGTCGCTAGACATTTGTGAACATGTTTCAGCCAGTCAGTTACAAGTAACTCGAGACCTCTTCAGACGATATTGCTTATTATACAAAAGTAAGGTTTGTAATTACCAATCTCGCCTGAAGAGATCTATGGTGCTTCTTTAGGATTACACTTATTTATAAAACAAAAATACAAAAAAAAAATCTTTACGATTTACATACTCACCACTAAACAAAGATGTCATATTCCAAAAATCACGTAAATTAATCATGTAGTTTTCTTTAATTTGTTTTATTTAAGAAAACTAAATTTTACAAAGAGCTGAATGGGAGAACTGATGGGTGCCATATTTGTTTAGGAGGCAGACAGCTCACAAGGGCAGACAACTCAAATCAACTATTTCTTTTTTTTTTTTTTTTTTTTTTAACTTCTCCTGAAGTAAGAGATAATCAATGGCCGCCAAAAATATTTAATGGCTAAAAATTGTCATATTTGATTTTCTTAAAAAAAAAAAAATACAAAGGAGTCACCACTTATCAAAGTGGTGACTCCTTTGTATTTAAAAAAAATGATCAAGTGTTTCATTTTTGATGTCATCAATTTGATTTTTTTTTCCTGTATTTTTGTTTTATAAATAAGTATAAGACCAAAGGCCACTCAAGGATAAGAGTTAATGAATGTAAGGTGGTAGTGTAGTAATCGTTAATGGTGTGAATTGGGTAGAATTTAGATTATTTATGGGACAGCTCAACAAGAACTTGACTTGATGGCTACCATATTGTAGTCAGCCGGGAAGCAGGCCATTAGAACAGTGTTCCACAGGCGGGTTGTTCTAGGAAAGAAGCTTTTTTAATGGAATCTGTGATTAAATTTAGGTACAGATAGAAAGTGGGGGAAATTGTTGATAGTGGTTGTAGCTAGTCGAGTGTTTTATGTGATTTTTGAAATATGACATCTTCATTCCATAACGAGTATGTACACCATAAATAGTTTTTTTCGTTTGTTTTGTTTTAGTTTTTTTTTTTTTTAATCCTAAATATGCACCAGTGTTTGTTTTGTCTTTTTATATAAAAAGTTGTATCAGTAATCAAGATTGCTTGATTCAGCTGGGCTACTTTTGAAAATCTGTGATGTTCGTTTGACAAATTCACTTCCACTCGACACAATTGACTTCATAATAAAAAATAACAAATTTCAATTAGATAAAAAAAAAATTTTTTAAAAAAAAGGGCAATAGTGAACTTTAACTAACCGGAAGTATTTTTTTTTTTTTTTTTTTCATTTTCGAAAGAATTCTAGTAGGGAAAAGGGGAGGCAATCCAAATTTGTGATTTTTTTTTTTTATTTTATTGAATAATTTTTTCTATACATATCAAAGCATTCTAAAGTGGCCATTTTTAAGACTTGTATTCTATTCTAAGCAAAGCCAGCCAAGGTCTTTATTCTCTATTTTTTCCAATTGTAGTTGATTCTACTTATATTGTTTTGTTGAATTTGTTCTTGAGTTTTCGGATAAATAATTGTGGTTGTTATTTCAAATTTGCAGACAGGAATGTTTTTGTGGATGATTTAATTTTGTTCCTTTATTAAATATGAAATTGGTAATCTTGACGCATCATCCAGTTTCTGGTTTGACATAAACCCCAATCAAGCAGGCATTTTTGTTTCACTACCGCTGTGTGTCAAGATTACCTTGCTTTTAGTTGAAATTAAAAATTTCGATTTTTGTCCTTATTGAACAAGGGACCAAAGATAATTCCAAATAATTAAAGCTTTTCCGAGATTTTAGAAAGATATTCTTAAAATGGAAAAGGGGACGCTTGAAAAACTTAGATCCGCTTAAAAATTATTTTAAAAATAAAAGGTAAGTTTCCACCTTAACATTTTCCTTTAAAATGACGATAATTTTTGGTGCATATGCATAAAAAAAATATGTGCATGCTTGCACCGCTTATAACAAAAAGCATTACATTGCCTAATAACCAGAAAACTACTTATTTGCTGAAAATTGAAATGATATTCGTTTTCAGCATACCAGAATACCATTACAAGTCGTCATTTTAAAGGAAAATTCTCTTATTAAATATTTAGGTAAACAGAGTCCACTTCCAGCGTTTTAGCTTTGAATACTGAATTTTTCAACTTAACCAGTTTTTTTAATGCAGGAAACGTTTTGATTCAACTTGTATTGTTTTGTTGAATTTGTTCTTAAGTTTTCGGATGAATAATTGTGGTTGTTTTCAGTTTCAAATTCGTAGTCTGAAATGTCTTTTTAATTTTGTTCTCGTATTTAATGTAAAATTAGCAATCTTGATGCATCATTCGGTTCCTTGTTTTACATAAAGTCAAATCAGAATGCAGTTAGGATATTCAAAGTTCCTATCCGTCGTTACCACCTGACGAAGGCCAGAGGAATAGTTGGCCGAAATGTTGTGAAAAACTACAACCAATAAAGATAAAAAAACAACAACTAATAAAAGATGAGAATAATAGTCCGAAATAAAAATAAAAATTAATTCAATTTAGGTCTTCATTCAGATAATTCCAAATAATTCAAACTTTTGTGAGATTTTAGAAAGCCATTCTTAACATGGGAGTGGGGCGGCATTTGAAAAAACTCGGATTTGCTTAAAAATTATTTTCTTTAAAAATAAAACTAAATAAATATATATTTTTTCTTTTAAATCTTAAAAAGTTTTGTAAATATATTTTTTTTTAAAATCTTGTTCACGAACATTCGATTATGTCTGCTATTTGACGTGTTTACAAACAACCAACCAATGTCGAACAATCGGTACCACTTGAAATATTCATCAATCTTTGTCTTCTGCTACAGGGTATCTAATCTTTACTTGATCCACCGGAAGTATATTTTGGCTTTATTTTTCGGAAGAGTTAAAAGCGGAAAAGGGGGAGACAATCCAAAATGAATGATTTTTTTTTCCTTTTCTTTTTTCCTTTTTATTTCTCTTCTTGGTGAGAAGATTCAGAAAGAATAAAAAAGAAAAAAAAAAACAAAAAACAAAAGGAAAAACAAAAAAAAAATGAAAAAAGATCGATTTATACACAAGTATATATGATAATTTAAAAAAAGATTTAATATTTTGTTAATTTTCTTTGTTACTTTACTGAACTCGTTTTGAATTATGATAAAATTTATTACTAATGTAATATTTTTCATTTTTAAAACGAGTTAAGATTTCTAATATTTCAGAATTAGACAAATTCTGTCGTTTATTGATTACATTTTTTAAAAAATTAATTAAAAAAAAACAAAGCAACTGCAAACATTTCAAAATATTTTAAGTTACTGTTGTATTTACATCTAAATAATTATATTTTCTTAAAAGGAAGTTATATAAAAATACATTCAATACTGTACAAAATACATTCAATACATTATATATTTTACTTACTTTTAATATTTCTTAATTATTTTTTGCCATATTATCCTGTTCCTTCATTCTCATTTCATATCTAAATATTATCAAGCCAGTTTTTTTATCTATATTTGTTTTTTGTATAATTTTGGCCTTTCTCTTCTGATGAGAAGCATTTAGCTCCGAAATGATTTTTTTTTCTTAATGCCCCCCCTTTTACTTTTCCTTATTGTTCAAATGATATAAAGTTTCAATTTTATTCCTTATTTTCATTTAATATATTTGTTTGCTCCTCTTAATAGTGTTGAGCTTTTCTTATCTTGTAAAATTTTATTCTTTGGTTACTAGGGCTGTGACAACGGCATATTCTTTTCATTGTTTTGACTCTTGGGTACATATCCGTTAAGATCAGATCTTATATGTTTTTATATAGATTAACTGTGTCAGATATATACTTGAGAGTCAAAAGAATGAAAAGAATATTCTGTTGTCACAGCCCTATTGATTACATGATTTATTATATATATATATATATATATATATGAACAAATGATTAATAAAACATGTTAAAAGACATCTTGAAAAAGAGTTAAAAACATATTTAATTTTAAAAAAGGAAACACAAGATAAATGGATAGTCCTTAATCCACGGAGTTTTGAAGAAATACTCTCCTTCTCATCAGAGGGCAGGAATTAGCAAAATGCAGGATCGGATTTTGCATATAAAAGTATTTAATGAAACTACAAGTAAGTCACAGACCTTACTTGGTTAAAGAAAAAAGGGTGAGGTGTTCCCCTTACCTCACCCTTTTTTCTTTAACCAAGTAAGATCTGTGACTTACTTGTAGTTTCATTAAATACTTTTATATGCAAAATCCGATCCTGCATTTTGCTAATTCCTGCCCTCTGATGAATATTAACTCTTTAATATTCATAATATATTTTAAGTTTACCATTTTGATTATCTTGGTAAACTTATTGTAATTTTTATTCTTATATATATATATATATATATAACATAATGATCTTTTTAAAATTAAATATTTCTTTATCCAAAGTTCACAAACAGGGAACATAGTATATAATTTTCCTTACTCAATAGAGTTTAAAAGCAAAATAAAAATATAGTAATGTTATACAAATACTGTAGGAATACCCAGTTGAAGATAAATCGACAACTTTAAAAGTTGTAATTATTATTGTAAAAGAATATTGAAAGTGAGTTTTAAAAACCTAAACAACCAAAAAGGGACAAAATCCTATAAACGAAATAAAAGTTACGAATAACTTTTATTCCTCATCTTTCATTTCACATATTTATTATCTCGTCTTAATAGTGTTGAGCTTTTCTTGTCTTGATAAGTTTTGCTTTGTTAAAGATATATTCTTTGATAACACAATTGTAAAAATGCATTCCATTCATTTCATATTTTAAACTGAATTTTATTTGCGTATTTAAAAAAAAAATAAAATTTGAACTATAGAATTTTACACATTATTTGTAAATTTAAAAAATAAACAATTTATTTTGAAATATTGTTTTACATCTAGTAATTAAAAACAAATTAATGTTTTCTGTTGAATTTCTTTGTTGCTTTACTGAACTAGTTTTGAATTACAATAAAATTTTGGTTTGAAAAAATCATTAAATTTTAGATTTTCTCCTCTTTCCTCTAGTGTAACGCTTTCAAAAAATGAAAACAGATGCAAAAATAAATAAATTAATAAAATAAATAAAAAAAGTACTTCCGGGTAGAAAAGTTAGGTTTCCAAAATAATAACAAATTGGATTGTCTCCCCTTTTTCGAAAATGAAAATAAACAAACAAACAATAAAAACTTCCGGTTAGTTGAAATGCCCTTGTTCCCCCCAAAAATAAACAATTATGAAGTTAGTGATGAGTAGAAATAGATTTGTTTAAAAGTAGCATAATTTGCAAAAAAAATAAAAAATAAAATAAAATCAAAAGCAAGTATCTTTATGATATCCTGGTTTTAGGGTGTTAAATTCTCAAAGAAAAAAAAATTTTTTTAAATTATTTTATGAATTTTTTTTTCTGTTAAAAAACATATTTATAAAAAATATTTTAATACTTTTTTTCTGTAATTAAACAATAAAAACAATAAAAAATCTACAAATAAATATTTATTTAAAAAAATTTTAATAATTTTTTTCTGTAAATGAACATATTTATTAAAAGATATTTTTTAATAAATTTTTTTCTGTAAAAAAATGTTTTTAGTAAACATTTGCAGAAAAGTTTCCATTTTTCTCCTTTCCTTTTTATTTTTTAAAACGAAAACAAAAATAAAAAAGTAAACAAATATTTTTTTCTTTTAATATGTTTTTTACTATGTATTTTAATTTTTCTTACACAGCACAGACACTTATGGACTATAAAAAAATCTGACATAAAATATATATATATATATATATATATATATATATATATATACATATTTTAAGTCACATTTTTTTTACACAAATTCTTATTGAGTACTTAACAAAAGCTGACTCATGTATATATATTTTTAGTTGCATTTTTTTTCTTCAAGTACTTATGGTCTATCTAAAAAAAAAAAAGCTGACTTATATATTGTAAGTCACATTTTTTATACAGATACTTATGGACTATAAAAAAAAAAACCCGACTCAAAATATATATTTTAGGTTGTAAAATTCTCAAAGAAAAAACGATGTTTGATACAAAAAAATTTTTTTCTGTTATTATATATATATATATATATATATATGTTTTTTTTCTGTTAATAAGCATACATATATATGTATATATTTTTTCTGTTAATAAGTATATATATATATATATTTTTTTTTTTGTGTTAATAGGCATGTATATATATATATTTTGTGTTAATAAGCATGGAGTATCTAAAAACTAAAGCTAACATATATATATATATATATATATATATATATATATATATATATATATATATATGTCACATTTTTGACACAGATACTTATGCATTATCTAAATAAAAGTCGAGTCCAATTTTTTTTGGACATTTTTGTTTGACATATTTTTTTTTTGACAATTTTTTTGTTACATTTTTTTTTTTTACATTTTTCTTTTTTTAAACATATTAGATGGTCCATAAGTGTTAATATCTATTTCCGGTGTCTGTGTGAGTGGGGAAATAAACATTAAAATTTTTCTGAATGCTGAATTCTACATTTTTCAGGAAAACTTTCTTCAAGAGGTTCTTCCGCGATAACCAGGAAAATCCATTATCCAAGTCCATCATCTGTTGAATTTGGGCTTCCAAATCTGAAATCAACCATAGTTTGTTAGTTGTTTTTTTTTATTTTTCTGCAGACCTTATCTCTTGAAAGATAGTTTTCAACTTCCTTTTTTGTGGTTATATCTATAGGGTAGGGGTGATGGTGCTTCAGTGAAAATGTGTCTCATCTGCAAAAACAAAAGAAAAAAAAAAGAAACTATGACAGAGCTACATTTATTTATTTATTTTTTTTTATTTTTTTTACCATTAAAAGACATATTGCCACTTGGACGTAAAGAGTTAGTATTTAGGATCATGTCTAATGGAAACGTTTGGTGAGGTGAGTAACCAAATGTCTGTTCACAAAACATTTCAACTTCTATATGTAAGTGCAGACATGGAAGCAAGAAACAGGGATGGAATTCCAAAGTGTAGCCGTCCGAGGGATTTTGCTGATTGTAGGATTGGTCTGAGTATGTATGTCGGGTTAGGGCACAAGTGTTATGAATTCATTAGGGTACATCCTATTAAACAGGTACAGGGATACAATATTGCAGTGATGTGACAGAGGTTGGAGACTGATTGATAGTTCAGAACCTATTATATTGAAACTCTTTTTTGTACTCTGAAAGAGAAAGAGAAAGACTAGAGGTTGATGCAGCAACTCAGATGTGGCAACAATACTCCATGAATAGCCAAATGATTGCTTTAAAGAGGCATAAGATACTCTCAGGTACAAGTAATTTTCTAGCATGGTAGAGGGAGCCCACCTTCTTTGCAGCAGCCTCGCCAATGTCTTCAATGTATTTACTCCAATTAATGTTGCCTGTGAATGTTAAGCTGAGGAGTTTGAACAATGACCTCTAATAGAAAAAATATAGTGAATGTGACCCCCCCCCCACTTGTAGCTTTTTAGGAGTTTGGACCCATAAGAAGGTATGTGATTCTTTTGGTCTGAGACAAGCAGACGTATTGTTACCGTTTGATTGTAAAAAGTTTACATGTCACCTGCCTTGGAAAGAACCCATCTTTATCTGGCGTGCAATTTAAATTTTTTACATATTAATTCTTGTGTTACATATTGACTGGACAACGCCGGGTAACCTGGTCAGTTATTATTATTAGAAAAATAAATCAATTAGATTTTGGAAAATACATCAATTTAATTAAAATGTGTATTTTGGAATGTTTACTCAGGAATTTAAACAGAAATTAGATGAAGTCGATTTAGGAATTTTAAAATAGATTTGGAATTTGGCTAGAAGTAAACAAATTTAGGCTTACGTGGGAGATCACATGTTCTGTGTTCTTGAACATGTGGTCGGGTTCTGCTAGTTAGTTAGCAGAAATCAAACAAATGAGTTGGCAAGACAGAGGACCAGGAAAATATAGAAAGAGACTCAGCATGCCAAAACTCCGACAACACAATCCATAAGATGAATAAGAGACAATGCGAGCCTGTCTCTACTTTATCATTATTTTCATAGCAAGTGCTCGTCCGGGCTCCAATCTATGCCCCCCCCCCCGGCCTGACTTTCATGAAAAACACTCGTCTAACTGAAACCACTATCATTAATTTCCCCCACACTTTATCTGTATCTAAACTTAAACGTAGATTCCATAAGCAAAGCTTCTTTCTTAGAACTGCACGACTGTGGAACTCTGTTCCGTTTTTCTGCTTTCCAACTGACTACAATATGGTTGCCTTCAAGTCCAACGTAAACAAATTTTTGATGAAGCTTCCTCTTATGTAATTCAATTTACCAAATTTCCACTACTAACGATTATGGCATGTTCCCCTTGACCACCGTACACCCGTTAACCCCCTTATCCTCGAGTGGCTCCTGGGCCTTGATAAGCAGGGACTCCTTTGTAAAAAAAGAAAAATAGAAAATGAGTTGGCAAAAACGTGTTAGCAAACAAACTTGCAGATGCCTCTGTTGTAAGCGAACAGAGAACCATGAAAATGCAGACAGAGACTCAGCGTGCCAAAACTCCGACAAGGCGATCCATAAGATGAGTAATAAATATAACTCATTATGGCATTCTTTTAGGAGTTTGGACCAATAAGAAGGTATGTGATTCTTTTGGTCTGAGACAAGCAGACATATTGTTACCGTTTGATTGTAAAACGTTTACATGTCACCTTTATTAACTACATGTATTTGTGAAGAAGTGGCTGCACAGAATAACAAATATTTTATATAAATGTAGGACAATGAATATTTCTACACTCTTTATACATGCATCCATTAGATATAAAAGAACAAAAAAAAAAACAAAGCAGCTGCAAACATTTCAAAATATTTTAAGTTACTGTTGTATTTACATCTAAATAATTATATTTTCTTAAAAGAAAGTTATATAAAAATACATTAAATACTGCACAAAATACATATATTTTGCCTACTTTTAATATTTCTTAATTCATTTTTTGCCATATTATCCTGTTCCTTCATTCTCATTTCATGCCTAAATGTTATCAAGCCAGTTTTTATCTAAAAAAACAAAAACATTTTATAACACTACATGAATATTTATATATATTATATTTAGGTAGCATTTTTTCTTTTAGGCATATTTCATTAAATAAAATAGAATTAATAGGCAAAAAACGTGTATTTCTAATCTTTTCCAACTTCCTATTAACAGTCTTCACTTTTGGCAAGAAATGGCTCATGTAATCGCCATATTTATCATAAGTCCGAGTACTTTCCAATCCTTCTGGATTCATCGTCAAGGATAGATTATTAATCTAACTGGTTATGCCAGAAGTGAAGACCGTTATTTGGAAGTAAGAAAGGATTAAAAATAGACGTTTTTTTGTCTATTAATCTATTTCATATATATATATATATATATATATATATATATATAAATAAAAGGTTGGGATGAATAATCAGAATCAGAAAAATCGCAGGTTGTGATTTGAGAAACATCTTCCACTGCTTGTGGTAATAAAATAATAAATATTTATTGATTTAAACTTCCAGTAAGACTAAAATCTCAAGATCACTCCCTCACAAATGTGCTTTTACGTTTGAGAAAATACATGCACATTTAAGATATGTTTTTATAGTAATTGAGACTTTTATAGTTAAATATTTAGAGATTTACAAAGAATTGGAATCGGGAATTTAGTATCGGAATCAGGAAATATTTTAGCATCGTCCCATCACATTATGTATATATATATACATACACACACACACACACACGACGTGTTGCAATATTTTGGTGTTTTTAATGGGGTATGATCCCACACAGTTGGACGATTCTATTTATAAACGATGCTGCTAAGAACTGACGAATCAAATTAATTCACGTTCTGCTACCAACCAATTAGAAACCAGAATTGCTTCATAAATATTAAACCTTTTCAGGAGCAATTTCACATGTTCTTTTCCGTCTCGACACGGTAAGAATATTTTGTTCTGTGGAACTGTCTACTACAAACAAGTCACCTCCCAGGACTTGTGTGTAACAGCAAACCATCTGAAACTGTTCTGAAACTCAAAATGGCTTACACTTCTAGAACATGTATGCATGTTATACACACATGGCTACACAACCCTTGTCCAGAATTCCTCCACATTAAAAAACAAAAATAAAGAAACATCTGTATGATGTACGTACCTGTGATGAAACAAAACGATCATATTCCAAAAATCAAATAAATTGGTCGAGTATTTTTATTGTTATAAAGAAAATCATTTTCAAGTGATTAATGGGAATCCGTAGGCACTACAATATAAATTTAATTATTGTTGAGTTAATTCTTTTTGTTTTATTTTAGATTATTTTCAAAATTGCAGACAAGACAACCGCTCTTCCGTCACTCACAAAATTTGATTTTCTTATTTAAGAATTTAACTACCTGATCCATCTATATGATTTTTGGAATATGATATTTTTGTTTTGTCACGTACATCATACAGATTTTTTTTTATTTTTATTTATTTAACATAGTGTGAATTCTGCAAAGGAATCAAAGTGTTTATATGATAGGTTATGAGTAGGGCTAGGACAACAGCATATTCTTTTCATTGTTTTGACTCTCGAGTGTGTATCCGTTGATATCTTATATGCTTTTATATAGAGGGATGTGGTTCTCAGTTGATTGACTGTGTCGGATATATACTCGAGAGTCAAAACGATGAAAAGAATATGCTGTTGTCATAGCCCTAGTAATTACACACAAAATAAATAAAATCACATTTTTATTTTATTACATGGAATATAAAGATAAAAATTAATTGACCAAAATTGTTAATCAAAGAATTGTTTTTTCGATTTTAGCTATAATCGAATAATTGTCCCTATCTATCAATCTCCCCCACGAGGGTCGGATGTGCCACAAGGTCGAGCTGTGGGGGTTAGGGTATGAGCGCCTCAACGACACCCCAACCAGTGCACATTGACCAAAAGAAATAAGGGCATGTAATTACTAGGGCCAGGACAACAGCATATTCTTTTCATTGTTTTGACTCTCGAGTGTGTATCCGTTGATATCTTATATGCTTTTATATAGAGTGATGTGGTTCTCGGTCGATTAATTGTGTCTGTGTCGGATATAGACTAAACAATGATAAGAATATTCTGTTGTCGTAGTCCTAATTATTACTACGGTTTTTAATCTGCTTAGAATCACACATGTTCCCGCTACCCGAGTCGAATTAATGATCCAATAATTTCGCCAGACCTTACAGATTTAAAAATTTATTAATAATAGTAATAAATATATATATATATATAACCTATATATATATGTATATATATACAGGTTTTTTTTTTATTCAAAAGTAATAGACTAGTGAATTCAACGAGGTTGTTAGATAGTGCTCAATAAAAAGAGCTGATAATACTTGTTTATTGTTATATAAACATTTTTACATCCCGCTGCTACAAACAGCCATTTGTTTCAATCAAACCACAGATATCATCATTGTTTGATTGAAACAAATGGCTGTTTGTAGCAGCGGGATGTAAGCATGTTTATATAACAATAAACAAATATATATATATATATATATATATATATATATATATATATATATATATATATATTGCTCTATAGTAGTATTGAGAACTTTTATCAGTTTGTTTTACCACTTACTATCCATTGATATCTTATATGCTTTTATATAGAGTAATGTGGTTCTCGATTGATTAACTGTGTCGGACATATACTCAAGAGTCAAAACAATGAAAAGAATATGCTGTTGTCACAGCCCTAGTTATGAGTGAGGATTGAACGATGACGAGACAAAATTTGTAATCGTGTTGCAAAGAAAAAAAGATGAATGAAAGAATTATCTGCATTCTCATCTGCTTACATACTTTTTCTACAACTCTTCCCCTGCATTATAACGAAAATGTGTAGGTTTTATTTTTTTTTACCAAAATAAATCAGTTTGAATTGAATAAATTGAAATCCTTTATTGTTTCTGATTTCTTTGTTTCTGCTTGCGAAACAAATAAATAACAAGGGGACACTTTGGGTACTTGTTTACATTCATGATCTTTTAAACCAATACATTTCAGGTGAAAACATTATTATGTACTTACTTGTCATGATGAAATTAGTACAAATTCAAAAAAACAACAAAAAAAAAAATGATCCAGTAGATGTGCTAGATATAATTTGAAGATAAAAAAAAATCATTTTACAATTATGTGCAGTTTAAAAACGGCAGATTATTGATTTAAGCCAATTTAAATCAAGGAAGATAAATTAGTTGGTTATAATGAATTTCTTTCACAACTCTTCCACATTAAAACGCGATAAAACTTATTTCAGCGTTGTGGAGATGTTTAAAACAAAAGCATTGCAGGTGAAAACAATATCACATATGTCCATACGTGATAATTCCACCTTCAAGTCACTGCACTAAGGCTGTCAACAAGGCAAGGAGTACCCTTTTTCTAATCAAGCACTCCTTCGCTAACCTTACTACAGAGATCTTCGTAAAAGTATGACATCCAGGTGATGCAATCGTCATATTTATCATAAGTCTGAATACTTTCTAATCCTTCTGGATTCGTCATCAGGGATAAATTATTAATCTAACTGGCTAGAACGAAACATTCTTGAGTTCAACAAGATACACTTGCAGAAGGTCTGAGGTTACATTGACCGAAATGTTGCGAAAATCAAGATGAGAACATAAAAAAAATATAGGGTACTCCTTGCCTTGTTGACAGCCTTAGTGCAGTGACTTGAAGGTGGAATTATCACGTATGGACATATGTGATAATGTTTTCGCCTGCAATGCTTTTTTTGTTTTAAACATCTCCACAACGCCGAAATAAGTTTTATCGCGTTTTAATGTGGAAGAGTTGTGAAAGCAATTCATTATAACCAACTGATTTATCTCCCTTGATTTAAATTGGCTTAAATCAATAATCTGCCGTTTTTAAACTGAACATAATTGTAAATGATTTTTACAGTAGTCTTGAAGAATCCAAATAATATGAATAACCAATCCTCATCTCATCTCAAAAAAAAAAAAAAAAAAAAAAAAAAAAAAAAAATTCAGAAGCGTTATGCTTTTGACATTGTAGGTTCAAATACAAGTGTCATGTTTAAACTCGTATAAATTACAAAAATTATGAAAAATGATCCAGTAGAAAAATAATCTAATATACAGGGTATCCGTAAAGTTACTATACAGTCTTATTGTTTTATTGTATTATATTTGTATTAATAGTTAATATTTATTTTTTTTACAGGTTTATTTAATCAAGCATGCCACGCAAGCTAACTTTGGAAGAGCGCAAATTTATTTTGAAGGGATATTGGAAAACAGAAAACGCACAGGAATATTTGTCATAGAAATTGTTTGCCTTGATTGTTACAGTCTTTTCAGATGTAACACGTGTAGTTTCTGAGATTTTTATAAACATAAAGGTGTTATTTTTTTTTATTTCTTTTGTTACAAATAAATATTTTAATACAATATCTTACTGTACTGTTAATATATTACAGGGTTTCTGTATAGTAACTTGTAAGACTGTATAGTAACTTTACGGACATCCTGTATAAACGGCTATATGCCTGTCTGTCACCATATTTTCAAACTCTATCTCCTCTGAAACCAAAAGTCACAGAACGGTGCTAGGGTCCTCAAATGATTGAATTTTTTACGGGCCTTTTCATGGGTCTTTAGCCAGTTAATGGGTCCAAATTGAAAAAAACAAAAAAAAACATTTTGTACAACGTTTGTCTTAGTTTATTTTTAATTTTTATATGGTTCACATACGTTTCACGTTGATACAGTGGTAACATCACCAACTTTGAATGCTACAGTTTCGGTTTCGATTCTAGGTGATGTTACTTTTAAAATCATGACTCCATAACAACATAGAGGAAATCTGAAAAAATTAAAATATCATATTTAAGCGTATTTTACGGCCGGGCAAAGCTTAGTTACAGGTAAAAAATAAAACTTATCGATTTATAGAGTTTTATTGCAAGTTTTAATTCAATGTAATTCAATTCAATAGGTTAAAACATTACATGTTTTTTACTATTGAATCGGAATTCATTATTGAGATGAGACTTATTTATTATTTTTATTTATTGCGGACAGTAATTGCAATTAGGAGATTCGGAGTTCCTATCCGTCGCGCCAGAGGAATAGTTGGCTGAAACGTCGTGAAACAACTACAAAAAGATGAAGATAAAAGTCTGCAATAAAGAAAATCAAAACTTATTACATGTTTTGTTACCATTAAGAAGGGTTAGGGTTAGGGTTAGGTTAGGATTAAGAAGGGCATGGGAAAAGAGAGAGAAAAAAAGGAAAGCGATCAAAGAGAGACAGAGAATTTAGACGGTTGAACACACAGTTGACAAATATCTGTCCAACTTCGTCTTGAACTGATCCGTTGTTGGTGTGGTGACAACCTCAAGCAGCAGTCAATTTCAGAGAGAAGACAGAAAATGTGACTTTTCATCAGTTCAGTCAAAATCTCCGATGAAACAGCTTCAGATCGTGCCCTTTCAGTACATGTTTGCGTGCCGGAGTGAAGAGAAAATCTTGAGGGCGGTCGTAACGGCCATGAAAGGATTATCGGCCAAAATTAGATCACTCTCAGACTTTGATGCACGAGTGAAAAAAGGTCTTGTAAATAAAGTCACGAAAACCTTGCATCGATGACGTCACCAGCCTTTGCACTCGCTCCAGATGCTGAATGTCACGACCCAGGTATGGACGTGACACCTGGGTGCCATACTTTTACAAAGATCTCTGGAGAATGGTTGGTAAAGGAGTGCTTGATTAGAAAAACGGTACTCCTTGCCTTGTTGGTAGGCTGAATGCAGTGACTTGAAGGCGGAATTAACCAGCATCCTGTCTCTGGTCTCCTCAACATTTGTCAGTAAGTTTTCTGCAACGTTGAAAATAAATGTTGTCGCCAGTGGATTAATGTTGAAGAGTTATCAAGATCCATTTTTTTATCTGTTTGTCAACAGTTTCCCAAATGCACATGCCTGAATTGTTCACGTGACAGATTCCTTATGTTAAGAATAAGTAGGTTTGAAAACACTTTGTAAAGATCGTGTCAATCTGGCCTAATGGTTATCATACTTGACTCACTGTCTTTAGATTTCAGCTTGGTTGTTTTTGTTTTACGGCATATCAACCTTTTTCAGGTTATTTAATGCCGAATCCAGTTATTTTGAAGGAAATTTTTATTAATAGAATATATTTTCTTTTTTCAAGTCGGTTTCTATTTAACCCATAGTTGGGACCCTAACAGGTACTACCACTCCGAGTCAGAGTGGACCTGGGAGCAATGGCAATTAAAGGGTGGCTCCACACTCCCGACAGCTTGAGTATTCATGTTTTTACTTACAAGAAATGAACTGTTTAGAAAAATCATAATACTCGCATGCACATGTCTCAGTTTCTGTATGAATTAAAATATAATATTTATGCATATTTTACGACTGGGCAATGCCGGGCGGTCTGCTAGTTTATGCTAATTTCCTCATGATATGTAAGGACGTAATAATGTTTCCACCTGAAATGCGTTGGTTTAAAAGGTCACCAATGTAAACAAGCACTGACACATGTCCTGGTATGGATATTCCAGATTTTAATTAATATGAAATTTTTTAAAAAGAGTTTAAATACTTACGGTTTATTTAAGTTTTGTTTAAGGATATTTTTATGCTGGCTCAGTTTTTGGACCATCGATTGCTAGGTCGTCATCATCATCTAAAAACACCTGCTAAAATAAATTAAAAAGAAAAAGAATCAATAAAATTGTATCAAATTTAGAGGCAAGTATGTAAAAAATAATTTTTCAACGTAAGGCTGGAGAAAGAATAAGGTCAGACCAGTGGTAAATTCCATTAGAAATTAACAGACAAGAGTTATGACTATGGCTGTGACAACAACATATTCTTTTCATTGTTTTGATTCTCAAGTATATATCTGACACAGTTAGACACAGTTAATCAACCGAGAACCACATCAATCTATATAAAAGCATACATACACACTCGAGAGTCAAAACAATGAAAAGAATATGCTGTTGTCCTAGCCCTACTTATGACTATGTTGCAGGATATGACTAGCTTTTGAACCTACAATGTCAAAGCATGACGTTTCTGAATTTTTTTTTTTTTTTTGAGATGAGGTTTGGTTATTTGTATTAGTTGGATCCATCGGACTACTGTTCTCATCTTGAGTGTGATTTTCACAACGTTTTGGTCGATGTAACCTCCGACTTTCTTCAGGTGTATCTTGTCGAACTCGGGAATGTTTCTGCCAAACTCAGGAATTTGGACAGAATTTCGAGCGGAAACGTTTACTTACTTCATAGGGGTAGCATGCTCTTGTTCCCTCAGCCATGACTGGATAAAGGCCTTAAGGCTTTTTACAATTGATCTTTCCAAGTGTTACGGGTCCTTCCTGACAATTCTAATACGTACAATGTATTTTCTATTTCTAGTTGTAAACATCACTATTTATTACTAATTATTACTATATATCAGAATGTCAAATTAGCAACATTTGCGTTCGTTGCATATAAGTGTGCAGCAGGTTGGTTCTATATATGAAAATCGAATAGACCACACTTGTGTAAATGCACATATTATCGCTCCCAGTTGCCGAGAAACAATTTAAAATATGTCTTACAATAAAAACACCAAAAAGGAAATCATTTGTTTAAGAAAAAACCATGAAACTGACCGTTTAACTTGTCTAGAGTCTGCAGTCGGCTTATATATTCAGAAACAAATAATGGCTTACCACATATACTTATGTATAAGTCAATCTTGTGTAGAAGTCAATGCGCATTTTAAGACCAAAAATTGTGTTATTTTAAGTAGTCCACTGTAGATTTTAGATTCGTTAAATTGTTTGTCTAATGGCTCTTACACAGATAATTTCTTTTTTTTTTGTTTTTTGTAAGACATATAATTTTTTTTTTTTTTTTTTTTTTTTTTTACACAGTGATCACCACTTATCAAGGCCGGGAAGCCACTCAGGGATAAGGGTTATTGCAAGTACATTACGTTAGTGTGGAGATTTTTGTTAACGTTGGGCTTGAAGACATCCAAGTTATAGTCCAGTGGGAAGCAGGCAGACGGAACAGAGTTGCTTCTCAGCATCCGCGAGTGATAATACTGCATTTACGCAAGTGTGGTCTATTCGGATCAATGATATGCTGTAGATTCCAAGCGCAATTACTGTTTTTAGTTTATGCCATAATAACGTAAACACATACAGCGCACAAGCTGTAATATACCATAATAATGCACATGCATGCGTTAAGTGCCATTAAATCGTTTCATTAAATTGTTGTCATGAATTGTTAAAACTTGTTGAACTCAAGGGAGAACGACATATCGTAAACACTACATTTCCTAACCTACTAAAAAAAAAAAACGTTATATCATCATCGAATACATCATATCGAAATTAGGCCTATAGCCACGTCTAAAAAGTAGACATTGCGAGAACTGTTCCAATTATTATCAAGCCTCCCACTGAAAAACCATGCATGTGTTTACATGCTGGCAAACACACTGCAGTGAGTTTCGGAAGGAGTGCGATTAATTATTAAGATTTTTTTTTTTTTTTTTTTAAATTTTCACCCCAAACAAGGCACATTGCCACTTTGGTGTAGGGGGCTACTATCAGGGGCAACAACTACTGAGGTACTATGTTGGGATTTGGGCAGCAAAATGTCAGTTCACGTTACACTTGAACTTCTGCATGTCAGTACAGTTGGGGAAGCAGGGACCTGGAATGGAATTCCAGGGTTTAGCGGTTCTGGGGAAGAAACTACTGGAGTAGAAAGACCTTGTGACAGCAATACTCCATGCATGAGCGAATAGTGGCTTTATAGATTACCGGTATATACCAAGTGCACAAACAAAATGACGTTTTCTATGGTATGACAGAGTGCCGAGTTGCTCTCAAACAACATTTCCAAAAACATTACCTATCTATAAGTCGACCCCCCCCCCACCAAAAATAACCTTAAAATCGTCTCCCAGAAATATACAGTATCAGTTATCTTTTAATTTATCCTATTACCAGCAGGGAGACCCGACATTGCCCGGGATTGAATGATGATCAGCAAATATTTCACACTCCCATATTTTTATTGTCATTGAAATCCGTGAAATCGACCATTTTTCAATCAAATCAGCTGATTGCCTGCTCTAGTTTGGCACCCATCGCAATGCACTAGGAGGAAGCTTCACATGTCATATACGGCTTTGTCTTGTGTCTGTGCCTAAACCTAAACGTAGATTCCATGAACTAACCTTCTTTCTAAGAACGGCACACGTGTGGAACTCTCTTCCGTTTACCTGCTTTCCAGATGACTACAATATGGCCATCTTCAAGTCCAATGTAAACAAGTTGTTGATGAGCCGTTCCCTTAAGTAATTCAATTTACCAAATTTGCACTTCTAACGATTACTATGATATTGTCCTTTTAACCCTCATCCTCGAGTGGCTTCTGGGCCTTGGTAAGTGGTGACTCCTTTGTAAATAATGTGTATATATATATATATATATATATATATATATATATATATATATATATATATGAGAGAGAGAGATAGATAGATAAAGAAAAAACAATAAAATTTTTACTTACACCATATCCTGGATTGGCTGTAAATAAAACAAAAAAATATGTATTAAAAAAAAATTATAATGGAATTTTTTTTTTTAATAAAAATATAATTGCAGCTCATGTTTCAAGAAAAAAAGCGGATTCAAAATGTTTATTGCAGAGTGAAACGATAAACTTGTCGCCCTAAAGAAACCAACACTACAGGTTTATTTTAAAACTTTTCTTGAAAAAAATCAATTCAGGTAACTTGATTATGTAGTAGAGCTGACATCTATTCAAATGTAGCTGCCTTCAGCCTCAATCACCGCCTCGATACGTGTCAGGAACTGGGAGCATGCCTTTTCCACAAGCACCAGTGAGAGCTCGGCGAATACTCGGCAGATGGCGGCTGGCTTTGCTGTTGTGGGAGGGGGGGGCATGTTGGTGATGTTCTCGACGTATCACCCAACAATTAGTCCAGCAGGTTCAGGTTGAGCGGAGGGGACCAGTGAGAGAAGGTACAAAATCGTAGCACTCTTTCAGAAGCCAAGCCTGGGTCTCTTTGGATTTGTGGGTCAGCGCCAAGTCCTGCTGCCACACCCAGGGTCTGTCAGTGACCACCTGATTGCACCAGGGGATCACCACACTCTTCAGCACATCCAGGTACACTTTGGTGTTGACTTTCAACTTCAAAGATGTGAGGTGGCATGATGTGGCCCTCACTTGAAACCACATTATCCTGGACACGTCCCTGTTATTTGTAGCAATCAAGTGATGCATTTTGAGGGTGCTGGCAATGGTCCTGTTGTCATAACATAGATTGATAGAGATCATAAGTTCTACAGTGGCACATCCCCAATCTGACTCGTTGAACATTGTGCCACTTTCAGACATGATAGAAAGCTCCTATAGCCTTTGGGATTTGTACACAACTGACCAACTAGTAGATGGTCTGCAACAGCAAAAGAAAACCGGTTTTCATCAAACGGAAATGGAATCATGCCGTCTTTTCTAGGGAGAAAAATTTATCATTCCACCCTGTATTTTAAATTTATTTTAAACAATATTAGGCGGTGCAACTCGAGGAGTAAAAACAAAGGTAACATAGTGTTATGAGCATAGTTGGTTGGTTGTTTTGTTTTACGGCATATCAACCCTTTTCAGGTTATTTAATGCAGAATCTGGTGATTTTGAAGAACGATTTTTTAATATAGTATATTTGTTTTTAAGTCGTATTCTATTTAACCCATAGTTGGGACCCTAGCAGGTGCTACCACTCTGGGTCAGAGTGGACCTGGGAGCAATGGCAATTAAAGGGTGGCTCCACACTCCCTAAGGCCTGCAAGCTGGGGCCCTCACCATCGGATATAGTTTAAGGTCATATCCAGGACCTATGAGCATAGTGAAAAGGTATCTGGTAGCGCTCTTCATTCAATCCCAGGTAACATCGGGTTACCCTGATATTACGTGATAATATGATTACTTACCGTTTCGTATTTTCTCACGATTACACATGCTGCAAAACGCTTTGTGATTGTTTGGAAAATTACAGCTGGGGCACTTCCAAGCAGGCAGTTCTTTACGAGCTGCAAAGAAAAAAATAAAAGACGTCTAGTTGCTATATTATTTGCTTTTACATAGTCTCTCACATACGCGGTTGCCGAGAAGGGCACGCACGGGTCTGCAAGTATAAATAAATAAAACAAGACAAAAACTTTGAAACATTCTGCAAATATCAGCTGCACTGTGTGTGTGTGTGTGTGTGTGTGTGTGTGTGTGTGTGTGTGTGTGTGTTTATTAATTTTCTTCCATTGAAGATTATAACGTTGGGTATGGGGCAGCCAAACCAGCTGCCAACATTGCCCTGCTTTTTATTGAAACCAACCGAGAGCTCTTTTTAGTATCCTTGCTGTTCCCTTTAGTGCAATTGTCTGGATCTCTTTTGCACAGGAATATTAGTTAGGTAGGACTTCATGTTCTTCTTCATAAGCCCTATGGCACCTATAATAACTGGTATGATTGATATCTCCTCAAGATTCCAGTTTCTTTTCATATCATACATGAGACCTTGATATTTGGTCTGTTTTTCTCTTTCAGCTCTGTTCAGACCGCCATCATTAGGGACGCTCACTTCAATCAAGGTTGCAAATGTGTGTGTATGTGTGTTGTATATAGGGGTGGATTGGCACCAAAACAGTCATATGTTACATAGAGAGGTGCAAATTTTTGTTCTTATAACGGGATCAGATTATAAACATAAAAATTGTATGTCTTGTTCCTATTTACAATGCCTCCCCACGGGACAGAGTTAGACACCAGGGTCGTTTTTTAATGTGGAGAAAAGGAACAAAAATAAAAATTGTCTCAGTCGTGAAGGATTTCTCCTCCACTGACAGAGAACAAGAAATTGAAGTGCAGCATCTGAAGAACAGATACTACACTTTGATCTTGTCCTGAAGGCCAGGTATTTATTTGCTCCCCCACCGAGCAAATTAGGCACAAGGCCAATTTTTAATGTGAGGAGTGAAGGGAGGGGGAAGGGAAAAAGGGGACCAGCTCCCGAGAGGTGCGAAATGGGAGCTGGTTAAAAGGTCAGGCATGTGGGGTTGCCCCCACATCTGGTCTTTGCTTGCAGTACCTGTTGGAACAGATACTACACTTTGATCTTGTTTATATATTTTATTGCTTTTTAAAAATTTTGAAAATACAATTAAGTAAAAAACAAAAGATTTTTGAACAACAAAATTAGGCACAAGGCCCTACAAGAAATTGGGGAGGGGAAGGGTTCAGGGTCTTTGTGACTAAAGTGATTAAAAAGTAATAAATGTAGACTTTGGAGTCTTAATCTTGACTGGCAACATTTACCAAAATACCTCATTCACTCTATGGATCTTAAACTAACTAATAAATCCCCAGCGTTTAAGAATCAAAACCATATTTACAATTAATAAACAGTTGTCTGTGTGTTTGTGTATGCATTTTTTTTTTTTTTTTTTTTTTTTAAATATTAATTTTGTGTGTGTGTGTGTGTGTGTGTGTGTGTGTGTGTGTGCATGTGTGAAAAAATAAAGTTCAATTTCACACTTTGATCTTGTCCTGAAGGCCAAGTGGTTGTATTGTTTAGCCAAGGGATATGATATTGACGTATAAACTGAGTCATGTTGTATAAGAGAGTTATCACACGGATATATATTACAGTTCATATTTACATAAACATATTTTTTATAATAGTAATATATGCTTCATACCTTCCTTCCTTAAATTATTGATTTCACTATATCTATGTATCAATAATTTAAATTAACATTTGCATCCAATAAAAATAAATAAAAATCCCAAAATTGACAACTTATCTCTTAGAAGGATCCATCTCCAAATGCAAACTCTTAAACACAATCCTAACTTTCTTCAAGAGTTCTATCTTAACTGCTGAGCTCCGCGATCAAACATGAAACGACCAACATCATAACCAATTGAGACCTGTTCTTCTTTTGTGAAACCACAGAACAACACTTTATATTTTTAAAATATAAATTTATTTCAGTTGTCTCAAATGGTCTTCACAAAGAGTCTGCATTTTGTCTACATGCTTATTCTCCACAGCCTCGCTTCCCAGCTTGAAGTACGTCTATTCACTTGCGTGACTAAACTCCAACTCTCGACTCTAAACTTCCTGACCTCAGTTCCGTTATGTCATCATTCAAAAAGCACACGTATCCCTAACGTGTGACTTTTCTACATCTGCCTGCCCAAGGTTATTTTGTTTATATTTAACCTAGCTAATTTATGTAAACATCCTCAACTAAAACCCATTACTACACTTTATTCTATAAACAATAAATAACTCCCAATATAAGCTATTTTAATATCATTGAATAGATAGATAGATAGATGGTTGGTTGGTTGTTTTTGTTTTCCGGCATATCAACCTTTTTCAGGTTATTTAATGCCGAATCTAGTTATTTTGAGGAACGATTTTTAATGGAGTATATTTTTTTTTACGTCAGATTCTATTTAACCCATAGTTGGGACCCTAACAGGTACTACAACTCCGGGTCAGAGTGGACCTGGGAGCAATGGCAATTAAAGGGTGGCTCCACACTCCCCAAAGCCCGCAAGGTGGGGCCTCACCATCGGATATAGTTTTAGGTCATATCCAGGACCAGATAGATAGATAATAACTAATTAACTTTTAACAGTGTTAATTATCCAACATATATGTGACTATGTGTGTGTATATGTGTGTTTGTGTGTGTGTGTGTTTGTGTGTGTGTGTGACACTATTTATTCACCCTCTTTATGCTAAAGTCCACATCTTAAATGTTTACCGAGGCCATAGTTGTTAGCTGATGTCAGCACTTCTTGATCTTCCAAAACCCTCCCGACCTGGTCCAAGTTATGACTGTTGTGTTGTCGAGGGAGTGGGGGGGGGGGACATATGTGGCTTCCTTCAGTCTTGACAGACTATGGATAACCACTGTAAGGGTGCCTGCGCGTGAAATTTGTGGGGCAAGAGTTACAGTCTCCAACCATGTCTCTCCTGAGTAAACATTGTTGCATACCAGTAGCAAGTTGAGGTACAAGACGACTGAAAACAATGCCGAGATAAGCGGCAATCATATACAGTGCCTAGAATTCCCAAATGATCATCCATCTGGTACTAGCCAGACTCAACATTGCTTAACTTTGGTGATCTGGCGAGAACCGGTATGTCAACGTGATTATGCTGTCCTCTGATATATGATATATATGTCCCCTGACATACACGTCATATCTATTAGAAGACTAAATACATTGATGATGATTGTGAAAGACGAGACATTCATGTGACATTGTTACACAGCGACGACGTTGTTTGTATAAAGGCGTAAATACCGCCAACGGTGGCGATAATTCTATTTGTTCATATTATTATTAATAGGAGACCGAGAGATGATGCAACAGCTTTTGTTAACACATATAGAAGGAGAGTCATTATTGATGATGGTGGTGCGGACACATAATACTTGGATAGGGGTGTTGCACAAAGTTCATCTACAGATGATGGATAAAAACATTTACCTTTCTTTGTTGGAATAAACACACGAAGACAAACCATTTTTTTTTTTTTTTTTTTTTTTTTTTTTACACAGGGATCACCATTTATCAAGGCCCGGAGGCCACTCGAGGATAAGGGTTAATGGGTATACATTAGTCAATGTGATTATAGCGTAGTAAACATAAGTAGTGGGAATTTTGTAAATTGGATTACTTAGGGGTACGGTTCATCAAGAACTTGTTTACATTGGACTTGAAGACAATCAGATTGTAGTCAGCTGGAAAGCAGGCAATCAGAAGAGAGTTCCACAGGCATGCAGTTCTAAGAAAGTAGCTTTGTTCATGGAATCTACTTTTAGGTTTTGGCACAGATAAAGAGTGTGGGAAATTATTGATAGTGGTTTTGGTTAGATGAGTGTTTTTCGTCAAAGTTTGGCGAGGTGGGGATCATAGTTAGCTGAGCACTTGCCATGAAAATAATGATAAAGCAGAAACAGGCTCGCAACATCTCTTTTATGGAAAAGAGGTTGTAGGGAAGAGAGAAGGGCATCTCCTACGAGGCTACGAAGTCTATTTTGTCAAGGCAGGATAAGCTACATCTACCAGCTCCTGGCCAGATGTGGCAACAGTACTCCATCGTTGGACGTACCTGGCTTTTATATAGGTAGAGAATTGCATCAAGAGGGAGATATCTACTGGAGCGATAGGATCCCACCATTTTTCCAGCGACCTTGGCAATGGATTTGATATACGTGTTCCATTTCAAGTCAGGAGTAAAGGTTAAGCCCAGAAGCTTGTTACGTGTGTGTTTGTGGTACAAACATTTTATATAGCTTTAAAAGACTATATTTATCTTTAAATATGATGAATTAAGAAATAGAAAGGTCTAACTGGCCGGTTTCGGAACTTGCTGAACATAGTTTAATCGAGGTTAGGATCACAATTAAGAATAAAAAAATTTTTTAAAATGGAATGGGAATTATAACAAAGGAAAACGACATTAAATATTATTATTATATTATAACGAAGGAAATAGGAAAACGACATTAAATATTAGGTCCAAGAAAGTTTTTTTTTGTTTTACTGCAGTTGTTTCTAGAATTTTCAGGAGATAGATGGAATTTAACTTATTAAGAACTAGCAGGGGTGCTCAACGTTGACCGAGTGTTTGTAGGTGTAAAAGAAAAAAAAACAGAAGGTTTTGTAGGGAGGTAGGCTTGAACCCGAAGCCTTGAAGCTAAGACGGAAAAAACAGTCTGACACATTACCTCGACGCTAAGCGGGCAGAAAAGTGAGATTGGGTGAAATTAAACATTTAAAAAAACAGATGGTTAAACGAACGTCAATGTTTTCTAGGTCAAACATCATGCCATAGTATTAGTAGAGAAAATGAAATCACAAATTTTATAACATAAAAGTCGCTGAAATAAAAAATACAGACGACGTTGTTTCGTAAATCGGAGATATTATAATCTAGGCAGTATATAAAAAGTTCTAAGAAACAGTGACCGCTCCGAGACCCCTTTCCAAAGCCTTTGGCGGACATACAAGAAAAATGCACACACACACACAAACATTTTCACTTTTATATATATAGATGAAGAGTAAGTTGATACTGAAATTAGGAATGTATATTTTTAAAGTCTTAAGCGACGGAAGAGAATTTTTTCGACCATCCAACAGCAAAAAAATTTGCATGGCAAGTTTTTAAAAATGTGTTGGTTGATTCAAATGTCCCGTCTTTGTGACATATTTCCAATGTAATCCTAACCAGAACTGACATTTAAATAAATAAACAACAGAATCGTTATGGTGGAAAAGAAGGAAAACTTTTTGAATCGACGTCAAACGATAGATTTGAAAGAAAAACGTAATGATGATCCTTTTATTCATATTAGCTGGTGATGATGATCATGGTGATGATGATGATGGTGATGATGATGGTGATGATGACGGTGGCGATGGTGGTGATGATGATGATGATGGTCTGGGATTCAAGCTTTTTTCTGAACCTGTGTGCATTCCATCGACAATCTCCAATGCATAATAAATGACAACACTGCCGTGATAAGAAAAAAATGAAGGCAAAGAAAACCATGGTACACAGTGTTGTCGGGGACAGTGGCATTATCATAGGGCGTGTACCACGATAGTATCACACGTGCATGCATTGTTAAAACTATGGAAGGACAGAACGGACAAAATAAAATAGATTATAATGACCTTACCAAATTTTGGAGCTTTGCATATTTTGCATTCTTCGACTTGTGGATCGTTTAGGAAAGTGCAGTACACGCATGCCCAGCAAGAGGGCATTTTGGGCATTTTTGCAGCTAAGAAAAAAGAATAAAACAAAAAAATGAAAGCATTACAAAATAAAAAAGAATTTTTACTTAAAAAAAAATGTGATGTGACTTCTTAATTTTTTTTTTTAAGTACTATTTTATTAAAAAATAAATAATAACATTTAAAAGTAAAAATGGTAGCTATGACACATTCTTGTAAACATCTATTATATAAATCTCACTTGTCTGTTTAAATGTATGTATGTATGTATGCATGTTTGCCTAAAACTTTCGACAAAGGTGACGGATTTTCTCGAGATTGGTATCGTTTTGAAGCTCGTCCCTTCAGACGACAAATATTGAAAAATTTGCTAAAAACATTAATTCCTTCACCCTCAACTGGGTACTTGTTTACAGGGAGGGGTCACTTTTTCGCCGATATTTTCAAAAGTCATCCCCCTCTTTCTGATTGACTAGCCTTAATTTAAACATTTGTCACTTCCGGTTTGACGATGGACACAACAGCAAAAACGTCACTTTTTTTTTTCCCCGCGTTCTTTTCCTCCTTCACGGAACGGGTTCGAGCCTGCCTGCCTACTACCACTTTTTTTTTTTTTGCTCAACACACACCTCCAAACACCTGGGCAACGCCAGGCACCCAGGCTAGTCTATTATATAAATCTCACCTGTCTGTTTAAATCTATGTATATATGCATGCTGGTATGTCTGCCTAAAACTTTCAACGGAGGCGATGGATTTTCACAAGATCGGTATCATTTTGAAGCTCGACCCTTCAGACGACAAATACTGAAAATCATAATCACGGTAGGTGCATCGATAAGATCGTGTGTTTCTTTACACCTCCTTTTCCTCTAGCGCCTTACAGGTTGGCGCCTGCTTACTACTCCTAAGTTTTTTTGTTTTTTTTTTGCTCGCAATTTTCCTTTTTTTTGCTCAACCAACACCCTTACACACCTCCACTTTCTTTTCTGCCTTCGCGTCACAGGTTCGAGCCCGCCTGCCTACTATAACTTTTTTTTTTTGCTCAACACACACCTGCAAACACCTGGGCAACACCAGGCACCCAGACTAGTCTATATATATAAAAGCAAAAATGTATGTATGTATGTATGTATGTATGTACGTGTGTCTGCTAAAAACTTTCGACAGACACAACAAAAATTCACAAACTCGGTATCATATCGAAGCTCCATCCTTCGCTCCAAAAATATCGAAAAATTGGCCAAAAACGTTCATTTTTTTCACCCCGAAATCGACAATTTTTGACAGGGGGGGGGGGTCAACAAAAACGGCCATCTCGACTGGTTCTACGCATGCGTCAGATGACGTCATGACCTGATTTACTTTAAATAGTTGAAAAACTGAACAAATTTCGTGTACGTCGTGTTAGGTCAGTTGATTAGCGCGTTGCTTCTTTATCTAAACGTTTTGGATTCGAATCGTGGTGTGAGATGTCTTCTTTTTTTTTTTTTTTTTTGATTTTTTAAATTTAAATATTGAACCAGTGTTATTTAAGCCATTTTTCACGTAACGTTCGTTTTCCTGTTTTTTTTTTTTTTTACTTCACTTATCCACCACCGACCACACACCCAAAAACACCCGGGTATCCACCGATTTTTTAAATTTTAATATCGAAACAGGCTTATTTAAGCCATTTTTCACGTGTTCGTTTTTCTGTTTTCGTTCGTTTGCCTTATGTTAGTTTTTTTTTGTGTTTTTTTCCCGCTTAAGTGTAAACATTGTTTTCTTTTTTTACTTCGCTCATAACAAACAAACCTACATCATCGTCGTCGTAACGCTCGACGACTTACGGGCTCGCACCTGTCAATTTTGTTTTTACTTAAATAAACCCGTTCTTTTTTATTTAACACCACACACACCTTCAAACACCCGGGCAACGCCGGGTACCCCCGCTAGTTAATAATAAAGAATGAAAATATTGGAAAAGGTATTGTTATTATTAATTAATTTATTTATTGATTTATTAAAAAAAACAATAGTCGCATCTTTCTTTTCTTACAATTTCTTTGAAGTTGTGTTGGTTTCAGCATCCTAAATTCTTGGATGAAAAAAAGAACAGATCTCCCTCTCTTTCTCTCTCTCTCTCTCTATATATATATATATATATATATAGAGAGAGAGAGAGATAGAGAGAGAGCTACAAAGATACAGGAAGAGGTAGAAAAAGAGAGAGAGATACAAAAACAGAGAGAGAGAGAAAGAGATACAAAAAGAGAGAGAGAGAGAGAGAGAAAGAAAGACAGAGATACAAGAAGAGAAAAAAAGAGAGAAAGAGATAAATAAAGAGATAAAGAGATACAAAAACATACAGAAAAAGAGAGAAAGAGGAAGAAAGATGATAACAAACCATTTGCTGGATTTCCTGATATTTGTTTCATTCTTATCCGTTCGTATTCGGCCTGAAAGAAAATAAAAATTGGATTCCATAATGAACAGATTTTTGTTGCAGTCAATTTTACATTTTTTTGAAAATGAAAAAAAAAAAAAAAATGAAAATGCAATCGCAGTTCGCTGACACATGTACAACTTGCGACAAAAATTCAAACACAATGCGATAGGATTTAATTGCACGCAGACATGACTTTTCAGTTGTGCCAGACTGTAGCCAGTCTTACGACAGACTATCTAGTTGGGCTCCTTCTCCAGATTTCTCTGTCCTCCATCAGCTGCCTCGGATCTTCAGGATCACAGTTGACATCATGTGCAATTTGCTGGATGTACGTGGATCTAGATTGTCCTATGCTCGTGCTGTAGAGTCCACAACAGTATATTTCTCACCAGCTCCTGCTTGCTTCTCTGGAAGTGACCGGCAAATCACAGACGTCGCTCCCTGATGGTAGTAGATATGGCAGGTAGGTTGCCATAAAGTTGCTGCTTTGTGGGTTGATCTTGCAGAAAACTCACATTCATAAGAGGTTTTAACAAGGAAATCCGGTTTTTGTGGATTTAAAGGGAAAATGAATAAGTAAGTAAATAAACACAATTCTGCTAAAAAGCAGAAAATTTACATCCCAACTACCTACGTTTCTGTGAAATTTTTGGAGTAGATAGTTTTTCTTTTTTCTCCAACTGTCAAGAGAGAGAGAGAGAGAGAGAGAGAGAGAGGGGGTGGAAGGAAAATGGAAAGAATGTAGAAAAAGATAAAGAGAGTGAGGGAGAGACAACTTGTGAAACACTTACTACATTTAAAGAGAAGGTAGCAATTACACCTATTCATAAACTGTTTTAATAGACATGTGTTATCCATTCAAGTAATATGCCCTGATCAGCAAAGTCCAAATTAGTAAATAAAAAATAAGAAGTTAAGGCCCTAGCAATTTGACATGAACCAACTTTTTCTTATTTAAAAAAGAAAGGAAGATTTCAAACAAAAAAACAGAAATAACACTTATAAGCGGTTTTAGTTATTTGAACAGAAATACGGTTTTTGTAGATTTAAAGGGGAAAAAAAGACAGAATTCTGCTAAAAAGCAGAAAACTTACATCCTAACTACCTAGCTATGTTTCTATGGAATTTTTACAGTAGATAGTAAACAAAAAAGTTTTTGTTGTTTTTCGTTTTTCTCTGTCTTGAGAGAGAGAGAGAGAGAGAGAGAGAGAGAGAGGGGGAGACAGAGAGACATATACAAAAAGAAGGATAGAGAAACAGAGAGGGAGGAGGGGAAAAAATATAGTAGGCAGAACGGAAAAAAAAAAGGAGAAGAGAGAGAAGAGAAAGAGTGGGAAGAGAGAGAAAGGGTTGGTTGTTTTTTGTTTTATGGCATATCAACCCTTTTCAGGTTATTTAATGCCGAATCCAAAGATTTTGAAGAAATTTTTTTTAA
Source organism: Euprymna scolopes (assembly GCF_053919585.1). Classification (NCBI taxonomy): domain Eukaryota; kingdom Metazoa; phylum Mollusca; class Cephalopoda; order Sepiida; family Sepiolidae; genus Euprymna; species Euprymna scolopes. The sequence continues at coordinate 61,628,912 of NC_136522.1, forward strand.
TAGAATATATTTGTTGTTTTCAAGTCGGTTTCTATTTAGACTATTGGGACCCTAACAGGTACTACGACTCCGGGTCAGAGTGGACCTGGGAGCAATGGCAATTAAAGGATGGCTCCACACTCCCCAAAGCCTGCAAGCTGGGGCCTCACCACTGGATATGGTTTAAGGTCATATCCAGGACCGGGAAGTAGGGGAAGAAAGAGAGAAAAGGAGACAGAGGCATATACAGAGAGAAAGATAAAGAAATAGAGAGAAAGAGAGTTAAAGAGCAGCCTATACAGAATGAAGGATGGGGAAAGAGGAAATATATAGAGGAGAGAAGGAGGGAGAAAGAGAAATCAGGTGAGGTAAAGATGGAGAAACAAAGCAAAAGAGAGGGAAGAAATGAATATATAGAGGGAAGGCTAGAATTAGAGAGAGAGGAAGCATGGAAAAATAGAGAGAAAGAGAGAGGGGGGAACAAGGACATCTACAGAGAGAAGGATAGAGAACCAGAGAGAGAGAGAGAGAGGGAGAGAATATAGTTGGAAGAAGTAGATAAAATGGGGGAGAGATCAACAGAGAGAGAGAGAAAGATAGAGAGAAACTACTTCTGGAACTTTATTATCTTTAAAGAGAAGGTGGCAGTTACACCTATCCATAAACTGAAGAAAGTCGGGTTTCACTTCTGGATAGACAAATACTTTTTGGGTGGAGTGCATGATCAACGATAAAGTTTAATTTTCGAGTACCTGCCAAATTCTCAAGTTCCAATCTCACAATTTCGCAAGGAATACCAAATATTTTTCACTCAGTAGTAAGCTTTAGAAGATTGTCAGTGAAAGAAACACAATCGCCAAAAGAGTGATCGGTGACAGCCGAGTCAGAGATTCCTACAACAACCCCGTAGACATTTGGAGAATGGTTCTTTTAACTAAAAATGGTAGTACAAATTTGCATGGGTACAACCGAATAATTAACATGTGTTAGATTTTTCATTCTAAAAAAAGAATTTCGGGTGCTTGTCAAGAAAAAGTTGAAAAATCGATTTTTTAAAATATGCCACTTTAAGCAAAAACAACAACAACAGAATCTAACTGGTCAAAAAATGTTACAAAATTACCTCTGACATTTGACCTATTTTTGTCCTTTGATGTTGAAGCAAAATTCAGTGCTTGCTGAGAAGGTAGACAGATCGATTTTTTTAAAGATGTGGTTTTACGTAACAACAGTACTTACTTGGCATGTCGAAAATAGTAATATATCCAAAAATTACGAAAGTTCATCAAGTAGAAAATTATTTATAGTTAAAAATATTTTTTACAGAAAATTGTGGGAAATTACATTTTCTCTAGATGTAAACACCTTGAGCATTGCGAATACAGACAGGGCTCTACATTGCAAATGAAACAGTCGCATTTGCAAGTGATTTTTCAAAGTGGCGACTAGAAATAATGAAACACTTATCTTTTGGCGATTGTGTTTCTTTCACTGACAATCTTCCAAAGCTCACTACTGAGTGAAAAATATCTTTTCAACTTTTTTTTTAATAAAACGAACAATTTTAAATTATTTAAATAAAAGTTAAATAGAACAATATACTCTTTTTTTTTTTTTTTTTATTAACCAAGGCTGTTTTAAAAAAAACATTTGAAGAAATATGAATGTTTATAGCTTCAAGTATCAACATAAAATTTGTTGTATATTTAGAATTACACTTATTAAAAAAAAATGCAGAAAAAACTTTATTAGGTACATAATCGTCACAGAATGAAAATGTCATATTCCTAAAATCATATGGGTTTGGCTAGTAACTTTTCTATTTGGCTAGTAAACGAAAATATTCAGTTGTCAAAGGTCAACTGAAGATAAATTTGTCCACAGAGTCCTGACAGGAATACTTATCTCCCTTTTCAACACTTTAATGGCTGACTTTTTTAAGACCATAGCAATGGACTTTTTTTTATTTTACTAAGAACACAATAGTAGTTGTTTGATACTATGAAGATCTGAGTCATTAAGTGCTGAGAGGCAGGGACAATAGACAGATAGGAAGTGTCTTACAATGTACAATGAAATAGGAAATAGCAAACGATGAATCTATAGGTAGTTTTAGATTGAACCTTTTAGATTTGACAATGACAATAGAAACCTACAGAACAGATAAAGGAGACCAATGACACTTGACAGGGGGTGGGGAATCAATGAGATGCTTAGAGAGGGAAAGACAACTTCCAGTAAGTCTGGGTGGGGACTTGATATCGTAACACTGGGTAGTAAGTAGTGAATTGACACTAGTGATGGGACGATTCCAATATTTTTCCTGATTTTGATACAATTACCGATTCTATGCTAAATTCTCAATTCCGATACAATTACCGATTCCGATTCTTTATGAATCTCTAATTATTTAACTATAAAGATTGTTATTTTTCTCGATTTTCGTAAAACATATGTTAAATATGCAGATATTTTCCTAAACGTCAAAATACACTTGTGGAGGATGATCTATCGATATTAGCTTTACTTTTATTTTATAATCAATGAATATTTACTAATTTATCAATATTACCTGCAATGGAAGATTTTATTGAAACAAAATCAGATAAAAAAAAAGACAATTAAAAGAATCGATTTGGTATAGGAAAATAAGCACCAATATTTCCGATTCCGATATCGCTACCTCCAAATGTTCCGATTTTTACGATTTCCAATTCCGATTCTGATTAATCATCCCAACACTAGTTGACACCGAACTGCCATTGGCAGTGGATGGGAGTGTGAACGCTACAGAAGGCAGATTATGGTTTGAACCAGACCGAGAACCCTTGAACAACCAGATATGAATTAATCAAATAACTGATGAAGACGGCCTCGACAGTAAAGATAAATGTGAACCTCAGTATGTAGAGAGTGGTTTTACACACATCCAACCGTTAATGTTAAGAATCAGCGTCTGTGTTTTTTCTGTGTTTGTTTTATTTTGTTTTTATACTTGTGGGCCCACGTTTGTTCCCATCGAGAGTCATCAGTGAGAAAGCTGACGATCCGGCAACTGCACAGCTGTGGAACTCTGTTCCGTCTGCCTGCTTCCCACCTAACTACAACCTGGATGTCTTCAAGTCCAACGTAAACAAACTCCTAATGAACCGCCCCCTTAAGTAAACACTTCATTAAATCTCCACACTAACGTACTGTACTTGCAATAACCCTTATCCCTGAGTGGCCTTGATAAGTGGTGACCACCGTGTAAAAAAAAAAAAAAAAAAAATTAGAAGAATAGTTGATGAAAAATCCACGGCACATGACGTTGGGGGTCGGCGGTCTGTCAGGGCCACACACGTTATAGCCACAGTTGTTCCACTCAATGAATTTCGTAATTTTGGGATATATTACTATTTTTGACATGACAAGCGAGTTCTGTTGTTTTTGCTTAAAACGCCATATTTTAAAAAAATTTATGTAGCGATGTACCAAAAATGGCGCTAAAATGAGTCATGTTAAGTTATCTAACATGAACGGCACCCATGTAAACAGGTGTATATGTTTCGTGTTTGTTTGTGACGTGTCCTAAATGTGTTACTTAATGATATTAGTGGTTCTTCACTTTCTGAACCCGTTTTATGTTTCGTGATCGTCTAATGTTCATATTGCGTGTGGGTGTCCTATGTGTATCTTCGACATACCTTTATCTTCTCTGCTATCTGAACCTGGTCCATCCTGACTTCATCTTGTTCTTGGAGGGGAAGCTGGAGCCTTTTGAACGAAACACATTGACTCCAAGACGATGACTGTTTTTCATATTAGTATTTATTTCACGTTCCAGGATGTCGCACAGATGAAAGTGGAAAGTGAGTTTCTTTGCTTGTGGTCTTAACAGTCTACATTGAGAGACATATCACTCCCTCCCAAGAGGAGATGAGAGACAACTGTAAACCCCAACCGCTCTGCTTCAATCCCAAGTTCCAACTCTTCTATGATCTCCAGCTAACCTGATCACGTGACTCACACGCAACTTCTGGTAAACTTGTCTATGCTCTAGCTTTGTTATATTTTGACAGGTTTTATAAACATCACAATATTCATCTCTTGTCTAGCTCTCTGGTTAGATAGATAGATCGAGATGGACAGATAGCTAGATCGATAAATAGATAATTTATTCTGTTCTACCTATTCCATAACTGAATTTTGCTTCAACATCAACGGACAAAAATAGGTCAAATGTCAGAGACCATTTTATAACATTTTTTTGACCAGTTTGATTCTGTTCTTATTGGTTTCCCCTGATTTCTTTTGGGGTTTTTTTTCTGCAGGGAATAGTAAAAAATAAAAAGTCTTACTTGTTTTTCTTTTCTTTCCAACTCTTTCGAAAGGTAACGTAGTTTCTCCTCAAATTCTTTTGCACGTTTCTCTGCGAATATGCGTTCCTTTTTCTCCTTCTCAAAGTCGACCTTGAAGAGATTGACCTTTGTGAAAAAAAAAAAAAAATTAAATTAAAAGAAAAAGTGTTTGTTAAGATAGAGTCAACAGATCGAATTTTTAAATACGGAGATCACTCCCCACACGTGTTTCTACGTTTGAGAAAATATATGCCCATTTAACATGCGTTTTTACAGTAATCGAGGAAAAAATAATTTTATAGTTAAATATTTAGAGATTTATAAAAAATTGGAATCAAAAATTGTATCGGAATCAGGAAAAATATTGACAGCATCCCATCACTAATATATGTGTCTATATATATATATATATATAAATATATATATATATATATATATATATAAAAAAGCTTTGAATAAAAAAAAATAAAAATAAAGAATGCAGTTTAAATTCCCGTAAAAAAAAAAAAAAATACTTTTAACCTATCGCAGACTAAGCACCTACATAATCCGACTTTGAAAAGTTTATAATGACAAAAGAGAATTCATTTATATAAGGATGAGGAAAAAAAACGCATTAACTAAAATTGTTAAGTAGAAATAGACTTAGCATTTGCATAAGCCGATTTCGCAAAAGTCTTCAATTTTAAAATAGAATTTAACTATATAAGGATGAAAAGAGAATATATATATATATATATATATATATATATATATATATATATATATAGTTGTCATCCACATACAGTACTGTTTCGTTGTATCACAACTCATCAGTACGGCTAGACATACATAATTATATGACTGTTTCTGCACTACGAAACAGGTGCTGTAAAGAATTGAACATTTTATCTATATATCTATAAAAGTGAACGTGTGTGTGTGTGTCTGTCTGTGTACATTTCCCTACGTAATAACTCTGTCAATTTTCAGTCTACAGACTCGAAATTTGTGAAAATCTTTGTAATCGGTTTTCGGCCAGAAATTTGGCTGTTAAGGGGTCAAAGTTCAACGATTTGACCTTTGAGAACTCTACCAAACTCCTGCGCAAATTTTGGGTCTAAACACTTGAAATTTTAGATAGAAGTTCCTTGGACATGGATTTAACTTAATAACTTGATTTGAGCCCAAAACAAATGTTAAGGGGTCATAATAAGGGTCAAAGTTAAAAAAAAATTGACTGCTTTTCTTTCTTTTTGCTCAACATACCAAACACCTGGGCAACGCCGGGCTGAAATGTTAGCTATACTGAAAGAAAGAAATGGTAAGATGAACAATATCTTGGAATTTGGGATATACAGTTTTTTTTGTCATTTATGCTCTGTAGCTATAGTTAACATACATCAAGCTTCATAAATAAAAGGATTGGTATAAAAAAAAAGGATGAAATATAATTGAATAAGCATATTTTCCTCATACACACACGCACACGTACAGGGTGTCCTAATAAAATGTATACACTCTTTAAATGACCATAACACCAACATTTATCATAAGAAAGAAAAGTTTCATACATCAAAATACTGTGAACAAATATAGAAACCAGCTAATTATCGAAAGTGTTCAAATTATTGGCCATTGTGGTCCATGAACAGCCGACGATGCTCACTGATTGAATCGAAAACGTTTCTAATCAGTTCAATTGGTTTGTTGACACATCTTCTTTCAATGGTTGCTTTCAACTCATTCATTGTAGCTCGTTTGGTGGTGTGAACCCTGTGTTTAACATACCCACACCCACTCACCCCCCGCCCCCAAAAAGAGAAAAATCTATTCGGGGGAGAGGGGAGGGGTCAAATTCAGTAAGCGTGGACAGTACTCTTCGTCCTAACTATCCGTTTCGCAGGTCACTATCAAGATATGCTCTTACGTCATGATGATAATGGGGAAGGGCTCCATTCTGCTGGAAGTGTCATTCATTTTTCCTGAAAGTCTCTTGGGAACGTGGTATAGCGTATTCATGTAGCAAGTTGAGATAATTTAAAGAGTGTATACATTTTATTGGGGCACCCTACATATATATGGGCATGGCTCAGAAGCTAAAGAATGAAGGTGGAGAGTTGTACGTTTCAGTTTCAATTCTAGCTGATGGCACCCAAGTCATATATATTTTTAGTTTTGATCTCACTACTATATATTAGGTACAATATAATAATCAATAGAGAATTGGCTCTATAATAAATACGTAATCTGCATGAATTAGAATATCATATTCAAACGTATCTTATGACCAAGCAATGCCGGGTGGCCTGCTAGTGTGTGTATATATATATATATATATATATATATATATATATATATATATATATATATTAGTATATTTAGGCAGCATTTTTTTTTATGCAGGTTTCATTAAATAGCACAGATAACTCTTGCTTGTTTTTCTTGTAATCCCCTTTTCTCTTTGTCGGACCATTTTCCGAACGATTTTCCGAGTGAAAAAAGAAATTTCCCATAATCGCAAATGTTTTCGACCTCCATTGGTCATCCTCAGGCGAGTAGTAAAAAATAAAAAATGAAATTGAAAAATGAAATTAACGAGATTAAATGAAAAAACGATTAAAAGATGATTAAAAGGCGATTAAAATCGCTTAAAATCATTAAAATACTCAGAAGCACTTGAGCGTGCCCTCCGTGTCGTTTTGAGTCTGGTTAATCGTTGGTTTTTTAATGTGGATTAACAATGCCTCAAAGACTCGCCTGAGGATGACCAATGGAGGTCGAAAACGTTCGCGATTATGGGAAATTTCTTTTTTCACTCGGAAAAAACATTCAGAAAATGGTCCGACAGAGAGAAAAGGAGGATTACAAGAAAAACAAGCAGAGTTATCTGTGCTATTTAATGAAACCTGCGCATATATATATATATATATATATATATATATATATATATATGACTACTTAATTTTATCACATAAAATATTTTTGTTATTGTACCTATTTACTATGCCTCCCCACGGGACAGAGTTAGACACCAGGGTCGTTTTTTAACGTGGAGAAAAGGTACAAAAATAAAAAATTGTCTCGGTCGTGAAGGACTGATCCTCCACAGAAAGAGAACAAGAAATGGAAGTGCAGCATCTGAAGAACAGATATTACACTTTGATCTTGGCCAAAAGGCCAGGTATTTATTTGCTCCCCCACCGAGGAAATTAGGCACAAGGCCGATTTTTAATGTGAGGAGTGAAGGGGAAATGGGGACCAACTCCCCGGGGAGTAGGGGAGCTGGATAGTGACAACTGGTATGAAGGGTTGCTCTTACATTGACCAAGGTCTTATGTGTGGGGTTACCCCCACATATGGTCTTTGCTTGCAGTATCTATCGGAACAGATGGTATTTATTTGCTCCCCCACCGAGGAAATTAGGCACAAGGCTGATTTTTAATGTGAGGAGTGAAGGGAGGAGGAAGGGAAAAAGGGGACCAGCTCCCGAGAGGTGGGAAATGGGAGCTGGTTAAAGGTCAGGCATGTGGGGTTGCCCCCACATCTGGTCTTTGCTAGTCATAGCTAGTCATAGCTTGCAGTATCTGCCGGAACAGATGGTATTTATTTGCTCCCCCACCGAGCAAATTAGGCACAAGGCCAATTTTTAATGTGAGGAGTGAAGGGAGGGGGAAGGGAAAAAGGGGACCAGCTCCCGAGAGGTGGGAAATGGGAGCTGGTTAAAGGTCAGGCATGTGGGGTTGCCCCCACATCTGGTCTTTGCTAGTCATAGCTAGTCATAGCTTGCAGCATCTCCCGGAACAGATGCTACACTTTGATCTTGGCCAAAAGGCCAAGTATTTGTAGCTTTATATATATATAATGGTAGGTTGTTATTATATTTTATTGCTTTTCCATTTTTCTTTTTTTGTTATTGTAATTCGTATCTGATAAATGTTATTTTCTGTTTTTTAGTGTTTTTAAGATTTGCTCGGTGGCACCTGACATATTCAGGCAGTTTACCTTGGGTGCCGAGTAAACTCAAGTGAACGTTTTCAGAAATCTGGTTCGTTATATGCACTAGTACCGAGAACCACCATTTCTACCGCCATCAACATTTTTTTCTCTTTTCCTCTTTTTCCAGCCAAGCGAAAAATGTTTGAGAAGAAGCGGATGTTGCACTATAATGAATTCCAGGCCGTACAAATGGCCAAGAAGTTAATGGAATTGAAAGTAGATGAGGAAGAGAAGGCAAGTTGAGATGATTTAAAGAGTGTATACATTTTTATTGAAACACCTTATATATATATATATATCAGTGATGAGAAACTGCCAATATTTTTTCCAATTCCGATACAATTACAGATTCGATACTAAATTCACGATTCCGATTCTTTATAATCCTCTAAATATTTAACTATAAAGTTATTTTTTCTTTGTTTTTTTCCCCCCTAATTACTGTAAAAAAACATGTCAAATGTGCAGATATTTTCTTAAATGTAAAAATATAATTGTGAGGGATGAACTATAGAATTTTGTTTTCTTGATAATTCAAAATTAATAAATATTTATTATTTTAGCATTGTTAATAGCAGTGGAAGCTTTATTTTAAACAAAATCAAATAAAAATAGACAATTAAAGGAATCGTTTTTGGTATCGGAAAATAGGCACAAATTTTTCTGATTCTGATTTTTCCAATTCCCCATTCTGATTAATCATCCCAACACTAATATATATATATATATATATATATATATATATATATATAAATTGATCTGATGAGTAAAGTTTTTATTATTTAACTACGAATTCTAGAAGAGATAATATTAATTATTTTTTCTTTACAGGCAGAGTCACTACCTATCGAGACCTGAAGGCCACTTGAGGATAATGGTTAATCCATGTACGGTGAAGGAAATTGGATAAAAACTGACTATTTAAAGGGCTGGCTCGACAAGAATTTGTTTACATTGGACTTGAAGATGACCATGTTGTAGTCAGCCAGAAAGCAGGTTAGCGGAATAGAGTTCCACAGGCGGGCAGTTCTAGGAAAGAAGCTTCAGTTTAGATTTAGGCACAGATAGAGGATGGGGGTGGGGTGGGGGGGTTTATCACAGATTGAAGCTCTGATGATGTCATAAAAATAATGATAGAGCAGAGACAGGCTCGCAACATTTCATTTACAGAGAAGAGAAAAATGGCATCACCTATCAGATTCTGAAACCAGTTGTGACCTCTGTCAAGGCAGGATAGGTTGCTTCGAGTGGGTCCTCCCCAGATGTGGCAACAATACCTCATTTTAGGACATATTTGGTTCCTATACAGGTAGAGGATTGAGTCAGGAGTGAGGACAAAAAAATGTGTCATTTCATAACTCATCAAGGCCCAGAAGCCACTTGGGGATAAGGGTTATTGTGTGTACAGTAATCAATGGGACAATATCGTAGTAATCAAGATCTGATAAAGTGTCTTACTTAAGGGGACGGTTTATCAGGAACTTGTTTATGTTGGACTTGAACACATCCAAATTGTAGTCAGGTAGGAAACAGGCAAACGGAAGAGAGTTCCACAGGCGTGTATTTCTAAGAAGAAGTTTTGTTCATGGAATTTACGTTTTGATTTTGGCACAGATAAAGAATGGGGAAAATTACTGACAGTGATTTCAGCTAGACGGGTGTTTTTTGTGAAAGCTTGGCAAGGGAGGACCAGAGATTAGAACTCAGACAAGCCCTTTCCATGGAAATAATGATAAAACGACAGGTTTGCAATGTCCCTTCTGTGGGAGAGAGGTTGCAGGGAAGAGAAAAGGGCATCTCCCACTAGGCTACGAAATCTATTTTGTACTCTGTCAAGCTAGGATAGGCTGTTTTTAGCAGCTGCTGCCCAAATATGGCAGCAGTACTCCATCCTTGGACATACTTGGCTTTTATATAGATAGAGAATTGCATCAGTAGTGAGATATCTACTGGAGCGGTAGAAGGATCCCACCATTTTTCCAGCGACCTTGGCAACAGATTTGATGTACGCGTTCCATTTCAGATCAGGAGTAAAGGTCAATCTCAGAAGCTTGTCAAAACATGGAGCCTCCCCAAGACAAGCCATCCATTTCAATTGATGCCAGATGGGGATCAGAGCGTTGATGATGTAAAGATAGTGTTGCTAGACGCAATAAATATTCATGTTTCTCCATCGACTTTAAACTTACCTGTTGCTGGAGACCTGACACGTTTACATTTTCAGAAGCTGAGACTGGGCTGGTTCGAGTCACCTTGGCGGAAGCATTTGGATTTACGTCATTCTAACAATTGAAAGAAGAAAAAAAAATAGTTTATATCAAACGATTTTAGAGAAAAGAAAAAAAAAATAGATATTCTCAAATTCTTTTGGAATCTGCCCTTTTTGTGATCAGGAGGGAAAATGATTTACCTCAAGAATATCCACGTGTCTATGCAATTTTTGATTTTTAACTGTTCATTCACTCCAAACAAGGCACAGTGCCACAAGTCATAAGGAGCAACTATATGGGACAGATTTACAGAGATACTATGCAGAGAGTTGGACAGTGAGATGTCTGTTAACATTACATTTGAATTTCTGAATGTCAGTACAATCAGGGAAATAGGGGAAGAGGGAATTCCAAAGTCTAGCAGTTTGAGGGAGGAAGCTATTTGAGTATAAAGCTTTACGGCATCTAGGTGTCTCTACCGTATGGGGGTGGGATTTTGCTGCTTGTCTGGTTTGTCATGGGTATTTACATTGAGGGGGTACTAGTCCTGTTACTTAACGATATGAAAACGAAAATGGTGTTGCACAGCTGATTTTTATGCTCAACTAGCATGGGTACCCTGCGTTACCCGGGTGGAGAGAGGTGGTATACTATGGCTACCGAGAAACCAAACCCCTGCCCTAAAAAAAAAAAAAAAAAAAAAAAAAAAAAAAAAACAACTCTTCTCCAATCAAAATAACAGCGAGTGCCCATGTGACCGAAAAAAAAAAAAAAAAAAAAAAAAAAAAAGCCACAGTATCCAGGCTTGAACTTGTAACGCAAAAGAATAAAAGGAGGTGAAAAAAGCTAACACATTACCTAGCCCACGACGACTTCTGATGCCACAGCGGGTCAAAATAACATCTTTTAAACGTACATTGACATCGATAGGTGTATGACTTTGCAAAATTGCAGACGCTAAAAATTGACCCCTCCTTGCAAAAAAAAAAAAAAAAAAAAAAAAAAACGGCCCAGTTGACCAGCACAGAATTAATCTTTTTGGTCATTTTTTTACATATTTTCCATCCGAAAGACTGGTCTTTCTAACAATACCAATTTTGTCATAGTCCGATGCATCTGTCAAAAGTTTTTAGCAGACATACAAACACACATATTTTCTTTTATATGTTAGACTAGCATGGGTACCCACTGTTGCCTGAGTGTGGAGAGATGGCATAGTAAAACTATTGAGCAACCACCTCCCAGCCTAAAAAAAAATAATAGTGAGTGCCTATGTGTGCAAGAAAAAAAAAAAAAATAGCTGCAGTAGCCAGGCTCAAACCTGTAACGCGAAAGAGGAAAAGGAGGTGGAAAAAGCGAACGCATTAGCTGTCTAGCCCAGAGTGCTCTTGTGAGGTCACAACCTTCGAAATAACGTCTTTTATATGTACGTCGAGATTGATGCATGACTTTGCACAAATGTCGATGCTAATAACTGATCCCTCCTTTCAAAAAAACGGGCCATTTTCGATATTTGTTGTCAGAGAGATTGATCTTTCTTACGGTACCAATTTTGTCATGGTTTATATATTAGATGGTTACGCAAAAGTAATGTGAATTCTCCCCGTTTGTTTGCAAATTAGATGATCCTGGGCTGCATAAAAGCAAAGCGCTTAATAAAAAAGGTGAGGCATGAATTTTTGAATTTAACAATATAGGGAAAATTGTAGTGGTTGCGAAAATGATATAGCTCAGAAACGACCGCACATCTGCATAATTTGTTTTTGAATTATGAGATGTAAGAGAAGCAAATCTTGTGACCATAGCAACATCTCGTGTTAGAACCAATTATCTCCATAAAAAATTTAAATTAAAAGACGTTTCTCTTTATGTTCCTATTTTGAGAGCTTCTGGTTGGTTGGTTGGTTGTTTTGTTTTACGGCATATCAACTCTTTGTGGGTTATTTAATGCCGAATCCGGTTGTTTTGGGAATATTATTCGATGTTGTATCCAGTTATTTTATAGGTTTTATTCTTCAAGCTTTTTGTATTTTCAATCGTTAGTTTGTATCTTTTGGTTTGGTTGTTTTATAGTGGATTTTGCCATTTTTGTTCTCTGCCTTGTAGAAAATGATTGGGTTTTGCAATGGGAGGGGGAAAAGGTTACATTCTCATTGATCGGTACATTTTAAGTTGGAGAACCAATAAGTGGAGGAAATAAAAAGAGAAGGTGAAAATAGGAGGATGGAAAGGTGGGAAAAGCCGGATTGTTTTTGTTTTTGCAGAATATAAGGTTTTGAGAGGTTATATTTTTTGGAAGAGTGAGAGCTTCTGGAATGTTCTAAGTTGTGGTGTCCCATTTGGAGCGTTTATCAAACTTTCTAGTCACCCAAACTATAAAAGAATGCCAGACATTGTAATAATATCTATTGTCATGCGAGGACATTTTCTTCATAGAAATATTAAGATATTACAATTTCTTATAATATTAAAAATGTATAATTACTACTGTTAAAAACTTAAAAACTTTTTTTAAAAATGGCAACGCGCAGCTGATTTTATGCTCAACTAGCTCAGGGTACCCGGCGTTGCCCGGGTGTTTTTGGGTGTGTGTGAAAAAAAAAGAGGTGGGTTTGAAAAAAAAAAGGAAGCTTTTCCGACGCTCAGTTGGAAAATAGTGTGAAAAAAAAAAAAACAAACAGGTGCTCGTTTTTGATTGACGTGCGAGACAGTTTTTAATTAGGTCAATTGAAAAACCCGCTCGCCCGTCTGATATGACGAAGTCGACACTGGCTCTGGGCCTGTGATTAGAGTGGAGTTTCGCTGTTGTTTATACCGAAAAGCGAATGTAACACGTGCCGATGCGGAAAATGTGGAATAATTAAGGTTTGAAAGTGAATACAATTAAATAGATAGGCAAGGTCTGCGGGTAACTGAGATATTACAATTTATGGATGATATAAACAGTTTTAAGAAGTTGCGAAGCGAGCGAGCGCTTTTCCGAAAGAAGCCTTTTGTAGACATCGCGGAAAAGCGCACACACACACACACATTTTGCCTTTTATATAATAGATGGTCACACAAAAGTAACATAAATTTTCACCGTTTCTATGCAAATTAGATGATCCTATGCGGCATGAAAGCCGGTTGAAGAATAGGGAGTTCATTTGAAGAAAGCAAGTTATGCATGCCAGACTTACCAAAATTGGATCCTTATTCTTTTCTTCCAAAGCCAAAAATTTTTTCTCAAGTGCTTTGTATTTGCGCATGGTTTCCTGGTGTAGGTTGTAGGACTCTAACTTAGCATCCTGATTTAAAAAAAAAGAATAAATAAATAAATTAATAAATAAATAAAAAATAAATAAAAAAAGTAATAAATAAATAAATAAAAAATAAATGAAAAAAATAAAAATAAAACAAAAAAAATAAATAAATAAAAAAGTAATAAATAAAAAATAAATAAAAAAAGTAATAAATAAATAAAAAATAAATAAAAAAGTAATAAATAAATAAAAAATAAATAATAAAAAATAAATAAAAAAGTAATAAACAAATAAAAAGTAATAAATAAAAAATAGATATAAAATAAATATGAAAAAATAAAATAAAAAGTAATAAAGAATAAAGAATGAATAAAATAAAAATAAATAAAGAATAAATAAAGAATAAATAAAAAATAAATAAAATAAAAAATAAATAAAGAATAAATAAAAAATAAATAAAATAAAAAATAAAGAATAAACAAAAAATAAATAAAATAAAAATAATAAAAAATAAACAAATAAAAAGTAATAACTAAATAAATATAAATAAAAAATAAAGAATAAACAAAAAAAAAATAAAATAAAAATAATAAAAAATAAACAAATAAAAAGTAATAAAATAAATAAATATAAATAAAAAATAAATATAAAATAAAAAATAAATAAAAAAGTAATAAAAAAATGAAAAGTAATAAATAATAAAGTAATAAATAACTAAAAAAGTAATAAATAAATAAAGAATAAATAAAATAAAAATACATAAAATAAAAAAAAATAAAATAAACAAATAAACAAATAAAAAATACTAAATAAATAAATAAAAAAGTAATAAAATAAAAAATAAATATAAAATAAAAAATAAATATGAAATAAAAAATAAATATAAAATAAAAAATAAATAAAAAAGTAATAAAAAAATGAAAAGTAAATAAAATAAAAATACATAAAATAAAAATACACAAATAAAAAGTAATAAATAAATAAATAAATAAAAAATAAATATAAAATAAAAATAAATATAAAATTATAAATAAATAAACTGCCATAAAAAATAAATAAAATAAAAATAAATAAAAAATAGATAAAATAAGAAATAAACAAATACAAAGTAATAAATGAATAAATTAATAAATAAATAAAAAAGTAATAAAATAAAAAATAAATATAAAATAAAAAATGAAATATATGACATCTGTTGCCAAGGCCGCTGGAAAAATGGTGGGATCTTTCTATCGATCCAGTAGATATCTCACTGCTGATGCAATTCTCTATCTATATAAGAGCCAGGTACATCCAAGGATGGAATACTGTTGCCACATCTGGGCAGGAGCTGCTAGAAAGGACTTGTCCTGCCTTGATAGAGTTCAAAATAGACTTTGTAGCCTCGTAGGAGATGTCCTTTTCTCCTCCTTGCAACCTCTATCTCACAGAAGAGATGTTGCGAGTTTGTCTCTGATGTATCGTTATTTTCATGGAAAGTGTTCAACTGAGCTTCAATCTATGGTCCCCCCTCGCTTAACTTTCACAAGAAACACTCGTCTAGCTGTAAACACTATCAATAATTTCCCCCACTCTTTATCTGTGCCTAAACCTAAACGTAGATTCCATGAACAAAGCTTCTTTCTTAGAACTGCACGCCTGTGGAATTGTCTTCCGTTTTCCTGCTTTCCGGCTGACTACAATATGGTTGTGTTCAAGTCTAAAGTAAATAAGTTCTTGATGAGCCGTTCCATATAAGTTATTAAATTTACCAAATTTTCATTACTAATGATTACTATATTGACCAATTTCTACTGTACACTCTTTAACCCTTATCCTTGAGTGGCCTCTGGGCCTTGATAATGTGGTGTTGCCTTTGTAAAAAAAAAAAAAAATAAATAAATAAATAAACAAATGAATATAAAATAAAAAATAAATATAAAATAAAAAATAAATATAAAATAAAAAATAAATATAAAATAAAAAAAAAAAATAAACAGCCATAAAAAATAATAGATACATAAAATCTGGTTAAATTAAAGAAAAAGAAAATTCATGTCATTTTGACTTTCTGTTTAACCTCAGCATAGAAGGATTTCTCCCTTCACTGATCAGGTACAGAAAATATGAAGTTTTGTATTAGAACAGATACTATGCTTTGCTCCCAACCAAAAGGCAAATTCAGCAAAACTGGTTTCAACATTTTGAGCAAATCCTCATAGAATTAAAAGATTCTAAATTTAACTAAAAGCTTGAAAATTTTGGAAGCGTTTTACATTCAATAATTTAATTAAGATAGACACAATATTTAAAAAAATTAGTTATAGTTTAATAATAAATTTATTCACTTAATAATTTACTAATGGTATAGTAATAATTAAATTTAACTTTTAAAGGTCTCTGTAAAAAGAAATTAAATAATTTAGTCACCCCCACCCCTAAAAACAGCATAATTTAAAAAAATTTATAATCTTATACATTCTTTCTGCTGAAATCAAGATAAACTATAATTTAAATAATTAGTGTGACTCATAATAAAATTTAAGAACTTAAATATATGAGATTTAAGCAGCAATTTGCCTTTTCTGGATGAAAAAGTGGAGAACTCGCATCTATATAATTTAAGCACAAATCCACTTTTTTTTAATAAAAATGAGGAGAAATCTATGAGATATACATAAACCCACTTTTTCTGGATAAAAATGCAGAGAACATAAATCTATGAGATTTAAGCAGGAGTCCACTTTTCGGAGTAAAAATGTGGAGAAATCTTTGAGATTTAAGCACAAATTTGCTTTTTCTTGATAAAAAAAAAAAGCAAGAACTCAAATTTATGAGATTTATGCATAAATCCAATTTTTCTGAGTAGGATTTAAGAAAGAATCAACTATTTCTGGATAAAAAAATGAAGAACTCGCATCTATGAGATTTAAGCGGCAATTTATTTATGAGATTCAAGCATAAATCAAAAAAAAAAAAAAAAAAAAAAACTTGCATCTAAGCTTTAAACAACCAATATACGTATTGCAACAATTTTAAATCCTTTTTTAATAAAAATGCAATCAATTGTTGTATAAATATGTTGTAGTTACTCCTAAGCATAAGATATGCGTTCGAGAGAGAAAAAGAGAAAACTTTCTTACCTTTTCCTTTTTCATCATAAGTTCCAATGATTGGAATTTTGCTTCCAAGGCTTTCTTCTCAGAGTTGTGCCCTTCGGTAACATGAACCAGTTCTTTGCTTTTCGATTGGAGGAGGAGTCGAAGATCATTAACGTGTTTAGTGTATTCCATCTGCAAATTGAAGTGTTCATTTTCCCATCTGGATGCTTTTTCTTGGAGCTATGGAAAAGAAATAACACAAAGACTTTTATTTATTTTTTTTATTTTTTATTAGAATCCTTTGAGATGAGTAATTTGTGTAGTTATTTATTTATTTGCAAACCGTTATCTTCATTTTCATATGTTGTAGTATATCTTTCCTTTTGGTCTCTTGATATTACTGGATTCCAGGACAAGAATTAATCTAGTCTGGTGGAGTATCAAGCTTTGTGATATTACTTCAAGTAACATCACTTGGAGAAGGTACACTATTCCTATTATTCATTCTTTTTTTATTTTGCGGACTGTTATTCTCATCTTCATAGCTGTTGTTTTCATGTTTCGATCAACTCATCCTCTGGCCTTCTTCAGGTGATTAACCATGATGGAATAAGAAAGCCGAGTCTTGTAACTGTATACCCAGTAATTACTGCCTTCCATAGTTGTTGTCTCCCAATGTTTCGGCCAACTCATCCTTTGGCCGACTTTGGATAGGATTGAAACCGCTATCTTCAAACAATGCTCACCTGGAACCATAGAGATTCAACGCCTCTATCCACTGCGTTACGAGCCCCAAAGAGCGATCAAGGTTGGATTTTATAGTCTCATGAATTCAAGTTTTCATTCCTATCTGGTCTTCTTTTGTCGGGTCCGTACCGAATGGTATTGTATATTATTTTTATCGTTATCCTTTGAGAAGAAGCCTCATAATTTGTGTATTCCTTTGTTGAGTGTCTACAGTTCCAGGTGAGCACTGTATGGTGGACTATTGAAGAGCAACAGATACAGGACAATACAGCGAAGACCATCCCTAACCAGATGGCACCTCCTTCACATGCCCGATCTGTGACCATACCTATGGGTCCAGGATCGGACTATTTTAAACATCAGCAGACTCACAAGAAAAAGACTATTTTATTTTGGAAGGATATTGCTTTCTGTATGCCATATTTTTTGGCTACTTTCTAACATTAATTTAACCCAAACAATGCACATTAACCACCAAGACATAAGTGGCTACTGAGAATCAGGGGACATATTTTATAGAGCATCCTAAATGAGGAGTTGTGTAGCTGCAGGTGTTATGCATAGGATTCTCTTGATGTGGTCTTTGAAACGTTTCCTCTGTCCACCAGAAATGCGTAAACCTTGGAGTAATCTATAATATAAATCTCACCTGACTGTTTAATGTATGTATGCGTGCCTAAAACTTTCAACAGAGGCAACAGATTTTCATGAGATCGATATCGTTTTGAAGCTCGACCCTGCAGACGACAAATACCTAAAAATTGGCTGAAAACATTAATTCCTTCACCTTCAACTAGGCCCTTTTTTACATGGAGGGGAGGGGGTTGCTTTTTTCACAGATATTTTCGAAAGTCATCCTCTCTTTTCGATTGACTAGCCTTAATTTAAACCTTCACCACTTCCGATTTTGCAATGGATGCAACAGCAAAGACGGCATGTTTCTTTTTTCATGTTCTTTTCCTCCTTCGCAGTACGGGTTCGAGCCTGCCTGCCTGCCTACTACCACTTATTTTTTTTCTTTTTGATCAACACACACATCCAAACACCCAGGCAATGCCGGGCACCCAGGCTAGTTAACCATAGAGGATTCTACTCGGTAGTTTGTGGCTGGGCATTCCAATGATTTGCCTCAACCACTTGAGTTGGCATTGGATTATGATAGACTCCACATGGCAGACCACATGAAGAGATTTCTGAAGAGATGCTGAATAGACCCCTCCAGTAGAGGAACTTGCTTCCTGCCAGGATCTCTGGTGCGGTGCTCCCTCTGCTCCCTGTATTGAGGAGCAGTGAAGACAGAACCATACAGCGAAACATGTAAAGATACATGCTCGACAGACTATCTCTGCTCCACCCGGCACCTCCTTCACATGACCGTATCTGTGGATCCAGGATCGGACTATTTAAACATCAGCAGACTCACAAGAAGAAAGTCATCATCGGATAACGGTGGAGATGCGAAAAGTAGAAGAAAGTGAGGATTTTACATACCTCGCGGCATTTGTGCTTTAACTGTTGAATTTGGTAGTCTTTTTCGTCAGTCTCTTCCTGCAAATCCAAAGAAAATACAATCTTTAGGCGCTAAAACGTTTAAAAAAAACAACAACAAAAAAAATTAATTAACTCAACAGTGCTAAAATGTTTAAAAAAAACAAAAAAAAAACCCTATTCACTCAAAGCAAGGCATATTGCAACTGAAACACAAGAGGCTACTCTGATAGGGGCCAGATTTAAAGTGGAGTGACCTAAGTATGGAGCTGGGCAACAAGATGTTTGTTCATATTACATTCAAATTTCTGCATGTTTGCATGATTGATGATGGTTGCAGGTAGTAGGAAGGAGAATTTCAAAGGCAACAAAATCTGAGGAAAGAAGCTATTAGAGTACAAAGTTTGCAGCATTCTGAAAGTGTAGATATGGGATTTTGGTACTACTCAGGTGGTTCAAAGTATTTTCCATGGGGTGGGAGATACAAGCGAATTAAGTTCATCAGAATACATTCCATAAAAATACTTGTAACACAAGCACAGGGATGCAACACTGCAGTGATGGGACAGTAGCTAGAGCCTGACAGATAGTGCGGAGACATTAGGCTAAAGACTTTTTTTGAACCCTGTTTAAGAGAGAACAGAGGCTGGTGGTTAGTGCACCAGCCCAGATATGGAAGCAATTCTACATGCCAGGGTGAATAGTGGCTTTATAAGAGACTAGCAGGCCACCCGGTGTTGCCTGGTTGTAAAATACGTATAAATATTATATTTTAATTCATACAAAAACTGCATGTGCATGCGAGTATTATGTTTTTTCTAAACAGTTCACTTCTTGTAAGTAAAAAATTAAAAAAAAAAAAATACTCAAGTTGAGATCGAAACCAAAACCTAAAGACAGTGAGTCAAGTAAGAGCCATTAGGCCAGCTTGACACAATCTTTTTAAAGCGTTTTCAAACCTACTTATTCTTAACATAACGAAGCTGTCATATGAACAATATTCATGCATGCACATCTGTGAAACAGTTGACCAACAGATAAAAATCCGATGACCTCTCCCCCTCCTCCATACCAAGTTCTCAATTTTGACCCTTTAACAGCGCTAGTTTTCCGAATGAAAACAGATTAAAAAGTTTTCCACATATCTGATTACCCTATATACCAAATTTCAAGTCTGTAGATCAAAAATTTGTTGAGTGTATAGGTTGAGAATTATCCTCACACAGATTCTCACTTTTATAGATATAGGATACTAGCAGGTGTGATCTTTTTTTCTAGCATGGTAGAGGGAGTCTACCTTCTTTGGAGTTGAAATATGCAGCTAATCTAGAAGTAGAACTGGGTTCAATTTTTTTTAGTATTTTTATGGAAATCGCTCTAGACAAAGTGTGAAGCCACTTGATTTAAGGAGCTAACGAAAAGGAATTGCCATATTTGGGCTGGTGAATCTCTGTCCCATTTGATAACATGCAGACGTATCTAATTTGATTGAAACCCCCCAACACCCCCACCACCACCTACCCCACCCTTTCTTCTTCTCTGCAGCCTTTCTCTCACATACATGATTTTGTTAGTCTCAGTCTTCTTTTACGAATATTATTATAGCATGTGTTCTTCAGAACTGTTTGAGCTATTCTCTGCTTCCTTTGTTGCAGCTCATTTGACTTGTTGGTCTAGTGGTCTTCATCAATTTGCTGTTTTCATACCTCAATAATACAGCTTCCTATTCCAATAGCT
Source organism: Euprymna scolopes (assembly GCF_053919585.1). Taxonomy (NCBI): domain Eukaryota; kingdom Metazoa; phylum Mollusca; class Cephalopoda; order Sepiida; family Sepiolidae; genus Euprymna; species Euprymna scolopes. The sequence goes on from NC_136522.1 coordinate 61,649,713, forward strand.
TTTTTCCAAGAACTGCAAGCTTGTGGAACTCTTCCTACTGACTGTTTTCCTCCTACCTATAGTTTTAGTCTTTTCAAGACTAAGGTCAATAGGCATCTTCTGTCCTGGTAATAAGCATCTTTCATTCTTGTCAGATCCTTACATCAAGTGGCTTCATGTCTTGTCTGAAGCGATTTCCATTTAAAAAAAAAAAAAAAAAGAAAAAAGAAAATTGAACCCCAGTTTATTTCTGGATTAGCAGAATATTTCAACCACAAAGAAGGTAGGCTCCCTCTATAAGGCTAGAAAACAACTGCTAGTATCCTATATCTCTTATAAAGTCATTATTCACTTAGGCATGTAGAATTGATGCTATATTTCTGCTGGTGCACCAACCACCAGTCTTTACCTCTTGAACAGGGTGCAAAAAAAAATCTCTAACCTAATGTCTCTGCAATGTCTGCAAAGCTACAGCCTCTGTCCCATCATTGCAGTGCTTGTCTAACAAATACTTCCACAGAATGTGCTCTAATGAACTTATTGCATTCATACTCCAACCTACATGAGTACAGCAGCAAAATCCCACCCTAAATCAGAGACATCAAGTGGCTTCACACCTTGTCTGAAAGTAATTAATTCTCTCCCACTGAAAGAACTGTGACAACAAGGTCGGAAAGTGGGATTAAGAAGTAAGCACCGCAGAGGAGGGGCATTTTGACCTACAGGCAACCCTGTCCGCATTCCCCAGTAAGGGTGCCTCGGGCAATTAGCAATAAACTAACCCCTTCTCAAAGGGAGAAGGCAAAGCCTGAGAGAGTGGACCTTCTAGATCTGCACAGATCAAGCATTATAGATCATTACAAGAATGGTCTAATCTCTGTTGAAATTGGGGGGTGAGGAGGATAAAAATCCCTAGCTGGCTTCATGTCTTGTCTGGAGCGATTTAAAAAAGAAAAAAAAAAAAAAAAGAACGGCAGTATCTTCTAAACTTTTATTAAAATTCATGTTGCCCATCTGCAGGGGTTGGGTTAGTGATAGTCCTGAACTGAAACACAAACGCACTCACCGTCTCCATTTCTTGTTGAAGATGCACCCAATCTTCGGCTCCTTCTGTTTCGTTAGTGGCTTTCAGTGCAACACCAGCATTCTGCGGAATATTATCACGCTGTCGTTCAAGCAAGGCCACTTTCTTCATCACCAGTTCTTTTTCTCGACTAGAATAAAAGAAATTAAAACAAGAATAGAATAAAAGGTTTTTTTCTGGACCAAGTGTAGCTGCAGCACTACAATTATGTTAACCGTTGAAAGGAGCAGGTTTAGCACAGCACACTATCTCATGTCACATCCTGGACTGAATGTTGATGGCCAGCTGGAAGCTAAAGGACCACAGTGTCTTTTGTCTGGAAGGGACGCACACGCAGCCTGCTTCAGCTTATATGCTGAAGATGTGTTTGTGTTTGAATGCATTGTCCATTATATAAATCTCACCTGTCTGTTTAAATGTATGTATGTCTGCCTAAAACTTTCGACAGAGGTGACGGATTTTCACAAGATCAGTATTGTTTTTAAACTCGACCCTTCGGACGACAAATATCGAAAAATTGGCTAAAAAACATTCATTCCTTCACTCTTAACTGGGCACTTTTCTACAGGGAGGGGGTCGTTTTTTTCGCTGATACTTTCGAAAGTCATCCCCGTTTTTTGATTGACTAGCCTTAATTTAAACCTTCGCCACTTCCGGTTTAGGGATGGACAAAGATGTCACTTTTTTTTTCACATTCTTTCCTCCTTCGTGGTACGGGTTTGAGCCTGCCGACTACCACTTTTTTTTCTTTTTTTTGCTTAACACACCTCCAAATACCCGGACAATGCTGAACACCCAGGCTAGTTACATATAAGGGGCCGTACACAAGTAGTAGCGATGGGACGATTCCAATATTTTTCCCAGATTCCGATTCTTTATAAATCTCTAACTATTTAATAATAGAGTTAGTTATTTCCGATTATTGTTCAAGCATATGTTGAATGTACAGATATTTTCTCAAGCGTAAAAAAATACACTTGCGTAAGATAATCTAGATTTTAACTTTACTGGTAGATTAATAAATATTTATTATTTTATCATTACTATCAACAGTCGAAGATTTTGCTTTAAACAAAATCAAATAAAAAAGACAATCAAAAGAATCATTTTTGGCATCGGAAAATCGACACAAGGTCTTCCGATTCCAATACTCTCAAAAGTTTTGATTTTTCTGATTCTCGCTTCCAATTTATCGTCCCAACACTAATAAGTAGTAATTAAGTAAGATAATATGAACTTTGATAATGGTCACATTCGTACAGGTCAGGATGACCTAGTTGGTTTGGCAATTCATCACGAAGAGACCCGACACCAGAGCAGCATTTGCCACTTCATCCGTGTGAATTTTTTTTTTTTTTCTTTTTTTACGTATCAATAAAGCCCCATTTATATGCTGATAAACTAGACATAGTAGATCACTTGGAAAACAATATTTGACAAGCTTTTGCCGAAATACAGCCTAATTTAATGCATAAAGTTTGTGAAACCTTTAGATTATGCCATACGTGTGCAAGCCATGGGAACCATATGCCGAAATTGTGTTTATGACGGACAAGGCAGTCGCTCTTGTGTTACTCTGCTGCCACATCTGGGCAGGAGCTGCTAAAAACAGTCTATCCTGCCTTGACAAAGTACAAAATAAACTTTATAGCTTAGTGGGGGATGCCTTTTTCTCTTCTCTGCAGCCTCTCTCCCACAGAAGAGACGTTGTGAGCCTGTCTTCGTGTTATTGTTACTTCCATGGCAAGTACTCGTCTGAGCTCAAATCCCTGGTCCCCCCTCACCAATCTTTCACGATAAACACCCGTCTAGCTGAAACCACTGTCAGAAACTTTCCCCATTCTTTAACTGTGTCTAAATCAAAATGTAGATTCCATGAACAAAGCTTCTTTTTTTAGAAATGCACGCCAGTGGAACTCTCTTTCGTCTGCCTGTTTCCCACCTGACTAGAACTTGGATGTTTTCAAGTCCAGCATAAACAAATTTCTGATGAACCGCCCCCTTAAGTAAGACACTTTATCAAATCTCCAATACTAACGATTACTACGATATTATCCCATTGATTACTGTAAACGCAATAACCCTTATCTTCGAGTGGCTTTCGGGCCTTGATAAGTGGTGACTTCCATGTAAAAAAAAAAAAATTAATTTTCTTATTCAAAAATAAAACTATTTGATCAATTTACATGATTTTTGGAATATGATCTTTTCGTTTTGTCATGGGTACGTATATTGTACAGATTTTTCTTTTTTATTTTGTTTTTTTTAATAAAGCGAGGGGCATTCTGAACAAGAACCCAATTTTTACGAGACACAATAATGGAGGAACATACTTGCATTCGTTTATTCTTATTAATGCTCAGTTTTTAATGTCAGCAAATTCAGCTCCCCAAAAAGGGGACACCCTGGATTCTCAGTTTAATAGGATTTGCAAATGATACAATTAATTCACCGAGAAAAACATTTGATGAACAAATAATTTCACAAAATGGACCAGTAAATTGGCCACTTTATTCGTGTGAATTTTTTTTTTTTTTCCAGATATAAGTAATCCCATTCCTATGCTGATAAACTAGACATAGTAGACCAATCAATCAATTTACTCAGAGAAACATTTGATGAACAAATAATTTAATGAAATTGTTAATTGGCCACCTTGTTCATGCAATTTAACCCCATTAGATTATTTTTTTGGATGTATATGAAGTCCCACGTCTGTGCTGATAAACCAGATGCAATAGACCACTTGGAAGACAACATTGGATGCATTATTGCCGAAATACAGCCTAATTTAATGCATAGAGTTTGTAAAAATTGGATCTGTGGATTACGCCATATATGTGCAACCCGCACATTGATTATCAATCCCATTCAGCTTCCTTTTGTGTACCTTGGTGAACAACTTCCTCTCCATTGTTCTGTCGATAAACTCATATGGGACGTCGATAGTATCATATTACTATTCTTTATTGTTCGTAAATAGAAGTAAAAAGATTTTTATTATTTTTTTGTCATCTAATGTATTTATATGTATATGCCACAATCGCATTGACACACTGGTTCTTGTCAGATCACCGAATTTAAGCAACTTTGAACCTGGTTAGTGTCAGATGGGTGACCATTTGGGAATTCTAGGCACTGTATGTGCTCTCCACTTATCTCGGCATTTGTTTTCAGTTGTCCTGTACATAAAGTTAACTTGCCACTGGTATTTAACAATGTCAACTCAGGAGAGGTGTGGTTGGAGACTGTGCACCTCCTGCCACAAAAATTTCATCTGCAGACATCCTTTCGTGGGTATCCATAGTTTGTCGAAGACTGAAGGAGCCTATTTTTATGCATATACCAGAGTTAACACCCTACCAGAAGTAGTGACAATCCTATTCAGCCTTCCTTCTGATTCCAAGTATAATTAAAAACTTCTGTAGTTTCTTATTTTGTCCTTTAGTTCTCACATTCCATGAGAAATGTTTCTGACAAAGAGGGAAGAATTGCTGTCATTATTGGCAAAATATTTTTTTTATTTTAATACAAAATTGTACATCACTAAATTTAAATTAAATAAAACTAGCAGAACCCGTGAAAGTTCCACGATAGTTGGAAATTTTTAAAACACACTATAAATACAATGAAAAAAAAATAAAATAAAACTTAAAACTATTTTGAATTAAATTCTTTTTTAACCTTTTAAAACTAAAAAGAATTATTTTTTTAAAATTACATTTCTTTTCAATGAAAATTAAATACAACGAAAATCAAATACAATGAAAATTAAAATGTTTGGCTTTGTTTTCTGAATAATTGTTTATTTAAATTATAAATTCAATTGCACATTTTTTTTTTAATTTTAAAAAAGAATCTATAACAAAAATTTTAAAAAGAATCTATAACAAATACTTAGTTTCCTGTCAACATGACTTGTTTTTATAATTATAAAATAAAATAGCCAATTTGAAACCGTAACAGACAGTCATGTTTTTTTTTTGTTTTTTTTTTTTAATTTTTGGAGAGGAAATGGTTTTAATGATTTTTATCTGATAAAGAGCGATTATAAAGGGAGGTAATTCATTTCTCATTAATTAATGTTTGCGATGATGATTTTTTTTTGTGATGCTGGAAGTCGGATAAATAAATTAATATTTAAATTATATTATTGTGTTTTTTTTTCATTTGTTCATTTTAAGCAATAACAAATTTTCTGTCTCACTTGGCCCGATCACAGGCTTAGCGACAGAGTGAATGACGCATTGATAAGAGATAAATCGTTACAAAACATAATACGTATTAAATTCAATTAAATTATATTAAAATAAGTTAAATTATATTAAAATAAGTTAAATTATATTAAAATAAGTTAAATTATATTAAAATAAGTTAAATTATATTAACTTAATTCAAATTAAATTAATTGTATTAAATGCATATTAAAATATAATAAATTTAAATTATATTAAATTTAAATATTATTAAATAAATTATATTAAAATATATTAAATTAAATTATATTAAAATATGTTAAATTATATTAAAATATGTTAAATTATATTAAAATATGTTAAATTAAAAATATAGAATAAACGGACAAATTCTTTAAATATACGTTTTTAGATGCAAAAAAAAAAAAAAAATTTTCCCCCTTTTTTTCTAATTTATTCCAGATTTAAAATCCTTCATTAGCCAGCATGACCTTCATAATACGGGGATGGACTTTTACTTTCAAGGAAAAAGAAAAATCTAACAAAACTTAAGAAAGCTTTCTCTGGCAAAGGATTTTAAATCCAAAATTCATTAGAAGGAAAAGAAAGAAAATTTCTTGTTTTTTGGCATCTAAAGGCATGTTTTTAAAACAGTTTGTCTCTTTATTTAATATTTTTCATTTTTTTTTCAAGATGCTGTTACTGGCCGACACATTTTCACCACCATATTAAATTAAATTATCTTAAAATATATTACATTAAATAATATTAAAATAACTTAAATTGCTTAGAATTTATTAAATTGAATTAAATTAAATTTTCTAAGTTATATTAAAAATATCAGATTATATTAAGATATATTAAATTGAATTATATTAAAACATTAAATCAAAATATATATTAAGCTAAAATTTAAATCAAAGCAAATTTCAAATCAAATAATTACAGAGTTTTCTAAGTTATATTAAAAATATCAGATTATATTAAGATATATTAAATTGAATTATATAAAAACATTAAATCAAAATATATATTAAGCTAAAATTTAAATCAAATCAAATTTCAAATCAAATAATTACAGAGTTTTCTAAGTTATATTAAAAATATCAGATTATATTAAGATATATTAAATTGAATCAAACAAAATATCAAATCAAACTTCAAATCAAATTTCAAATCAAACTTCAAATTAAATTTCAAATCAAATTTCAAATCAAATAATTACAAAGTCTTTTCAAGTTTTTCTTTAACTGACAGCACTTCATCTTTAGTTTTTTTCACTTCTTCGTTGAGAATTTTCATCAGAACCTGAAAAAAGAACATGGATTAAATGAAATGCTGGCATTTTAAATATCAATGTGGCACACAATTCCCTCAATATGGCTACAGTAAATGTAGTGCTTGTGCACTATAAGTAAATTTCTCAAAGAAACAAAATGATTTATTTTAAGTAAAAACACTATTACGTAATCATGTGTCGTTACGAAAAAATTACAAAAAAAAAAAAAAAACTGATCAAGTAGAAAAAATAATTACAAGTAAAAACAAAATTTATCAAAAATTTATTTTGAAGAGTTCTCAAAATCCAGGGAAGATAACTGTAATTTATCAATTTAAACAAATAATTGTAATTCTTGAACTGCTAATATGTATACATGCTTTGTTAGTGGTTTTATTTAATTTTTTTCATTTAAATAAACTGCTATTATTTTGATGTGTGATTTTTTTTCTTAAAAAATTTCTTAAATGCCAAAGAAAAGTTTTTTTCTATTTCATATGACAAACTACTTATCTCCTTGTATCTGATTATATTCCACCATTTTCTAATTTAAAATGGTGGAATCAAAGATTAGCTATTTTGGTAAACGTGCATATCAACTTATTCAAGCCATCTTAGATGATGTAAATATCATAAGGCATGATGCAACTATTCTTCGGATTTTTTCGGATTTATGTAATCATGCCCAAATTCTTTTCTCTTTTCTTTTTGCAGTTAGTGAATTTTTATTCTTCTGGTGAGTCAAAGCAAAAAAAAAAAACATTAAAAAAATTGACATAATAATTATATGATTGTTTTTGCGCTACGAAACAGGTTCTGTCAAGAATTGAACATTTTAACATGCTGAAAGAAATAAATGGTAAGATGAATAACATCTTGGAATGTAGACTTTTTGTCGTATATATATATATATATAATTATTTTTTTACTATACTTTGGACTCCTCCCTTTTCTCCTCGAACCCATTTGTGATTAATTACACAGAATTCTGCCATTTGGATTACTTCAGAACATTTTTTATTAATGGGATGTCTTTGGATGCTTCACTTTTACTAACATTTTGGATTTTTCACTCGTCATTAATTTGACCATTTATTCACGTGAAACTATTTTTTTCTACTTGATCAGTTTTTTTTTGTAATTTTTTCGTAACGACACATGATTACATAATAGTGATTTTACTTTTTTTTAGAAAAATAATTACAAGTAAAAACAAAATTTATCAAAAATTTATTTTGAAGAGTTCTCAAAATCCAGGGAAGATAACTGTAATTTATCAATTTAAACAAATTTAAATTGACTAGCCTTAATTTAAGCATTTGCCACTTCTGGTTTGACAATGGACGCAACAGCAAAGATGTCACAGTTTTTTTTTTTCATGTTCTTTTCCTCCTTCGCGGTACGGGTTCAAGCCTGCCTGCCTACTACCACTTTTTTTTTTTTTTTTTTTTTGCTCAACACACACCTCTAAACACCCAGGCAATGCCGGGCACCCAGGCTAGTATATATATATATATATATATATATATATATATATATATATATATATATAAGAAACTCATTTCTTATCGTTGAGCACTTTACAGTTGAAATAAAGTCGGTCACTTTAGCTCGTATGTGCAGATCATCATATAATGATTAGATCACTGTGACAGACGTTAAAAACATTTAAAAAATAAATGTTTAAATTTCAACAATATTTCTTGCGGTTAGCAGTGGCCGAATGGATTTGGTCCTTGCTAATGGAGTCAGAGATGGCTTCATTCCTGGATTCGAATCTCTTGACCAGCATTAATCATGACACACTGAACTGATGATTCCCAATAGGATGAAACATGAGTGTCTGTAGGTATTTAATAAGTATTATAGTAAATAATTATATATATATTTTGTGTTTAAACATAGAATTGTCCCAATTTGGGATCAAAACCCCTTGGCTACTGCTAATACAGATGAAAAGGAAATGATAAACATTGTTAAATGCTGGAAGCTCCATTTGTTTACACAAAAAACATTGTATTTTATGCTAGTGGCATTGTTATTTCACTTACTAGTATGCTTAACTCAAAAAAAGGGAGCATAGTTTAGTCACCCACAGAGAGACTGTTTTGCCGTATCACAAATCTTCAGTGCCAATTAGACAAGAAACTGCTTCAAGCTGGGATCGAAACTCAACTGTTCACAGATACTTCTGATGATCGAGGATGCAGTTAAACCACAGTAAAATGTTAAGTATGGCGACCTCGTTGGAAGATCTCTATCATTCTAGTAATTATAGGAGAAACTGGACCCATGGTAAAGAAGTAAAAAGCAAAAAAACTACTTGGCAAATATACCCGATGAACCAAGTGCAAGAGAGATTTAAACAACTCTTGCTGCACTTAAAGGGACGGTCAGAATCTCAAAAAAATCTCTCGGTTGGAATATCTGAGTTAGAGAGTAAATGTTTGGCATCCAGTAGGATGTCCCATCCTCAGCTTGAACAAACTGATAAGAAATTTAAAAAAGTAAAAAGGGAAAGTCAACCATTTTTTTTTTATATAGAAAACTAACATTTTTTTAGGCACGAAACAAGGATTTAAAAAAAATTATTATTATTTATATTCTTTTTTTTTTTTGATAATTTGTAGGATCACGTGGTCTCCCTCTTGAACTCCAATCCCTCTCGGGAGACTTGCAAGACGCTAACTGTCCCAAATTGGACACTGTCTGCGACTCATCACTGATTGACTATCACAAACCCAAGATTGTCTCCAACTGTTTCTCACTGTTATAAAACTCATTGGCACTTCTCAAAATACCCTGCAAACTAACTCTAAATATATCTCAGATCCTTTTCTTCCTGTTCACTGCTACACTTTGATTAACAATCCTATCTCAGCTTTCTTTTGTGTACGTTGGTGAACAACTTTCTACCCTATTTTCTAACATTTGGAGGGGGGGGCACACATCAATAGCATCAAGGGAGAAGAGTAATCCAAATAATACAACTGATCAATCCTCATCTCAAAATTTCAGAAACAGAAAACATTATATCACGCCAATTCATAGGAATTTTAGGTTTTTAATGCAATAAAAAACTTACACTGACGATAGCCGATTGTGTAGTGATTACTACGTTCAACACATTCTGAAAATACGATCGCGTTTTGGATAACAGTTGAATGCGCCTGCAAATTTCTAATGACACTGAAAGCTGTGATACGGCAATACTCTCTGGAGAGGGAAACAAGAAATCATGGCGTAATGGATAAAGTACTAGGTAATTCAGCCACAAGTGAACCTTTTCTGGAGGTTGAAGGTTAAATCCTCAGTGCGAACGATACTCAGAATACAATTATGAATTACTTAAAACTTTTATCTGATCTGACAGAACAAGAGCATGCTACCCTCGTAGATTAAATAGTTTGGCTTGAAATTGCATGCAGATTCCAGAGTTTGACAAGTTACACATGAAACAAGTCGGAGGTTACATCAGCCAAAACATTCTACAAATAACACTCAAGATGACAGCCACATTACTATTACAGCTCCCTTTTGTCTACCCAGTGAACAACTTCCTATCCATTGTCTTTCCACCAACCCTATTTCCTATAACTTTTGTTTTTCCTGATAAACTTATTTCCTTATTTTTTGGTTATAGTTTTTCCTTTTTTTTTTCAAAGGGGTGAGAGCAGGGAGTAATAAATTTCTAGTTTAAAAACACAAAATGATTAAAAACTGGACTTACCTTCTCAGAGGATCGTTTTCGTTCCACTTCTCCGATCATTAGTAGAGCATCTTCAAGCTTTTTTCTTAGATGCAGAACAACCTCATTTTCTTCACCAATTTCGATCGGAGAAGAAGGTTCCAGCTGTTAGAGAGAAAGAAAAATTGTTACAGAATGGAGGTGGTGATAATAAAGTTGTGGAGGCATGTAAGTGGTGGTGGTGGAGGAGATAGTGGAAAAGTCGTGGAGGCATAGAAATGGTCGTGGAGAAGTCATGGAGGCATAGAAATGGTCGTGGAGAAGTCATGGAGGCATAGAAATGGTCGCGGAGAAGTCATGGAGGAATAGAAATGGTCGTGAAGAAGTCATGGAGGCATAGAAATGGTCGTGAAGAAGTCGTGGAGGCATAAAAATGGTCGCAGAGAAGTCGTGGAGGCATAGAAATGGTCGCAGAGAAGTCGTGGAGGCATAGAAATGGTCGCGGAGAAGTCGTGGAGGCATAGAAATGGTCGCAGAGAAGTCGTGGAGGCATAGAAATGGTCGCGGAGAAGTCATGGAGGCATAGAAATAGTCGCGGAGAAGTCGTGGAGGCATAGAAATGGTCGCGGAGAAGTCGTGGAGACATAGAAATGGTCGCGGAGAAGTCATGGAGGCATAGAAATGGTCGCGGAGAAGTCATGGAGGCATAGAAACGGTCGCGGAGAAGTCGTGGAGGCATAGTAATGGTCGTGGAGAAGTCGTGGAGGCATAGAAATGGTCGTGGAGAAGTCGTGGAGGCATAGAAATGGTCGCGGAGACGTCATGGAGGCATAGAAATGGTCGCGGAGAAGTCATGGAGGCATAGTAACGGTCGTGGAGAAGTCGTGGAGGCATAGAAATGGTCGCGGAGAAGTCGTGGAGGCATAGAAATGGTCGCGGAGAAGTCATGGAGGCATAGAAATAGTCGCGGAGAAGTCATGGAGGCATAGAAATGGTCGCGGAGAAGTCATGGAGGCATAGAAATGGTCGCGGAGACGTCATGGAGGCATAGAAATAGTCGCGGAGAAGTCATGGAGGCATAGAAATGGTCGCGGAGAAGTCATGGAGGCATAGAAATGGTCGCGGAGAAGTCGTGGAGGCATAGAAACGGTCGTGGAGGCTTAGAAACGGTCGTGGAGGCATAGAAACGGTCGTGGAGGCATAGAAACGGTCATGGAGGCATAGAAACGGTCATGGAGGCATAGAAACGGTCGTGGAGAAGTCGTGGAGGCATAGAAATGGTCGTGGAGAAGTCGTGGAGGCATAGAAATGGTCGTGGAGAAGTCGTGGAGGCATAGAAATGGTCGTGGAGAAGTCGTGGAGGCATAGAAATGGTCGTGGAGAAGTCGTGGAGGCATAGAAATGGTAGTGAAGTTGTGGAGGCATAGAAATGGTAGTGAAGTCGTGGAGGTATAGAAACGGTCGTGGAGAAGTTGTGGAGGCATAGAAATGGTAGTAAAGTCGTGGAGGTATAGAAACGGTCGTGGAGAAGTCGTGGAGGTATAGAAATGGTCGTGGAGATGTTGTGGAGGCATAGAAATAGCCCAATAATCACCTAAAAATAAAAATCAGCAAGGGGAATAACTCATTTTAAAAACAAAAACTACACAGTAAATATTCTAACAGAAATGTAATTCCTTACCGGGTATATGGGTGTAGTATCTTCAAGGTTTTTTTCTTCAGCAGGTTTGGTCATTGGATTGGTGATTTCCTGTAAATATTCCAAGCGATGCACAAATTATGGATTGGAAAAATAATCAAAATTTAGATGCGTAAAATAGTCTTTGAAAATTTGCAACTTAAAAATATCAGAATCACAAAATCGTAAAATCAAAAATCTGAAAAATGTTTGATTTGTTATTAACTATTATTTTATTATTATTTTATTATTTTATTTTATTATTATTTTATTATTATTTTATTATTATTTATGTTTAATTCTTTGAAAAATGTTATTACTATCCTCACGATTTTGTTTTAAAAATTCAATAAACATCTTAACAATATATAACAATGTCGGTTATAGTTAGCTAACCTACTTCCTAACTTCTGGCATGGCTGCTACCGGAAGCGGTGACAAAGCAGATAAGTTCCTTTACTTTTTTTTTTTTCCTCTCTCTCATGCCTATGTGTCTCCCCTGTGCAAATATTCTTTTTTTTTTTATGTTTTTATGATCTTTTCGGGACAATATCTGAAAGTGTAGTATCTGTTCCGACAGATGCTGCAAGCAAAGACTAGTTATGACTAGCAAAAACCATATGTGGGGGTAACCCCACATATCTGACCTTGGTCACTGAAGGGGCAACCCTTCATACCAACAGTTTTTAATCCAGCTCCCATTTCCCACCTCTCGGGAGCTGGTCTCCCCTTTCCCTCCCTGCACTTCAATTTCTTGTTCTCTGTTAGTGGAGGAGAAATCCTTCACGACTGAGACAATTTTTATTTTTGTTCCTTTTCTCCACGTTAAAAAACGACCCTGGTGTCTAACTCTGTCCCGTGGGCGAGGCACTGTAAATAGGAACAAGATTTTTTGGTCTTAATTCAATTAAGAATTACTGAAGTTAGTTTTTTTTTGTTTTTTTTAAAAGAATCATTGAAAACGCATTTTAAAATAGCTTTTAAACTATTTTAGGAATATTATGTATTGGATACACATTTTTTTTTTATTATGTTTGAAATTTTGTTATTTTGATTTCAATAATTTTATTTTTATACTTCCATAAACATATATTGGGCTATGATCGTATTTTTACACACATTGCCTACGATGAGTGTGAATTTTTTCACATCACATAAAATCAAACCTAGGGTCTTTGAAAAAGAATTTTTTTTATCAAAAAACAATACAAACATTCAAACATGGGTTTCATTAATTGATTAATGCAATTAGGGCAAAAAAGAGCTCCAATCTCTGGTCTCCCCTCGCCAATCTTTCACGAAAAACACCCGTCTAACTGAAACCACTGTCATTAATTTTCCCCATTCTTTATCTGTGCTTAAGTCCAAACGTAGATTCCATGAGCAGAGGTTCTTTCTTAGCAGTGCACGACTGTGGAACTCTTTTCCGTTTGCCTGTTTCCCACCTGACTACAACTTGGATGTCTTCAAGTCCAACATAAACAAATTCCTGACAAACCGCTCCCTAAAGACACTCAATCAAATCTCCAATACTAACGATTACTACGATACTATCACACTGATTACTTTACACACAATAACCCTTATCTCTGAGTGGCTTCCGGGCCTTGATAAGTGGTGACCTCCATGTAAAAAAAAAAAAAAAGAAAAAAGAATTCCATAGTTCTTGAAGACACCATTGTTGCAGATGCTTCTAATAGTAAAAACTAGGTATTAAAAAATTAACAGCCAGCGTAGCCTAAGGGTTAAACTGTTTTACTAGTATAATGGTTATTATGGAATTGTTTGGTTATTTAATTATTAATTGAATTAAATTGCTATATTAAAAAAATGTGTTCTTTGTGATCTACGTTATGATAATGATACGTTGTAGTGAGATTGAAAAGTGATCCCTGGTATAATCTCCACTTTCTTTTCTTTTCCATTTCCTTAGAATTTGCAAGGAAGTTTTCACAGCAACATGTTAATTCAAATTATTTTCAACTGAGGAAAATCGTTTCAAACTTTTGTTTGTATAATATAGAAGCATCAAAACAATTTTCAATTTACCGATAGATTTGTGGGCGTCTTTTCAGGGAGTTCATTTTTAAAACTGGGAAGGCTATCTGGTTGGATTTCCGTTCCAACAGAGACCATCTCTTTTGCTTGGAGCTGCACTTGGAGACTTCGGTTTTTCTCTTTCGTCTCCTGAAACAAGTGGCCTAGAAAGAGAAAAGTATTTCATTAGAAAAATATATTAAAAAAAATTGAAAAAAACAAACTGCAAACAAAAAAAATTGAAAAGGTAAAAAAAAAAAAGTTTTGCAAAAATATTTTTAAAAAGATTTAAAAAACAAAACAAAACAAAAAAACAAACAAACAAATCAAAAAGTCTTTGGAATATTAAGAAGTTAAAAATGTTTTGAAGTTAAAAAATGTTTAAGTTTTAAAAAGGTTCCACAATTTTTAAAAAAGTTAGAAGTTAAACAGGTTTAAACGTTTAAAAAGTTTTTAAAAAAGGGTTTGAAACCTTAAAAAAGGTTTTAAAAGTTTAAAAAAGGTTTAAAAGAAGGTTAAAAATGTTTATAAAGTTAAAAAAAAAAAGAATTGAAAAGTTAAAAAAAAGGTTTAAAAAGGTTAAAATGGTTCAAAAAAAGGTTAAAATGGTTCAAAAACTTTAAAGGGTTTATAAAGTAAGAAAAAGTTTAAAAAATTAATAAAAGTTTAATTATGAAAAACATTTAAAAAGTTTAAAAAAAAAAAAGGTTTAAAAATTAAAAAATAATGGTTTTAAAAGTTAAAAGGTTTATAAAGTTAGAAAAAAATTTTAAAAGTAAAAACAAAGTTTAAAAAATGAATTAAAAATTTTTCAATTAAAAAAAAGGTTTAAAAATTTAAAAGTTCTAAAAGTTACAAAATTTTAAGTAATGAAAAGAAAAAATTTAAAACAAACTTAAGTTTTAAAATAAAAAAAGTTAAAATAACAAAAAAATTTTAAATGTTAAAATAAAAAAAAGTTTAGCAAAATTTTTAAATGTTAAAATAAAAAAGTTAAAATAACAAAAATTTTTTAAATGTTAAAATAAAAAAAGTTTAAAATAGCAAAATTTTTAAATGTTAAAATAAAAAAGTTAAAATAAAAAAAAATTTTTAAATGTTAAAATAAAAAAGTTAAAATAACAAAAATTTTTTAAATGTTAAAATAAAAAAAGTTTAAAATAGCAAAAAATTTTTTAAAAAGGTTAAAGTAAAACAATTAAAAAAGGTTGAAATAACAAAAAAAAAAAGTTAAATTTAACAACAAAAAAAAAAGTTTAAATAATAAACGTTTGAAAAGTTATTTACTCAGGGTCTGATAACCACGGATTTTTCCTTTGAGAACTTTGTTTTCATTTTTCAGGGCTTCAATTTCACTGTTCAGAATTTCTGAATCCATTTACTAGAAAAACTAAATAAAAGAAAAATATAAGAATTATAAAAATTACTGCAACATGTTGAAATTTCACGATTGCTTTCTTCATTAAAATTAATTTTTTGAAAGGGTTCAAATTACCAGAATTTAGACTGCGGTTTCATTTTAAATTGATATTATCATATTAAATTAATAATATCATTTTAAATTAATAAATAAAAATAATATCATTACCTATATAACATTGTTCATAGGATTCACATCACTTCCTGCATAACACTAGATAGCCTTACTAGCGTTAGATGCTGAAGGGCATGTTTAGATGGAAGAGTTTATATGGCACCCTAGGGGAGAGGGCCAGGATGGTCTCAAAATGGAGGTCAATGAAACAACATGACTTCTAGCTGAGGGTGGAGATGAGTTTGAATGAGAGGAGTTACGATCGGTAAAGTGGAAATGGGAGGAGTTACGATCGATAAAGTGGAAATGGGAGGAGTTACGATCGATAAAGTGGAAATGGGAGGAGTTACCATTGGTAAACTGGAGATGGGAGGAGTTACCACAAATAAAATTAAAATGGAAAAAGTTTCCACCACTAAAGTGAAAATTTAAAAAAAAAATGTTTTTTCTATTACATTTTCACCCAAAACAAGGCACATTGCCACTTTGATGTAGGGGGCTACTAGCAGGGACATAAACTACAGGGGTACTACGTAAGGAGTTGGGCAGTAAGATGTCGGTTCACGTTACACTTGAACTTCTGCATGTCAGTACAGTTGAGAAAGCAGGAACCCGGAAGGGAATTCCAAATTCTAGCGGTTCTGGGGAAGAAACTACTGGAGTAGAAGGCTCTCTTACATCTAGGGATCTCTACTGTGAAGGGTGGGATTTAGCTGCTTGTCGGGTTTGTCGGGGGTATTTATGTCGAGGGGGTACAAGTGCTTGCAGTTCGCCGGAGCATTCTCTGTTAAAGTACTTGTAGAACAGGCAGAGGGGTGCTACATTTCGTCAATGGGACAGAGGCTGAAGCTTAGATGACAGTTCAGGACCTATCAGGTTGGCGACTCTCTTCTGAACCTTGTCTAGGAGCGAGAGACTAGTAGCAGATGCACCAGCCCAAATATGACAATGATACTCCATACATGGGCGATTGGTGGCCTTATAAAGGTACAGGATACTTTCGGGCGTTAGTAAATTTCTAGCACGGTAGAGAGAGCCTACCTTTTTCGCAGCGGTCCTGGCAATGCTCTCATTGTAGTTGTTCCAACTCATGTTTCCTGTGAACGTTAGGCCGAGGAGTTTAAAAGATGTACTTTCAGATAAAGAGTCTTTGACCATTGCTATTGGTGGTAGAGATGGTATCTTGTAATTATTGAAGGAAACAAGTTTAGTCTTGGTAGCATTGAACGTGACCATCCATTTTTGTCCCCATTCCACTACAGATTGGCAGTCATCCTCTAGTGTTTCTGCCATTTCTTTAGATATGTGTTCATTTGTTTTCCTGTCGTGCCTGTTATAGAGTGTAGTGTTATCAGCATATATACCCATCTCACAGACAATTTTGTCAGGGAGATCATTTATGAATATTAGGAATAATAGAGGTCCAAGGAGGCACTCCCGCATTTATATCATATTGTTTAGATGTACAACCATCTAGGACAACCTGGATTTTTCTCTTATCTAAGAAGGATTTAATTATGTTAAGTATTCTACCAGTGATACCGTATAATCTAATCTTCTTGAGGAGACCCTCATGCCATACCCTGTCAAAAGCCTTAGATATATCTAGAGCTACCGCTCTGCCCTCCCTCGCTTTGTCCAGTGAATGGTATATACATTCAGAGATTACAGTTAGGATGTCTGCTGTGGAACGGGCTTGTCTAAATCCATATTGTTGGTCAGTCAGAAGTTTAGCATCTGTAAGGTGATGGACTAGAGCATGGTTAATTAAGGTCTCAAATATTTTGGCAAAAAGTGGGAGGAGGCTAATGGGGCGATAATTTAATGGGTCAGTTCTTTCACCAGAATTCTTGAATACTGGTACCACAGAAGCAGTTTTCCAGCAGCCCAGAAAGCAAGATTCATTAAGGCATTTGTTGTAAAGTTTAGAGAGAACTGGAGCTACTTCAGCAGAGCACTTTTTTATTAGCACAGCCGGGATGAGATCAGGTCCACATGCTTTTGAAGTGTCAAGAGTTTTTATGATAGCTTGCACCTGAGAAGGGGTGAGTTTCAGATTGTCTAGTGTGGCGTCTGTCTGCAAAGGAAAGTCAGGGAGAGGGTGGTTAGCAAGATCCAGTGTGGAGTTGGAGGCAAACCGACTGGCAAGCATGTTAGCTTTCTCGGTTGCTGAGCAAACAACCTCATGATTGTTGGATAGTGGGGGAATTGTTGATTGCCTATTATTTACTACACTGTTGTAGATTTTCCAGACTAGTAGAATGGTCTGCAACAAAAACAGAAACCCAGTTTTCATCAAATGAAAATGGAATTATGTCTTTTATTGTTCCCCTTTGTACATGCAGGCATGTGTGTTGATGAAGTGTATATACTGATCGGAACCAGTTCCGGTTTTGAAAGTCATCAGAAGTAAATGGTGTTAGTAAATTTGGAGATCCTGATGAATTATGTTCCTTGCTTTCTTGTTTGTGTAGCTAGTGAAGTTTTCTCTGTGGCATCCAAAATGAAATTACATAAAATAGTTTCTGTCCATATATGTCTGTGCATACTTGCTTCAATTGATAAAAAACAAATGTAAAAATTTCTGTGCTTCGATGCGTTTTTGGGTGGATTCAGTAAATTATTTCTTAGCTGTCGCTATTTCTTTCTTACAGTTACTTCTGGCTTCTATATACTTCTGTCTGTTTGAACTGGACTTATGTCAGTTAAATCTGCAGTATGCATGCTACCTCTGCGCAATGGCAGCTGCACAAGTAGAAGTAAACCATTGGGCAGAGTGGGGCTTGCTATGAAATTTCCACGTGGGAACATGTGCTTCAATTGCTGTTTTGAACTATTCAGCGGTCTCATTTGCGCACTGTTCAGCAGGAAGTGAAAAGATATTTCGCCATAAGGCATCTCTAATGAGATCCCTGATGGCTTCCCAGTCAGCTTTTTTATAATATCTCGTTGTTTTGAGCAATCGCTCTTCAGTTTTTGCTCTAGAGTTTAGGGCGATTTCAACCATTATCACTGCATGATCAGCGTTCCCAAGTGGGCTGTGGGTATTCGTAACACAATCATCAGGAACCATTGTCAGAAACAGATCTAGAAGTGATGCGTGTTGCTCTTGCTGGTCTGGGAAACGAGTTGGAAACATAACCATCTGTAATAGGGAATGACATATAGAGAAGCTATGTGCTGTGCTACCAGCTGCGTCTGTAAGTAGAAAATCAAAACCAGTTGCTGTGGTGGACACTCAAGTCCCCAAATACATGCACTTGCATGCTAGTGTCAAGGGAGAGTGCTGTATCTATGCTGTCAGAGACTTTGTTTATTAGGGTACAGTCCTGGGAGTACTGTACCCTAATATGGGAGAAGTTAGCACCACTAAAGTGAAAATGGGAGGAGTTAGCACCACTAAAGTGAAAACGGGAGGAGTTAGCACCACTAAAGATGAAATGAAAGAAGTTACCATCGCTGAAGTTGAAAAATATAATGAGGTGGGATACAAAGATCAGAGCAATAAGTTTTTTTTTGTTTGAAGTTAGCTGCTTGATTTTCATACTTATTATATTTTAGAGCCAGAGAATATGTGTGGATCGCCATTTTGTAGTTAGGGGTGAAATTGCATGTTGTATAAAGGAAAGGATTCCATCCTTCTGATTTTGCTGGATATGAAGAAAATGGATTACTGTTATTTGGCTCTGAGGACAAAGGAACATATACTACACTGTCACCCCCGAAATAAAGGGATAATGCCTGCTATAATCGAAACCAAAACCAAAACTTATGAAGAACGCTTGGTAAAATTATTTATTACAAGGTCATAACAATTAAACAACAGTCACTCGGAAGAAACAAAGATGTGTGACACCCAAAATAACACACGCTATCGTATTAATACATAAATGATACTAATTGTTGCAATATTTCCGATACATAATGGGGGGGTATGCTCCCTCAAAGTTGGGGGATTCTATTTATAAATGCTACTGATAGGAACTGACGAATCAAATTAATTCATGTTCTGCTATCAACCAATCAGAAACCAGAATTGCTCCATAAAAATAGAATCTTTTAGCGTTGCAGCACATAATTTTTCGTGTCAGCACGAGAAAGATATTTTGCTTTTTGGCTGCAAAATTATAAAGTCTAGAACCTGTACAGAAAAGCTGCCAACTGAGAATTCTTCATCTCCAAGACTTGTATAGAATAACTGCCCATCGGAAGCTCTTCTGAAACGAAACATGGCTTACAATTCAAAATCAATTTTTAATCCATATCTCAAAAATTCAGAAACATAAACTGCACTATCCCTGACCTTCAAAGAAGCGATAATGCCTGGGATGATGTTTTCATGACCAAAGAACTGATACTAACTATCCCCCTGAATTGAGCATTGTCAGATAAATAATGAACAGAGTTGGACATTAAAAGATTATACAATAGTAAAATTAATTGAAGGGATATTATAGTTTTGTCAGCTTCAAACAGGCAGATACCAAATCTATGGTAGCAATCATTTTCGTTGTAATCTTACAAAACATGAAAATGAGAAGGCGGTGGGTGGGGGGGGGGGCTGAATTTTCCAAACATAAAAACGAAATCTACTGAAAGTAGAAAGAGAATTAAATACAGATTTTTAAAAATGGTAAATTTGACTTCCGAGGAAAAAATTGTGCAAACATGTATGACAACAATTATCTCCGTGTTTCACTTACCTTTTTGGGGAGATAAAAACGAGCTAAATAACTTAAAGAAATTTCTTGAAAAAAAAAGAAAAAAAAAAAGGAAAAAAAGAAAAGAAAAAAAAAAGGAAAAAAAGAAAAAAAAAAAAAGAAAAAAAGAAAAAAAAAAAAAAAGATGCAAACAAAAAACAGACACAAAAAAACACAAAATGAACACATGATAAATTCATGGCAGACAAATGAGATGCACACCCTTCCCATATTAAACATCCTTCTTTTTTTTTTTATATAAAAAAACTGTGTGCCTCCGATAAAAATAGCTTGAAATTTTTTTTTTTTTTTAATGTCAGAATTTATTTGTTTAATCAATGGAACTAATCAAAAAAAAAATAAAATAAAAGAATAAAATAAAATCTATAATTTAAATTTAGCAATTACTAGCAGGGGTGACCGGCGTTGCTCGGGTGTTTGGAGGTGTATGCTGTGCAAAAAAAGCAAAAAAACAAAAGAAATGGTTATTTAAAACTTTGACCCCTATTATGACCCCTTAAAATTTATAGTTTCGGGCTCAAATCACTTTATTAAGTTAGATCCAGGTTCAAGGAACCTATATCTAAAATTTCAAGTGTCTAGACCCAAAATTGTCGGAGGAGTTTGGTAGAGTTCTTAAAGGTCAAATCGTTGAAATTTGACCCCTTAACAGCCAAATTTCTGGCTGACACCCGTCACATCGATTTTCCCAAATCTCAGTACCCGGTATTTCAAATTTCAAGTCTATAGACTCAAAATTGACAGAGTTATTGCGTAGGGAAATGTACACAGACAGACAGACAGACAGACAGACAGACACGTTCACTTTTATAGATATATAGATTAGATTTGGTATGAGTTATCTCCCTTTCAGAAGGAACTCCCATAGAACTGAATAGTTGCCCCACATTTTGGAACATGTACAAATGGTAAATTTTATTTTATTACATATTTTTTAGTTTCATTTAAAATGAAAATTTAAATACTTTTTTTAATTAAAAAAATATAAATTTTTAATTTTTAAATATTTTAAATTAAAACAAAAATTTTTTTTAAAAATAATTTTAAAATAAATATTTTCATTTTTTTTTTTTAAATAATAATTTGAATTGAATTACAAATTTTGGTGTTTGTGTAGATTGGTGATTTTTTAAACTAATCCATTTCAGGTTCTAATACTATTATGTATTTAGCTTTTGTGTAAAAATTGGGATAAATTCCAAAATTCACACAAAAAAATACAGTAGAAAAATAATTACAAGTAAAAAAACTATTTATTGAATTATTGAATTTTATTATGTTTTAATATGGAAAAGTTGTGCAATAATTTTTTTTTTTTTTTTTTGCTTTATCTATTGGGATTGAAATCTTTGAGCTTCACCTTATAATTAAAATCCAAATATTAACTTTTATCAATTTGTGAAGTCGGCTTAATATTAATTTACATTTGAGTTTAGATAATTATTCAAGATTTTAATTTGGGAGGTTCTCGTTTACATAGGTGACTTTTTTTTTTCTTTCCATTTTACATGTAACAAGACGATATTGGTTAACAGCATATTTGACAAAGATTTCAGAACAGAACAAAAAAAAAGCAAGACAAGATAGGTAAAATTTAGTTATGACTTTTTAAGTCAAAGCTGTAATAAGAAAACAGTTAGCGGTAATTAGGACAAATTAGTTTCAAAGTTGGAAACATTTTTTAACCTTAGCTGAAGAGTCTGGAAACAGCGACCTACCCTTTATTAGGGTTAATATCGGAAGTGCGAACCTAGCAGACTCATTTTAGTTACATAAGGATATGGTGGGCGGTGTGTGTGTATTTTGGAGGCGGGGGGGGGGGTAATGCTTTTATTTAGTTTTTTATTTTATTTCTTTGTCTATTTTTATTCTTTTTTTTTTTTTTTGCTTAATCTATCGGGATTGAAAT
Source organism: Euprymna scolopes (assembly GCF_053919585.1). NCBI lineage: Eukaryota > Metazoa > Mollusca > Cephalopoda > Sepiida > Sepiolidae > Euprymna > Euprymna scolopes. Next base: position 61,671,818 of record NC_136522.1, read on the forward strand.
CTTCGAGCTCCACCTTATAATTGAAATCCAATAGTATCACAAACTGATTTATCTCCCTTGACTTAAAGGTTTGCCATTTTAAACCAACTCATTTCAGAATGTAATTGAGGATGATATATCTTTACTTCTTTAAATTTCTTCTTTTTTTTTTTTGCATTGATATTCTTATCAAAACCCTTTCTTCTATTTATTAAAACAGACAAAACAACTTTGTTATATATGGGTCATTGAATTGTATGTATCTGCAAAAGATCTAACTAATTTGCATATTCTTTTAAACATTCATTTTAATTAATTCCCTATTAGTTTTTTTTCGTTTTCTTATGGGATGATCATCTTTAGTTAACTATTATAGATAATTATATTCATGCAGATATTCTACATGATTTATACTTGCATAATATTTGCATAAAAAGGTTATAGTTAACACAAATCTTTTTCTATATATATTTATGTATGTGTAGATATATTTGTTTAAAAAATTTTGCCTACCGAACTCCTCGACAATCTTTTTGTCTACAGACATGAAACTTCATATATAGGGTATTTGAACCCATGTGAAATTTTATATTTGGGTTTTAGCTAGGGAAAAACGGTACAAAAGTGTGAAAATGAACAAAATGGAATTTACCAGGTGAAGGTCAAACGATGGCATTATGAATATGCATGCATGACGTAATAGTTATTAGTCCAGGTTTTAATTTTTAGCCTTGCAACAAATGTGTCTTCATAGCTCAGGCATTAACGTCAAAGGAAAGAGTAAATCCTAAGCTAAACGTTTTGGTTTCGATTCTCGGTGGTGGCGCACAAGTCATTTTTTTTTTTTTTTTTAACTTTTAAAATCATTACTATATAATACATAATAAATACAATATTTGCATTAATAAAAATATCATACTTAAGCATATCTTATGACTGGGCAATGCCAGGCGGACTGCTAGTTTTTGTTAAAAATGCATCATTTTTTGTAATTCTTGGTATATATACTAATTTTGATATGAAACATAAGTACATAATAATGTTTTCACCTGAAATGCGTTTGTTTAAAAGATCACAAATCCATGTAATCACCTAATAATATCAATATTACAATTAAGGAGCAGAATTTCAGTTTTTTGATGGAGAATCTAGAGTTCGTTTTGGAAATGGCCAGATTTGAAAACCATGAAAAACAAGTGAAGCATGCATGGTCCCCCGTGAGTGCACAGTGAACGAAGCATAAAAAAAAATGACTAAGTTCAGCATTTGCCCCCTCTCCCTATTTAACCCCAAAAGTCCCCAAGGGATGTCAGATCCAGGTGAAAATGAACAAACGGTGCAGTTTTAGGTCTTAACATATGTAAATTTGAATTCTGCACCATGCAAAAAAGAAATGACTAAGTCAATCATTTGCCTCCCCCCTAACATCCCCAAGGTCTTAACATATTTAAATTTGAGTTCAGCATCATGCAAAACTGCTAAATAGACATACACAGAAAATTTTGGACAGATATGGTAAAATAGTCCCAAAAATGGAGTGTTTTTATTAGCCCTAAAAGAACCCCTGGGGCACACCCAAATTATCGCGAAGTATTAACAAACAAAATTATATAGAAATAAGTTATTTACAACTTTTCAGAAAATTTTATAAAAATCCAAGGCATCAGTTTTTTTTTAATAAACACAAAAGTGTCAATTTTAGCGATTTTAACCTGAAAGGTACCCCTAGGGGAGGCAACCAGAATTTTCCCAGAAAATCCGTCCTGTCACATTTTACTCATATCATGTTTAATGTTTGTGCAAAGTTTCAAAACATTCCAAAGCAAAGTTATTGAGAAAAGTTCAGACAGACAAACGGACGAACGGACAAGGATGAATTGACAGGTCCACCCTCCTTTTTAAATTTTTGGAATTTATACTAATGTTTCAACCTGAAATGTGTATGTTTAAAAGATCACCTATCTACACAAGCATCCATATATATATATATATATATATATATATATATCCCTATTTACAATGCCTCCCCACGGGACAGAGTTAGACACCAGGGTCGTTTTTTAACGTGGAGAAAAGGAACAAAAATAAAAATTGTCTCAGTCGTGAAGGATTTCTCCTCCACTGACAAAGAACAAGAAATTGAAGTGCAGCATCTGAAGAACAGATGGTATTTATTTGCTCCCCCACCGAGCAAATTAGGCACAAGGCCGATTTTTAATGTGAGGAGTTAAGGGGAAATGGGGACCAACTCCCCGGGGAGTAAGGGAGCTGGATAGTGACAATTGGTATGAAGGGTTGCCCCTACATTGACCAAGGTCTTATATGTGGGGTCGCCCCCACATATGGTCTCTGCTTGCAGTATCTGTCGGAACAGATACTACACTTTGATCTTGTCCCGAAGGCCAAGTATATATATATATATATATATATATATATATATATATATATTAGTGATGGGACGATTCCAATATGTTTCCCCAATTCTGATACAATTACCCATTCCATAGTAAATTACAGATTCCGATTCTTTATAAATCTCTAAATATTTAACTATATAGTTGTTATTTTCCCTGATTTCTGTAAAAAAAAAAATAAAAAATAAAAAATAAAATAAAAAAACCCAGGTTAAATATGCAGATATTTTTTCTGAACGTAAAATTATACTTGTGGAGGATGATCTAAAGATTTTAGTTTTACTGGTATTTTAAAATCAATAAATATTTATTATTTTATCATTGTTACCAGCAATGGAAGATTTTGGTTTAAAAAAAAAAAAAATCAAATAGAAAAACACAAAAGAATCGTTTTGGCATCGGAAGATAGGCACCAATTTTTTCAATTCTGATGCTGATTCCCCCAAAATTTGTCGATTTTTCCGATTCCCAATTCCAATTAATCGTCCCAACACTACTATCTACACAAGCATTCAAATTTTGTTGCATTTTTTTATGAGCAGGGAGAGAAGGGTGTGTCCCATCCCATATGCCTGCCACATCGATTTTTAACCGAAATGAAACACATAATTTATTTCCAGGTGAGAATCAGGTATCATCAATCAGGCATGTTCCCAAGACAGGTGACATTGTATCCCCTGGCCCTGGGTTGGATCCAATCATGATATACGTGACCCTGGGGAAAAAACAAAATATACACGGAGCAGTGAAAAGGGGAAAAAAAATTAGATAAAAACGAGAAACATTTGAAGACAACTTATGAAAAAAGAAGGAAAAGTGAAGAAAAAGAAAAAAAAGCAAAACGTGAAAAAACAAGGGAGATAAGTCAGTTTGTCATATGACAAATGACTACAATAGACTAAACTGTTAAAACTACATTATAAATTTTATTTATTTTTCATATTCAATCATGATATACATGACTCTGGGGAAAAACAAAATATATACAGAGTAATGAACAAAAAAAAAAAAAAAAAAAAAAAAAAAAAAAAAAAAACTCAGAGACCAAACAGCATTCTAATAATATCCTAACGTTCAATTTTAAAAAAAAAAAATTCCAATACATGATTTGGATATTTTTATACTAGAAAATGTTTATAACTGAAAGCTTAAGATTTAGATATCTTAAGAAATTGAAAGAACAAGATTACTTTAAAAAAATAAAAAAATGAAAAAAAAATAAAGATTTAAATTGCTATACCAAACTAAAAGAAACCCCGTCCCAGGGCAGGTAAAATTAATTCCCCCCAAATAGAACAGTTTTTCACTTTTATTTATTTTTTTTTTTTTAATTTTCTTCCTGTGAAGATTGTAACGCTGGGTATGGGGCAGCCAAACCAGCTGCCAACATTGGCCTGCTTTTTATTGAAACCAACCGAGAGCTCTTTTTATTCTCCTTGTTGTTCCCTTAAGTGCAATTATGTCCTTTTATGAAGATTAAAATCAAACTTATTAAATCACAACATGAGTTTATTGTGAAAAAAAAAAAAAAAAAAAAAAAGAAAAAAAAAATTCTGCATAGGCATTAAAATTTTTTGTTAAATATTTTTACATGGAGAATATTTTTGTAGTTAAAATCTATTGAGAAATACACATTTTGTATTGAGAAATGCACACTTTAAATATGTAAACATTAGTTAAAGTTATCTTTATAGTGAAAAGGCAGCCATTTTGAAATATTTGTTATTCTTTACCGAATGTTTACATATTTAAAATGTGTATTTCTCAATACAAAATGTGTATTTCTCAATAGATTTTAATTTAAAACGATTCCTCATATGATATTTAACAAAAAGAAATTTTAAGAACCTACACAGAATCTTTTTTTTTCTTCTTGCAATAAAATCACCATGCAATTTAGTGAATTTTGCCACTAAACTTTATGTCTAGAATCCTTATTCCAAGTTTGATAAAATTTCATTTTGATTTTAGAAAATGGCTAAAATCGGAGGCTTAAGCTTAAGCGAACTAAAGAAATAAAAAATCAAGACATCTTGCTTAGAACTGGTATTAAATGCAAATCTGAAATATTTAAAGATGAGCACATATCATACCCCCTTAAAAACACTTTAAAACATACCAAACCAATTGAAATTTGGTGAATATTTATTAATTGATGTCTAATACCTATTATTAAAATTTCCCCCAAATCGGAAGTATTTGAATTTTCATGAAGAGTTACCAACCACTCTTTGTGAGCTCCAGTCTATGCCCAACCCCTTGCCAAACTTTCACAAAAAAAATCACTTGACTAGCTACAACCACTATCAACAATTTTCCCCGCTCTCTATCTGCGCCTAAATTTAAACGCAGATTCTATAAACAATGCTTCTTTCCTACAACTGGCCGCATGTTAAAAACTTATCAGCTGGGTTGCTTCCTAGACGACTACAATATGGTAGCCTTCAAGTCCAATGTAAACAAATTCTTGTTGGGCTGTCTCCTTGAATAATCAAATTCTACCCAATTTACAGCATTAACGATTACTACACTACCACCCTACATTTATTAAACCTTATCCTCGAGTGGCTTTCAGGCCCTGATAAGTGGCGAGTTCCTTGTAAAAAGAAAACAAAAAAACATGGAGCAGTGAAAAACAAAAATGATACATATGATAAAAAAGAAGATGACATTTGAAACAAGTTAAGAAAGAAAAAATATGAAAGAACAAGGGAGATAAGTCAGTGTGCCATGGAAGAAACCGATAAAATTACATTATTCGATTATTATTTTTTTCTTTTTTTGTAATCATTTTCAACTCAAATGATTTTGCATGATTTTTTTTATAATTTTTACTAATTTCGCCATGACAATCACGCAATAGTTTTTTATTATTATTTTTATTATTTAAACTTAAAACGCATTTTTTTTTTAAATATTGAATTATACACGGGGAAACTACTAATTTTAAATACAGGGGAGGTAACTGCAATCCAGCATTTTGACATAATCCGTGTTTTCAATTCAAGTCTGCCAGTAGAAAATGTCGAACAGATTAGTATCTGAGGTTTTGGAAAGAAAAAAAATGAATAAATAAAAATAAAAAAAAATAGGTCTAGCACCTATTTTATTTTTTCATTTTGGGGGAATTTTTGTCTTTTTTACTAATTTCAATATGGCACATAATGACGCAATAGTATTTTTAGTTAAAATACATTTTTTTTTTTTTGATTTTTGCACAAGTACCCGTTTGTTTTTTTTTTCTTCACAAGAAATAATTTTAAAGGAATTTAAAAATAAAAGTGAAATTTAAAAAAAAAAAAAAATACTCCCTGATAATATAATAATAGCAATGTTCATAAATTCAATTTATTTGCAGGGAGAATAATATTTACCCTTCCCTTTTTAGAACTTTTTTTTTTACGCCAAATAAGGCATATTGTCACTTGGATGTAACGGATTATTACTATTTGAGACCATGCCTAACAGGTGACTGTGGGGTGTTGAGCAGCGAGATGTCTGTTCACATTACATTTAAACTTCTGCATGTTAGTATAATCAGGGAAACAGGAAATAGGGAGGGAATTCAAAAATCTAGTAGTCTGAGAGAAGAAAGAAACTATTAGAATAGAAGGCTTTCCGGCATCTATGAACCTCAATAGTAAAAGGGTGGGATTTTATTATTTGTCGGAAGTATGTACATTGAAAGGGCACATACATTCCATTAAAGTACTTGTAAAACAGACATAGTGATGGGACAGAGGTTGGAATTTGGCCGATAATGTGGGACCTATTAGATTTAAGACTTCTTTTTTTTTTTTTGGACTCTTAGAGTGAGAGACTAGTGGTAGATGCACTAGCCCAAATGTGGTAACAGTACTCCATGCATGGACGAATTGTGGCTTTGTAAAGGTATAGGATACTCTCTGGTGCAAATAATTTTCTAGCATGGTAGTGGGAGCCCACCTTCTTTGCAGCAGCCTTGGCAATGCCCTCAATATATTTGTTCCAATTCATGTTACCTGTGAATGTCAAGCCAATAAATTTAAAGGATAACTTCTCAGGTAGGGTGATATTTGTAATGGAAATCGATGGTTGGGAAGGTTTTTTTGTAGTTGCTAAAGGAAAGAAGCTTATTCTTAGCAGCATTAAATGTTATCATTCAATTCTGGCCCCTATTCACTACAAACTGATGGTTGTTTTCTAGGGTTTCTGACGTTGCTTTGGATATGTGTACATTATACATGTCTATTATAGACCATGGTATCATGTTGAAAAAATTTTTTTTAAATGACTGACCAAAATTATATTGTTTCTGCACTTTTTGAGATGAACATTAATTATTCATATTATTTGGAGTCTTCGGACTACTGTTCTCATCTGGAGTGTCATTTTCACAAGCTTTCAGTCAATGTAACCTCTGACCTTTTTTAGGGGTATCTCGTTGAACTCTGAAATCCGTACCGCATCCTTTTATTTAATATGTGGAGGTAGTTTGTTCTAGTTCTATCAACCATAACCAGGAAAAGTCTTATGTAATTTGTTAAACTATTGCCTCTATATAAATAAAGGGTTCCTTACAGACAACGGATAAAAGTGTTAGATCATCATCCGTTCTAGTTAGCAGATTAGGTTATCAGTCAAGTTTTTTTTTTCACTCACGTTCACCCTAACAAGGCATATTGCCACTTGAATGTGAGGGGCTATTATTTGGGACCATGCCTAGGAAAGATTAAGAAGATGTTGGTTCACGTCACATTTAAACTTCTAAATATCAGTACAATCAGGGAAGCAGGTAGCAGGAAGGGAATTCCAAAGTCTAGCTGTTCAAGGGAAGAAACTATTAAAAGCTTTCTGGCATTTAGGGACCTCAACAGTGAAGGGGTGAGATTTTGTTGCTAAGCAAGTTTGTCGGGGATATGCACATCGAGGGGGCACAAGTGCAACGAGTTCATCAGAGCACATTCCATTAAAATATCTGTAAAACAGGCACAGAGATGCGACATTGTGGCTTAGTTGACAAAGTTGAACCTGTTAGATTGGAAACTCTTTTTTGGAACCTATGCAACAATACATATACACATACTTAACTTTATATCGAGATAAGCAGAGAGCACATACAGCACTTGGAATTCCCAAATGGTCACCCATCTGGTATTAGCCAGGCTCAATGTTGCTTAACTTTGGAGATCTCATAAGAACAACGGTGTGTCAACGTAATTATAGAAATAGAAATATATAAACATATACACATACTTAACTTTATATCGAAATTTACATGTTAGACCGTAGTTCATATAAATAGAAATTGTGATATTATTCCCCTCCCATCCTATTGGCATAGTTTTCTTTTCAGACTTAAAGAAAGAAATCTGAAGAATGCCAGTTGTGGTTGTTACCAATTGAGAATTATGTAATGTGCGATGTTTCTGGAATTTATGACATATGTGAAGTATGTGTTTCTGGAAATGATGAAATGTCAGCTGTGTTTTTTGAGGATGGTGATATGTTTTTGGTGAGGCATGATGAAATATGTAATGTATTTCAGGAGATGGTGAAATATGTAATGTGTTGGGAGATGATGGTGAAAGGTGTGACATGTTTTTCCGAAAGGTGTAATGTGTGATATTTCAGGAAATGGTGAAATATGTAATGTCTGTTTGAAGGAATGGAGCTCAATACATTTTGGAAGAAACACAAGTAGCTCCCCAAAATGAATAAATCGGTCATATATATATATATATATATATATTTTGTATACAGAAAGTTGTTAGATGAGATAAGTCATTGGTACCGTCGGTTTCAAGCCCGATAATTAGGATCGTTTTAGATATCCATATCAAGCTCTCTTCAGCCAATACTCATCAAAATATAAATACGCTCTTATTTTTCGGATTTTCTCTTTTAAATGAGCACTTTGCTGGATTTCTTTTTCAAAAAAAAAAAAAAAAAAAAATCATTATATATATATATATATATATATATATATATATTTCATGTTATTTATTTGTTTGTTCGCAATACTTTTTGAATGAATTCAATTACTTATATGTAAGTGCATTTTTACTTAAATGCGAGTTGGGAATAGTTTTCCCCTTTTACCAATTTGGTGCCCCCAAATGGGGAGTGGCATATATATTTTTTATTTTTTTACATATAATTATCCACTCACATGTGTTTCGTCGTCTACTATGCATCAGAGTGGCTGAAGCTAGCGAGATTTGAAATCGGGACCCCATGGAAAGAAGCCTAAACGTCTACCACTGGTCTATATCACGATTTTTTTTATGTAGATGTTAGTTATTTGTTTTTGTTCACTATATATATGTGTGTCATCCCCATACAGTATAGTATTGCTGTATCACAACTCATTAGTGCGGCTATATATATATATATATATATATATACACACACACACACACACACGTATGTACTAGCAAAGATACTCTCACTTTGCGCAGGATTTTGCTGTATGTTTGGGTATCCACTTCGCAGGCACTCTTGCAGTTGAGTAAATGAATGTTGTTATAAAAGCAACTGTTTCTTAAGGTGTTTAAAATTTTTTAAAACGACCTCCTAAAGTGACTGAAATCCAACTATGAACTTTAAAGCAAATAGGTTATATCAAAGTTGATATATTGTTACACATCGTCCAAGGATGGAATACTGCTGCCATATCTGGGCAGGAGCTGCTAAAAACAGCCTATCCTGCCTTGACAGAGTACAAAATAGACTTTGTGGCTTAGTGGGGGATGCCCTTTTTTCTACCCTGCAACCTCTCTCCCACAGAAGAGACGTTGCGAGCTTATCCTTGTTTTATCGTTACTTCCATGGCAGGTGCTCGTCTGAACTCCAATCTCTGGTTCCCCCTCGCCAATCTTTCACGAAAAACACCCGTCTAGCTGAATCCACTGTGAAAAATTTCCCCCACTCTTTATCTGTGCCTAAATCAAAACGTAGATTCCATGAACAAAGCTTCATTCTTAGAACTGCACGCCTGTGGAACTCTGTTCCGTCTGCCTGCTTCCCACCTGACTACAACCTGGATGTCTTCAAGTCCAATGTTAACAAATTCCTAATGAACCGCCCCCTTAAGTAAACGCTTCATTAAATCTCCACACTAACGTACTGTACTTGCAATAACCCTTATCCCTGAGTGGCTTCCGGGCCTTGATAAGTGGTGACCCCGTGTAAAAATTGTTTGGTATCACAGGACTTTGTCTGTGCACTCGGGTTATATGCATCACAAAAAAAGATCCTTAAATGATCCATTACATTGGTTTGGGCAGTTTTATTTTGGAGGGTCAAAGTTAGACACAGTACAATAAATTTTGGCTTATGTTAAGGATCACTATCATGCCAAATTTCATTAAGATTGGTTGAGGGAATGGAGGTGGAGGAGGGTAATCTGATTCAAACTCACAAAGAAGTTGGCCGGCACCATGGTGGCTGTCCTCGGAATAGTGGTGAACCCAAACCTGGTGTGCACTATCCCTAGATAGGGCAGTTTATGAAGAGCTGCACCAAATACGACCTTAACCTTTGACCTTGAAAAACAGTGTGCACCATCTCTAGGTCAGAGACTATCAGCACGTCAGGTTTCATTATGATCAGTCCAGTGATGTGGGATGTAGTAGAGTTGTACACACAGATACACATACACGAACGCTACTATTTTATAAGTGACAATGTGTAGGTGTGTGAGGACAGCTCTTAACCTATATACTCAACAAAATTTTGTATCTACAGACTTTAATTTTGGTATATAGGATATTCAGACGTGGAAAACTTTAATTGGTTTTCATCTGGAAAAAAAGGGTTGCTAAGAGGTCAAAATTGAAAAATTGGAATAAAGGGGGGTCATCGGATTTCTATTCACATGACAAATTCCTGATGTTAAGAAAAAGTAGGTTTGAAAACACAGATTGTATAAAGCTGGCCTAATGGCTATCGTACTTGACTCATTGTCTTTAAGTTTTGGTTTCGATCTCAGATCGAGTTTTTTTTTTTACTTACAAGAGATGAACTGTTTAGAAAAAAAACCATAATATTCGCATGCACATGTCTCAGTTTCTGTATGAATTAAAATATAATATTTATGCAAATTTTACCACTGGGAAATACCATGGCCTGCTAGTATATATATATAAAAGTGACCTTGTCTGTCTGCCTGTCTGTGCGTGTGAGGAACAGTCTCTACCAAACTATTCTGCCAATTTTTGGTTTACAGACTTGAAACTTGATATGTAGGAGATTTGGATTTGTGGAACAAATTTGATTTGGTGTTTAGCTGGTAAAAATAGCTGGTAAGTGGTCAAAATATTAAAAAAAAAACTGAAACTTGGCAGGTATAAGTAAACTTCAAGTGCTCTTCTATACATGCACAAATATACATTTATAGGTTAAACAACCTTAGCTTTAAACTTTTTTATGTGCATATGGACGTGGCTCAGAAGATAAATAAGGCTGGCAAGCTTTATCTTTTGGTTTCAGTTCTATCCGTTTTGGTTTCAGTTTTTTTTTTTTTTTTTTTTTTTTTTACAAGGGTGTCACCACTTATCAAGGCCCAGAGGCCACTCGAGGATAAGGGTTAATAGGTATACATTAGTCATTGTGATTTTAGCACAGTAAACAGTAGGAATTTTGTAACTTGGATTACTTAGGGGGACGATTCAATTAGAACTTTTCACATTGGACTTTTTCTTTTTTTTTTTTTTTTCCATAGGCATCAACTCATTATCAAGGCCAAGAGGCCACTCAAGGATAAGGGTTAAAGAGTGTACAGTAGAAATTGGACAATATAATAATCATTAGTAATGAAAATTTGTTAAATTTGATAACTTATATGGAACGGCTCATCAAGAACTTATTTACGTTAGACTTGAAGACAACCATATTGTAGTCAGCCGGAAAGCAGGAAAACGGAAGACAATTCCACAGGCGTGCAGTTCTAATAAAAAAGCTTTGTTCATGGAATCTACGTTTAGGTTTAGGCACAGATAAAGAGTGGGGGGAATTATTGATAGTGTTTACAGCTAGACGAGTGTTTCTTGTGAAAGTTCTACTATATATTGAGTTTAGAGTATTGGCTTTATAATAATAAATTTGAAATCTGCATAGATTTAAATATATTTAAGTGTATTTTACGCCTGAGCTGCACCAGGGAGGCCACTACTATATAATGGGTACAATATAATAATCAACAGATAATTGGCTCTATAATAATAAGTACAAAATCTGCAAGAATTAAAATATCATATTTAAGTGTATCTTATGACCAGGCAACGCCAGGTGACCTGCTAGTGCATATATAAGAAAACAAATGCAAAAAAAAAAAAAAAAAACTTTTTCATGCAAAGGGTTTATAAAATGGGGAGAAAAAAATGTAAGCAATCAGAGGATACATTAAAAGTAAAGGATTAAAAAACAGGTGAAAAGATATGGGGAGATCAAGTATTATCAATACGAAAAGACGATAGGAGATATTGTTCCCATAGGAAAAATCTGGAATGATGCTGTTGACACGCTGAATGAAATTAAAATCCAGAATGCGCGTCGTAATCCAAAAAGATTGTAATTTTTTTTTAAATCTTATTACTGAAAATTTATTCCAAATTTTCAATAAAAAAAAAAACCTGTAAAGAAGGTATACAAAATGTTAACTATCCGACAAGAAGTACAAATAAACAAGAAAGATCTTATTCCGTGGAGTTTCGGAAAATGCAATTCTCCTCATCAGAGGAAAGAGGTTTGCAAAATATACAATAATTTTTGCAGGTTAATGCCTTAAAGGAAACTACAAATATGAAGTTACTAATATTTGCCTCAAAAAAAGATATTTAACAGTCAGTGAAAGTTTATAGGGATTCAGTGAGATTAAGAAAGAAAAGGTAAAGAATAAGGATATGGTAAAAATCCAATGAATAAGACGGCAAAATCCAGAGCAGGAAAAATCCAAAATGAGTTCATTGAAAATCCATTGGCAAAACAGAATTATAGATGTCCAGGATAAATTTAGGTTTCCAGAAAAAAACATCGGATCATGGAGAAGTGAAATTCCAGTATTTTTTATATGACATTTAAAAAAAAACAAAAAAAAAAAAAAAAAAAACGGATATATATATATATATATATATATATATATATATATATCCGTTTTTTTTTTTTTTTTTTTAAATATATATATATTTTATATATGTGTGTGTGTGTGTGTGTGTGTGTGTGTGTGTAGAGAAATAAAAAGGAACAAACCGTATTATGTGTTCATCAACTTTTCGTCTTTATTTCAAGACTTCCTCTGGACGAATGAGATTAAGAAACAAAAACTACCAGTACAAAATATTTGAAAATGTTTCACGTGCACAGTGTGATGCAGTTCTGTTTCAGAAAAACGGAAAAAGACGTTGGAAATTCAAAAAGGAGGAGGGGAGGGCTGGCGCTGTTAAAAGGGGGAAATTTCAGTGATGTCATATAGACGTTAATGTAACTTTAAAAATATGAACGCAGTTAATATTCTTACTGGAAAAAAAGATATATCTGTTGAAATTCAAATATAGGTTTGTAACAGAAATGAAATGAGTGTTTTTTATGTATATATATATATATATATATATATATATATATATACATAGTATGTTTCTTAGGGGCATTGAACTTTAAATTGACAACTATTTAATTGAATTGTAGATTTAGCAACTATCGGTTATTTTGAGTCTAGCCTGGTTTGGCAATTCATCAAGAAAAGACTAACACCTGAGCAGTTTTTGCAAAGTGCATTTATTCTGCATAAATTTTTTTTAATTTAAAATAAAAATTGTTTAAAAAGCTGTTTAACTTGATTTTTCATTTTTTTTTTTTTTATTTATTCTACATAAGTAAAAAAAAAAAAGTGCGCGCGCCCCAACATCACATCCGCCCCCCCCCCGCTCGTGCCCCCAATGTAAACAGTAAAATCTTCGGAAAATGTTAAATGGTGTTCTAATTGGTAAATGTCGGTGTGTTACTGACGGAAAAACGTTTAACTAAACTGCAAAAGCACCTATTAAGCCACATAAGTTCTAGCGGTGTCAGAAATTTCGTGAAAAATAGTGAATAATTCCACCCCATCTTTCCAAGCTTATAACTCCTCGAAAAATGCAATTCAAGCCCTAATTTTTTTTTTTTTCAATTAAAGGAGCAAGGACCAAGATTTCATTAAAAAAACAAAAAAAAAAAAAAAAAAAAAAAGTGTTTTTTTTTTTAAAAGGTTTTAAACTTCGGACTTTACAGGTAAAATTCTATAAGAACACTATGTTTTTTTTTGTTTTAAATTTGAATATATTATGTATTGACCTTTTCTCTTCAATTTGTGAGTAAATAATTATGTACTCATCGGGTTCTAAATTAATTATTATTAGACATTTACAAAATGGGAGGCGTGAATTATTCGACCCCCTGTCTTTCCAAGCTTATAACTCCTCGAAAAATGTAATTCAAGCCCTAATTTTTTTTTCAATTAAAGGAGCAAGGACCAAGGTTCCATTAAAAAAAAAAAAGAAAAGAAAAAACAAATGACGTGGTTTAAAAAAAAAAGGTTTTAAACTTCAAACTTTACAGGTGAAATTCTAAAAGAACACTATGTTTTTTTTTTTTTTAATTTGAATATATTATGTATTGACCTTTTCTCTTCAATTTGTGAGTAAATAATTATGTACTCATCGGGTTACTAAATTAAGTATTTACTTTTTAATAGACACTTAAAAATTGGGATGGGGGGGGTCGTGAATTTAAAAAAAAAACGTTTGTCTAAAATATTATATTCGATTTATTGGAAAGAACATAAAATTTCACATTTACCCTGAAAATATCGTAAAAATAGAATCAATAGAAAAATTTTGATAGATTTTTAAAATTTAAAAATTTAAAAATATTGAGTTTAAAAATTGAAAAATATTGAGTTCGGAAAATTCATTACTGTTTAAAAAAAAAAAATTGTTTCTATTACTTTTAAAACAACTGTAATAGTTTATTTTGGAAGTATAATCCATAAAGAAAATAAATAACCCACTTTTAACAGAGAAATTCCGAGATTTTTATATTGTATTCGCAGTTTCGTGTTAGGGGTGTCAAAAATTCCTACAAAAATTCTGATACTGCTACATAAGTTCTATAATTGAATCCCCCTCCCGCAAAAAAAAGAATGAAAAACATAAAGATGCTTGGTGCTTATGTTTTTGTAAAAATCACGTTAAAAACTACGTGAGACAAAAAACAAAAAAAAAAGTCCCCCAATTTGTTGTACTTTTCTTTAACTGTAAGTCATTAAAAAAAGTGTCAGTCCGTAATTTTTTGATTGGTACGCCATGTGAGAAGGCAGTTTACTAGGTGAAGCAAGCCGTCGTTCATGCTGCAGCGCACGCGCGTAGCGTAAACGGAAGCTGCAAAATGGTGGAAAGTTATTCGTGGGTTCGGGGGTTAATACCATGCAAACGGTAAATTTGCCCCAAGTTTGACTATCAGATTCGTTGTCAGCGACCTCAATTACCTATACAAACAAATTAGAGTGGTCGGTGTTCTGTAGTAGAGGATCTGGATATTTACCCTCATTTTTGCCCGTACTTAAATAATACAAATAATTCGTTGATTAAAAATAGAGTAATGAAAGTTTTAAAATTATTAGTACCCTAAGGCTTACTTGGCCAAAAACGTGGTGAGACAACAACAACTATGGATGGCCGTAATTACTGAGAATGCAGTTAGGAGATGCGGAATTCCTGTCGCGGTTACCACCTGACGATGGCCAGAGGAATAGTTGGCCGAAACGTCGTGAAACAACAACTAAGAAAGATGATAATAATAGTCCGCATTAAAAATAAATTAATAGTGTTTTATTTTATAATTTAAAATTTTTATTTTATAATTTAAACTATTGAACAATACAAATAATACGTTGGTTAAAAAAAATAATAATAATGAAAGATAAAGTTTTAAAATGATTAAATGTGTTTTTTTTTTTATAATTTAAAATTTTAAACGAACAACTGTTACAATACAAATAATATGTCGGTTTAAAAAATAAAAAAAAAAACAAAAAAAACTTCACCTTGCATTTTTTTTTTTTTTTTTTTTTTTTTTTTACAACGTGAATAATTTAAACTAAATTTTAATCATAGGATTACATTTTCAATAATCACGTCTGTTTACATGAACCAAGTGCAAAAGAGATTCAGACAATTGCACTTAAGGGAACAGCGAGGATACTAAAAAGAGCTCTCGGTTGGTTTCAATAAAAAAGCGGGGCAATGTTGGCAGCTGGTTTGGCTGCCCCATACCCAGCATTACAATCTTCAAAGGAAGAAAAATAAAATAAAATAAAATAAAATAAATAAAAAAAAAAAAAAAGCTATATACCGGTGCCGACCCAACGTGTCCCTTTTTGCGATAATACAGTTCGAGGTTATTTGTACAACTAAACGGCAAGTGCTTAAAATAAAAACAGATACACGTTCGTAATTAATTTAAATTTTAACCACGTGTTGATGTACAAAAGAAAATGAAACTAATTCCCCCCCCTTTTTTTTTGTCGTACAAGGGTTGAGAATCGCCGAATTTGTTTACCTCCGAGCGGCGGCAGGTCATGAAACCATGCGTAATCGCCTTGAAATCTGATCCATCTCAAGGGGAAAAAACACAGAATTTCCCATTAAAAAAAAAAAAAAAAGGTTAGCTGCCATAAAATGCTAGAATGGCCCAGAAATGTGAAGTAGAGGGGGGGGGGTCATTTTTCGTTTAATTTATATGCAAAACTGATCCCGACCCATCACGGTCTAAATTCTATTTTTTTTTCCGCCAAGTTTTTCAGGGTGTTACTGTTGATATGAAATCGCCCCCAAAAAGTAGAAATTTCATTGGTTGGGTGAAGGAAGGAATGATTTAGCTGAGAGTGTTAATATACAATAAAACCTAAACTTTATAAATAGAAAAACCAACTGGTGTGCAGTGTGCACTGCAGTGGGCAGTGAGTGCACACTCATAAATTATATCTGACTCAGTAAAAAGGAGTGTTTGGAATTTTTAACTAATACGTCATGTGGAATAATATGACATCAGCTAAAACGGGATACTCACAATTTTTTAAGGAGTTTCTCCTTTTTGAAAAAAAGAAGATGCCGGCTTTTTTTTTTTTTTTTTTTTTTTAACATACTAGCAGAGGCGCCCGCCCGGCCTTGTCCGGTCGTAAAAAATGTTTCAATATGTTGATTTTTACAATTTCATATATATTATTCTAGTGTCAATTCTCTATCGTGTACCCAATAGTAGCGATTTCAAAAGTTAAAAAAAATAAAAATAAAAAATATGACTTGGTGCCATCAGCCAGAATCGATACAGAAAGCAAAACGTATGAAGAATTCTTGGTAAAATTATTTATTACAAGAGTCAAGCAAGAACGCAAATACTTATCTCCCTTTTCGCGAATTTAATGGCCTTCGTTTTGGTTTAGATTTGGGGGGGGGGCTTCTATATTATAATAACGATAAAAAATATTGCATTTCAAGTAAAACAAATGGTACCTACGTAATCGCCAGGTCTCAAATAATAACATATCCAAAAATTAGGAAAAACGATATAATATATAATTTATATAATTTATATAATTAAATAATTGTTTTGGGTTTGTATTACTGTAAAGTTATCAAAAACAAATATATAACAAATAAATGTTATTACTTTTCTACCTAATCGGATATGTTTTTATTTAATGTAACATGTTTATTCAGCTCGGAGAACGTACAGTGTTTATCGATGTAATACATTTTTAATTTTCCAATACATCGACGATGTATTGGAAAATTAAAAATGGCGCCCGACTCTCTCTGTGACACGGTAAGTTTGGGAAAAGGAGTTAAAAATAAAAGATATACAAAATACTGTTAAAAATCCACCGAATATATGTCAGCCTATGTCACGGTAACATATATTGAGCGAGTTTCTAACAGTATTTTGTCTAGTTTTTTATTGTTAACTCCTTTTCCCAAACTTACTGTGTAAAAGAGAGAGTCGGGCTCCATTTTAAACTTTCCAATACAGCGGTAAACACTGTATGTTTTTCCAGCTGAATAAACATGTTACATTAAATAAAAACACTAGAAAATTATCCAGTTTGGTAGAAAAGTCTTGCCTTTGGTAATATTTCTTTGTTATATATTTGTTTTTGACAACTTTTTCGAATTTATGTTTCGTCGTAAAACTAGTGTTAAAATTAATGAACTTTTTTTAAAATAAAATATTTGTTTTATTATTTGAAAATACAAGTTTTTTTTTTTTTTTTCGTGATAACACAAGTGTTAAAACTAAAGTAATTATTTTTAAATGAATATATGGTTTCGTATTTCGTGTCTTGGCTCCGCGACTCCGTTCGGTTCCATAATTAGCCGTATCCACTTCCAGTAGCTTGATTTTTCAGAGCACTGATCTTGGACATTACCCTTTTTTTTTTAAACATTAAAAAAAAAAAAATTTCACTGTCAACATTTATTGGGTGGGTTTCTATCACCATTTTGTTTTATTTCTTATTTTTAAGTGATTATCGCGTCTTCAAAAACATCGCGGCTATCTTTTCTTTTTTTCTCCGGCAGCGTTCAGTATTAGTCGTTTTCGAACCGAATAAACCTTTTACATTGAATAAAAACACTAAAAACTTCCAGTTAGGTAGAAAAGTAACTTATTTTGATTTGTTATTTTTCTGTCAGCGTTTTCACTAAGTTTTCGTCTGGCACCTTCTGGCGGTATACGGGTTCTCTCGGCCGTTGCCGACGAAACATCGTTCTCTACGTAAGTACCGTTGTATGTTTACCTACTGCCCCTCCTTGCTATCTATTCTGGGAATTCACTGCCTTAGTGCCTTACTGATAAAATTACACGAATTAAAAAGCAACTTGCCTACATTTTTTCTTTTTTTTAAATCGATACATATGAAAGAAAAGAAAACTTACATATATATATGTATATAACAGTCAGGTAAAACACTCGGGTATTCCTTTATAGGTAAAACACTCGGGTATTCCTTTATAGGTAAAACAGTGTTTTACTAAACACTCGGGTATTCCTTTATTATTCAGTCTGTGTAACAATGTATGATTTTTTTTTTTTTTTACAGATCGCTTTATACACATGTTGCAAGGAAAAAACCCACGTTGACCACGTTGTTTCTACTTCCGGTTGCATGAAACTTATTGTTAACATCACGTTAAATGAAATCGAATAAAGGGATTGCCCTCCCCCTCCTCCCCACTAATTACATTAAATTTTTACTATATTACCCATCGTAGTTCCCCCTCCTCCAAAAAAAAAAAAAAAAAAAAAAAACTACTTTTTGAGGGCGATTACGTGTATAAAGAATGACGTTTATAAAATTAAATATTTTAAATTTTCGAGTGGGAGATCACTTTCTTATATAAATTTAACGTAAAATGAACACATCTCTTCTCGGGAGGAAAGGAGGGGGGGAATGGAGAAAGTGTGGATGTTTTTAGTGCAAATCTAGAATTCAACACATTAAAATGATAATAATACAGGAAAATATGATGTACGAAACGAAAATGTCATATTCCAAAAATCACGTAAATTGATCAAGCATTTTCTTATTAGTACTTGTGTATCTGTGTTACCGCGCTGAAATAATAACGTTAATATTTAGATACCCATGCTAACATGGGAAGAGGAGTGGGTTTTGTGACTATTCTGTACTTTCACCTAACAATTTAATAAGCGTAAGATTTCGTAAAAGCTGAATTTAACTTGAAAATACTATTTTAAAAAAATAGATGCATAAGCACCTTTTTATCCGTAGAAAATTGTTTTTATGGTTTTTAGCGATTAATAGCAAATTCTAGCCATTACAAGGCTTATTTTGTTCTCATTTTCTGAAGAGGTTGTTAAGGGGGACATAATTAGCGATGAATTTTAAAGATGGTGGAGTGAGACATAGTCCTCACCTTTTCAGAAAATTTGATTTTAAATATAAAAATTATGCAGTGCCTTCAATAAGTTTCCAAACTTATTTTGTATAGGCATTTAAAATTGTCGTAGACTCTTGAAAATTCGTTACGTTATTGCTATACATCTTATGAGATGACTGGCCAATTTTTATGATTCCAGGTTCAAATAAACATCTACAGCAGGAATTAGAATACATCCTACTAAAGCCTGATTGTCAAAGCAGGTGACTTTCAAAAATGCAACCTGGATGTGAGGATACTTTAGGAGAACGATATGCAATAAAATTCTGTTTTAAACTTGGAAAAAAAATGCCACAGAAACGTATGAAATGCTTCAGACTGCTTTTGGACCATCTTGCATGAATCGGACATCAGTTTTTGAGTGGCATAGGAGATTCAAGGAAGGTAGGAAGTCTGTGAGAGATGATGAGAGGTGTGGGATGAGTAAGAAAGTCAGAACACCAGAGTTGATTGACCAAATAAAGGATTTCATGGATAATGTCCGCCGTGTGTCTATAGAGATAATAAGTGCACAGTTTGATGTCAGTGTGAGAACTGTGCACACAATTATTCATGAGGAACTGAATATGCGGAAGATTCACACAAAGTTTGTCCTAAGGGTGCTCAAAAGACGATGTCATAACAGCAGGGAGATGATCGAGCTGATTAATTCACATCCTGCAGTTCTTGACGCTCTGGTGACTTGCGATGAAAGCTGAATCTACTGCTATGACCAAGTGACAGAGTCCTCAATGGATGCATGCTGGCTCTCCCAGACCCAAGAAGGCCAAACAGAGCAAATCAACCCAGAAACTCATCCCTGCAACCTCTCTCCCACAGGAGAGACGTTGTGAGCATGTCATTGTTTTATCATTACTTCCATGGCAAGTGCTCGTCTAAGCTCCAATCTTTGGTCTCTCCTCACCAATCTTTCATGATAAACACCCATCTAGCTGGAACCACTGTCAAAAATTTTGCCCACTCTTTATCTGTGCCAAAAACTAAAATGTAGATTCCATGATCAAAGCTTCTTTCTTAGAAATGCACGCCTGTGGAACTCTGTTCCGTTTGCTTGTTTCCCACCTGACTACAACCTGGATGTCTTCAAGTCCAACATAAACAAATTCCTGATGAACCGGCCCTTAAGTAAGACACTTTATCAAATCTCCAGTACTAACATACTGTACACGCAATAACCCTTATCCTCGAGTGGCTTCTGGGCCTTGATAAGTGGTGACTACCCTGTAAAAAAAAAAAAAAAAAGAAAAAAAGAAAAAGAAAGAAAAAAAAAAAGAAAACTTACGATGATCCCTTTTTTTGACAGCATGAGTATGATTTACATGCACTGAGTTCCCAGGGGGACAGACAATCAAGAAGAAATAGTATTAGGTTGGTGCAAAAACAATATCGTTTACTCACATATTACTTTATATATGATTTTTTAATTAATTCATTGATATATATAGCCATGTTATATATCATTTTGAAGCGCGTTTTTCGCTCTATCGCATCGTGTTATTCGTTACCGTTCTCAATCAATTTTTTTTTTTTATTAAATTTTTTCAGACTTTTCAACAGCATAGACAAAATTCAACTCTGCACTATTTTCTTGTTCCAGTTCAAACTAGGCAGAAAAGCTGCCAAGACAGCGATGATATCAATGATGCGTTTAGCCCAGGAACCACTAACGAACATGTGGCACAACGGTGGTTCAAAAAATGTCGTAATAGTGATAAGAGCCTCAAAGACGAAGACAGTCGTGGCCGGCTGACTGCGGTTGATAACAAACATTTGAAAGCCTTAATTGGAGCTGATCCTCACAAAACCACACAAGTTACTGTTGAACTCGAGGTCGACCACTCAATAGTCGTTTGCTATTTAAAGCAAATAGGGAAGTCAAAAGGTTAAAAATCATAGTTTTGAGTTGTCTTCTACGCAACAAAAACGAGCGGATTGTGACGGGTGATTCTACAGAACTGTGACATTCAGCAGAGTGGTTTAATGCCAGGGAAGCTCCACAACACTTCCCAAAGCTGAAATGGAACTAAAAAAAGGTTATGGTGACTGTTTGGTGGTCTGTGGCCAGTGTCGTCCATCACAGCTTCTTGAATCCAGGTGAAACGATTACGGCGAAGAACTGCCGCCAAATTAACAAAATGACCCAGAAGCTCCAACATATGTGCTCGAAATTGGTGAGTACGAAGGGAGCATATTCTCCTCCATAACAACGCTCGCCCACATGTTGCTCAACTGACCCTGAATAAGCTGAACGAATTGGGCTACTAGACTGCCTCATCCGCCATATTCACTGTACCTCTTGCCCACTGATTATCACTTTTTCAAGCATCTCGACAACTTCCTGCGTGAAAAATCAGCCTTTAATGACTTCATCGTTTCCAGAACTCCAGATTTTTATGCTAATGGGATAAATAGACTTGTTTCTCCTTGGCAAAAATGTGTCGATTCTAATGGTTTTTATTTCGATTAATGAAGTTTATTATGAAAGGAGTTATGATCTTTTCAAGTTGAACATAAAAAACGATATTATATTTGCAGCAACTTAATATGTTGAGGTTTTAAGGGCGTTCAGGAAGAGATTCTGCCGGAAGAGGCCAACACTCTTCAAATTGGGTCAGTGGCATTTCTACCAGGACAATGCACCAGTTTACAACTCCATCCTTGTCACAAACTATTTGACCAGGATGGACATCAAGACAGTTTCTCATCCTCTCAATAGTCCAGACATTGCTCACTGTGACTTTTGGTTATTGCCTAAGCCCGAGGAAAATCTTAGAGGCTGTCGTAATAGAATAATTGAGGAAATGAAAGAAGATGTGACGAAGGTCATTGACACACTCACACAAGAGGACTTCAGGAAGTTGTTAGAATTGTACAACAAGTGCATAGCAGCCGGAGGAGATTACTTCAAAGGGGACTAGAGTTTTATGTGTGTACTATCAATGAAAGTTCCCATACGAAAAAAGTCTGGAAACTTATTTAAGGCACATCGGATTTACAGACAGTACACAAGTAATGGGTTGTCAGAGATTATTTGTAAATTGGCCGTAGCGACTCTGACTGTTACCACCATTATCATTATTCATAACATGAAAAGCGTTTTCACCATAGAGGGTCGGAAAAAATAAGACAACATGGAGGTAGTTCGTATCTAGATTCTGTGAACTACCGGTCTCATGTGCTTTTTATGACATTTCGGTCAATGTAGTCTCCGACCTTCTTCAGATGTACCTTGTTGAACTCAGGAATGTTTGTGTCTGTCAAACTCGGGAATCTGCATAACTGGATAAAGGTCCTAAGTAATTCGCAATTGTATTTTTCAGTCACCCACACTGAGAATATCGCTTTTACAATTGATTTTTTTTTTCAAATACTCTAAGCACTCCACCACAGGTTCTTGCGGACAGTTCTAGTATGAATTTGCAAGAAGACTTCCAATGTTATTTTTTCTTGTGTTTAAGTGTATTGTTTCATTTTGTTTCTTGTTTTGTGGTTGTTTAGTTTTGATTATACCTATCTCATATGTGGTTTCCTTCAGTCTTGACAGACTATGGATACCCACTGTAAGGGTGCCTGCGCGTGAAATTTGTGTGGCAAGACTTGCGCAGTCCCCAACCACATCTCTCCTGAGTCAAAATTGTTGCATACGAGTGGCAAGTTGAGGTACTGGACGACTGGAAACAATGCCGAGATGAGCGGTGAGCACATACAGCACCTAGAATTCCCAAATGGTCACCCATCTGGTACTATCCAGGCCCAACGTTGCTTAACTTTGGTGATCTGGCGAGAACCGGTGTGTCAACGCGACTATGCCGTGTCTTTGAATTTTGCTATCTCAACTGTTATATAAAAAGAACTTTGCCTGTGTGTGTGAAAATCGACCTAATCGTTTTCGAGTCCATAGGTAACAAACACACACACACAAAGTTTGTTTTATATATTAATATATTAATAGAAAATTATTAAAATTAATTATTATGAATTGTAAATTGTTACATTTCATTCTTGAAAGAAAACATTTTGCATGTCAGGTCACTGACATGCTCACACAAGAGGATTTCCATGGGGCTTTCCAGAAGTTGTTGGAATGGTACAAGTGCATTGCAGCCGGAGGAGATTACTTTGAAGAGAACTAGAGTTTCAATAAAAGTGGCCATACAGTCTGGAAACTTATTGAATACTAATACTAATATAATATTGAATAATAATACATGGATTCTTATGATAGCGCGAAAATAAAAACATAAAAAAACCTATAAGTAAACATCCAGCGTATAGATGTAATTTTGACACTACAGTGGATTAATTAAAAACACGTTTTAAAGAAATTCTTCTGTTAAAAAGAAATTGAATTTCCCTGAACGTGCTAGAATAGAAATAGATTTTTGTCTGTCCACAAATTTCCCATCAGTCGCATTTTTTTAATACGTAAAAAATATGTTGTGGAATTTGTTCTATTCTGAAATATCAGAGATCTTAATTATTTTTAAAAATGGAAAATATGTAGCAGTTAACAAACTATTTACTATAAGCGGATCACGTTTGGATATCGATTTACACCAAATGGTCTTAGACCAGCAAAGTCTGGACACGTTGGATCTGTCGTCACCTGAATTCGCAATTTGCAAATTCGCGTATCTGCCCCTGCCTACTTCGGACACGCAGATCATATGTGACACTTTAACAGATTCACCTCGACCGTTTGTTCCCATGACTCATCGTAGAGCTGTCTTTTACACACTACACAATCTGGCACACCCCGGACGCAAAGCCACTGTGAAGCTGATTACAGCTACATTTTCTGGCCTAATATGAGGCGTGACATCACTGCCTGCACACGTTCCTGCGTTTCCTGTTAGAAGTCAAAGGTGCACAACCATATCCGTGCACCCCTGGGAGCATTCAGCACCCCAGATGCTCGGTTCAGCCATGTTCACATCGATCTGGTTAGACCATGGCCAATCAGCCAAGGATTTACCTATCTCCTGACCTGCATAGACCGTTTCACATGGTGGCCTGAAGCTATTCCCCTAAAGGACATTTCGGCTGAATCTGTAGCGTGAGCCCTTATATCGGGCTGGATATTGTGCTATGGAGTCCCCACAACAATTACCACAGACCGTGGAGCACAGTTTGAATTCCACCTGTTCCAGAAACTTTCCAGGATTTTAGGGATCAAACGTATTCGAACAACAAGCTATCATTCAGCTTCGAACAGGATGATAGAACGCTTCCATCGACAATTGAAAGCTGCCTTACATGCTTACCCTGACCAACAGCGATGGAGCGAATACATACCTGTTGTCCTTCTTGGTTGTCGTGCAGCTATCAAAGAGGACCTGGGATACTCTCCAGCCGAACTTGTCTATGGAGTACCTCTATCACTGCCAGGTCAGATGCTGATCCCAATAGGACTAGGATTGTCAGATCCAGCTCTTTTTATAAACAGACTGCAAGCTTACTTTAGTAAGCTCCCACCCATCAAATCTAGGGACCATAAAATCTTTGGTCCCCAAAGACATTTCTCCATGGACTCATGTGTTTCTTAGAAAAGACTGTGTAAAAGCCCCTCTATCACCGCCTTATACTGGTCCTTATCGCGTGTTATCACGCACTTCTAAACTTTTCACCCTGGATATTAGTGGCAAAAAAGAAACAGTATCTGTTGACAAAGTGAAAAAAGCTTTTCTTGATTTAGAAACACAAGACACACATATCCCACCTACATTCACACAGCAAACACCTGAAGTGAATACTGAAAATGACAACTATGTCACTACTACACATAGTGGCCGCTGTGTTCATTGGCCCAAAAAATTATGCAAAACTTTGTATATTTAAGCCCCTGTAAATTCGGTTTATGTTTTTTTATAAAAATAAAAACAAAAAAAAGAAATTATAACTGGAACTTTCTATTCTCATACCCCTTTATATATTCTTTCTTCGGCAACATAAACTTCCAGACATTACGTTGCCTTGTGTTCTGTATTTTTCTAAAGACTGCTACCTTTTTATTTTTCTTCATCGGCTTTTCGCCTAAGCAGGGGGTGTTGTAGCAGTTAACAAACTATTTACTATAAGCGGATCAATGCCCGTGTGCCAAAGTGATTCGGCCACACTGACCAATCGGTTGGCAGGGTGCAGTGATTTGAGCTGCCCCCTTAAGGACTATTTTTAGCCCTTTGGGATCTGAGCTTCTTATCGCCAGAGAGATGCCAGCAAGCGACCTATACAGACCTCTCTCACTCACCCCTCCCACTGCTACTTGTTGACGACTGCAGTCTAATGGCAGACGACACCTTTGTTATATTATGAATAAGCGTATGGTGGCGAGAAGGAACCAGACAAACAATATGTATTGGAATTTTAAATGATTCATTTCTCAATTGTTTATTTCTAAAAATTAAACTTAACGAGAAAGTAAAAATAAACAAAGTGTTCAAAGTTCCTAAGGATGATGCGCACGAGAGGGGATTTAACGTCGGGAAGGGATCCAACAGAGCCGATAATTATCCGATGCTGTAAATTTGCTGTGACTCTGGGCGACTAACTTTTTGTCGCGACAGCTAGTGTTTTTATAGTGGTGGTGCGGACATAATTGAAGACAAAGGGCAAATTGATAATTAGCTTACATTTTGCTATTTTACCTGTTTTTGTCTATTGTGTCGTAATGCATTGTAGGGAATCGTCTGTATTTTTTTTTTTTTTTTTTTTTTTTTACACAGTGATCACCACTTATCAAGGCCCGGAAGCCACTCAGGAATAAGGGTTATTGCAAGTACATTACGTTACTGTGGAGATTTGATGAAGTGTTTACTTAAGGGGGCGGTTCATTAGGAATTTGTTAACATTGGACTTGAACACATCCAAGTTGTAGTCCGGTGGGAAGCAGGCAGACGGAACAGAGTTCCACAGGCGTGCAGTTCTAAGAAAGAAGCTTTGTTCATGGAATCCGCGTTTTGATTTAGGCACAGATATAGAGTGGGGAAAATTTTTCACAGTGGACTCAGCTAGACGGGTGTTTTTCGTAAAAGATTGGCGAGGGGGGACCAGAGATTGGAGTTCAGATGAGCACCTGCCATGGAAATAACGATAAAACAAGGATAGGCTCGCAATGTCTCTTCTGTGGGAGAGAGGTTGCAGGGTAGAGAAAAGGGCATCCCCCACTAAGCCACGAAGTCTATTTTGTACTCTGTCAAGGCAGGATATGCTGTTTTTAGCAGCTCCTGCCCAGATATGGCAACAGTATTCCATCCTTGGAATATGCATGTGGTATATCAATTTAAAGCTGAAAAAGTTGTGAATGTAACCTAGTCAGTGTAGAATTGTTGCAATGTTTTGTGTAATACTTATTTGCGTTAAAATGCTCCCTGAGTTGCGTTTACTGCGGTGCTTGTGTTTTACATTTTGGTTTTTTCTTTTGCTGTACAGCCTTATCTGGCGGTTTTCTTGGTTGAAGTGATGTGCGAGCTATTCTATTGATGTGTATATGTGAAAAAAAAATGCGTTTTGGAGTTGCCGTGTGAATCTAGTGAGCTCATGTGTATTGCGTCGACAAATGGATTTTTCTCAGTGTCGCCATTATTGACGCTGTTGTAGCTGCTGCTGCTTTATCATGTAATATAGAGGGATATGCAAATATAACACCTTTAAACAGACATTTACACTTTCTTTCTTTCTCTTCAGTCTGAGATACAATCTCGCCTTTTCTAAATAAACCCTTTATTATTGTTTTGTTAAAAGCAATTTCGTTTGGCCTTGTGTTTATTTAAGTAATTATTAGGAGAGAAATGCACATTCCCCTTTTATAAATATTACATTAATAATAAATAAATTCCCAACAAATAAAATGAATGACATAATTGGAAATTGAAAGAAAACCTTAAGATCTTCAATTTGACGTCATAACAACCAAGCTTAAACCATTACCTGAACAAAATAATTATAGTTTTAGTGTAACGTCATAGATTTATAATTTATGTCATGTTTCAAAACATGAATTCAAACAACAAAAAAAAACAAATAAATAAATTAAATTAAATTATTAATTAGCATCTATATATATAAAATGGCATATATATTTTATAACTTACTATATATATATATATATATATATATATATATATATATATATGATGATTGCAACGTCTTGTCAGACGAGTGCCACTCCCTCAAACACTGAAAGTCCATGATCCCGAAAATGACTTTTTTAGTCCTGCCAGCGAATTCACACGCACAAGCAGACATGACACTGAAGACGGTCATCGGTACACATACACACACACACACACATATATATATATATATATATATATATATATATATATATATATGTGTGTGTGTGTGTGTGTGTGTATATATATATATATATATATATAGATATATAGATATATATATACATACACACATATACACATACAAATCTATAAACATACGCACATACATACATACATACGTCCATTTATATATATATATATATATATATATATATATATATATATATATAGATATATATATATACACACACAGATGTTTTCATTTATTCAATAAGGTTATGCATATAATGAGGTGTAGGGTAAGTGTGAACTCTTTATATCATGGTATTTCGAAGCCTAATGCTTCTCATCAAAAGGGGAGAGAAGATGTTAGGTAAAATAATAGGGATGCGATGTCTAGCGTAGTTACATTAGGAACGAAATAAAAAAAATGCTATTGAGGCTATATATATATATATATATATATATATATATATATATATATATATTTGCTCTGCAATAGTATTGAGCATTCTCTTCAAGTCTTTACTAATTACCAGTTTTACCAAATATATGTGTGTGTGTGTGTGTGTGTGTGTGTGTGTGTGTGTGTGTGTGTGTGTATAACTTTTATTATATATTATTACTCTATAAAAAAATTCTGTTAAAAAAATTTGAGTTTCCCTGCACGTGATAGAATAGAAACAGATTGTTGTCCGTCTACAAATTTCCCATCTGTGGCGTTTTTTTTAATACGTAAAAAATATATTGTGTAATTTGTCTTATTCTGCAAACATCAGACAACTTAATTATTTTTTAAAATGGAAAATATTACATTAATAATAAATAAATTCCCAACAGATAAATTGAATGACATAATTGGAAATTGAAAGAAAACCTTAAGATCTTCAATTTGACGTCATAACAACCAAGCTTAAACCATTACCTGAACAAAATGATTACAGTTTTAGTGTGACGTCATAGATTTATAATTTATGTCATGTTTCAAAACATGAATTCAAACAACAACAAAATAAATAAACGAGATAAACATTAATTAGCATCTATATATTAATATGATAGTGTGTGTTATTTTGTGTGTCACGCTTACATCCGGGTCATTTAATTGTTACGTCTTCCATTTCTTGTAATAAATAACTTTAACAAGAATTCTTCATAATTTTGGGTTCGGTTTCGATTATAGCTGATGGAACTTAAGTCATCTATTTTTTTTTATAAATAATTTTATCAAGAATTCCTCATAAGTTTTGGTTTCGATTATAGCTAAAGGCACTTCAATAATCTATTTTTAAAAAATAATTTTATCAAGAAATTTTCACGAGTCTTGGTTTCGGTTTCGATTTTAGCTGATGGCACCTTAGTAATATATTTTGTTTTTATAAATAATTTTATCAAGAATTCTTCATAAGTTTTGGTTTCTGTTTAGATTATAGCTGAAGGACCTAAAGTTGTATGTATATATATATATATATATATATATATATATATATATATATATATATATATATATATACTAGCATATGTACCCAGCGTTGCCTGGGTTGACATGAAGTTCCGCTAAGAACACACCTGCTATACTAATCATTTTCATCATGGACAACGTGGATACCTCCACAAAAATTTCAAAAATAAAAGAATGGATAAAAACATTTCAATGTAATCGCCCCAAAAAGAAATACCTAATACTCTCTCCACCAGATATTTCGGTGAATGGGATACAAAGATAAGAAACTATTCTCTGAATATTGAGCACTGGACCCCCCCCCCCCTCCCTTAAAAAAATAAATAAATAAAAATAAATCGTTACAACTTTTATTTTAAAAAAAAAAAAAAGCAGCAAATGCCGGTGTGATCGCAAAAAAAAAAAATATATATATATATATATATATATATATATATATATATATATATATATATATATATATATATATCCAAGTAGGTAGTCTCGAATCTAGAAACCAAATGAAAGGAAGAAGGTAACTTTGGAACTGTTTTGCTCACTGTCCTAAGAAAAGTCACGATTTTGTGAATCTAAAAAAAAATAATGTTTATAAACATTAACGCGTGGGTTTGTTTTTTTATTTTTTGTAAGGGCACTTTTTTCACTACTTACTTAAGTTTGAATTCAAAGCAGTCAAAGATTCTGTAGTATTTTTTTACGTGACCAAGGGTCCTTTAACCCCTAAAAAAAATGAAGATCTACCGAAAATTAATTCCAAAAACAATTAAATTAAATTTTTCCTCATTTTATGTTTCTAATGTAACCCCCCCCCCCCAATTGAATTTGTCATATTTTGGGGTTTGGTTTGTTTATGAAATTGTTAGGTGAAAGTACAGGGTGATCTCATAAAAATTAATTAAATTTATCATTATTTTATGTTTCAAATATAATTCCCACTCCCTCCCCCCAAAAAAACAAATTGTATTTATGTTTTCCCCCCTCCCTCAATCGCCAAACTTGAAAGAGGTGACATGTCTTGTTGAACGCTTGATGGCCAAAATGTGGTGCTCATTTTACGTAGAAAAGTGATCCCCCACTCTAAAATGTAAATTTTTCTTTTCAAATTTTCTTCTTTCATATTATTATAAAGGCTGTTTAAGCGTATTAGCCCCCCCCCCCAAAAAAAAAAGTAGATCTTCATTATTTTAGGGATTAAATGATGCCGGGTCACATTGTAAAAAATAACCTTTTCTTAATTAGAAAGTTAAGTCTCTAATCGATGAGATTAACGGGAAAAAAGAAAGAAAAGAATGTAAATTGTGGAATTTAGATGAGGGGGAGCAGTAGATCTCATTTTTTTAGGTGTTAAGCAAGATTACCAAATTATTTTATTTGGTGAGAGATTTTTTTTTTAAATGGGTGTTTGTAGGTGTGTGTTAAGCAAAAAAAAAAAAAAAAAAAAAAAAAAACGTTGTAATAGGCAGGCAGGCACCAACCGGTGACGTGAAGGTGGAAAAGAAAGTAAAAAAAAAAAAGTGACGTGCTTGCTGTTGCGCCCATCACCAAACTGGAAGTGACGTAGGTTTAAATTAAGGCTAGACAATTGAAAAGAGGTGATGACTTTAAAAAAAGCGACCCCTGCCTATAGAAAAGTAAAGGAATTAATGTTTTGGGCAAATTTTTCGATATTTGTCATCCAAAGGGTTGAGCTTCAAAATGATACTAATCTCATGAAAATCAGTCGACTCTGTGAAAAGTTAGGCAAACATACAAAAATACATACATACATACATTTAAACAGATAAGTGAGATTCATATTATTGACTAGCGGTGGGGGGGGGGTACCCGGCGTTGCCCGGGTGTTTGGAGGTGTGTGTGGTTTTGGGTAAATCAAAACAAAAGCATAAAAAATCGTTGCCCGAGTGTTTGTGTCGGGGGGGGGGGGATAAAAAAAAAAACGTTTCACGTATGAAAGATCAAACCCGAAGCCTTGAGGCGAAATTGGAAATTAAAGTGTGAAAAAAACGTGCAACGTTAACCACTGGGCCACCAAGAAATAGTAATGGAAGCATGTTTGAATTTATTTAAGTATTAAGAATTGGCAGGTACCCGTACTTAATGATTAATGAGGTCAACTTTCACTGCGGGGCAGTATTTTATTTACTGCGGGGCAGCTAATCTTATTTTTTTTTGTTTCCCAAGATGTTGGGGGGGGGACCAGCTCCCGATAAAAAGGGATTGTCCAAATTGAATAGCAATTGTCTGATATAAGGAGAAACTCCGCATTAATCAAAGCTGATTGCTTTTGGATGTTCTCGGCGATCGCACCGGGAACGATGTCTTTAGCTTCGTTTCGCTTTTATTATATAAAAAAGCCCAATCTACACACGGCGATCGAAAAATGTGGAATATTTATCTTTTCAAACTCGGGCAGATTAAATAGACAGGCGACCCCCGTTGTTAACTCGCAGATATTATCATTTAGACGTGATATAAAAAGTTTTAACAAGGAGTGAGCCGAACGATCGCTTCTCGGAAAAAAGCCTTTCTCGGACATACACAAAAAGCGAACATACATACATACATATGTACACACATTTTCGCTTTTATATATATATAGATTAATCATAATTCTCAATCCTTTCATAGTATTGTTCCATGATCCAATTGAAAATCTCACTAACCCTAATCCTCAAGTGGTTCTTGGCCTTTGTAAGATGTGAGTCGTTAGTATAAAGAATTAAATTTAAATAGGGCAATACGTGTCATCAAAATGCACAGAGATTATCTTAGAATTTTGATAAAATAACAACCAAGAAGATAAGTCAGCCATGAGAGTACATAACTCTGCCTGACAATGTAAGGTTCGGCCAAAGTCTTATCTGGACTTTACTTCACAATATTGCATTCTTGAAGTCATGAAAATATTTTTTTAACTCCAAAATAATTTATCTGATTAGGCTTTAAATTTTTCATGGTGGTTATTGTTATTAAGTTAATATGAGGTATGGGACTTCATTGGCTACAATATGGACCATGTATGGAATCTCTACAATGAACAAAACAGAAAGGATTAAAGCTTCTAATTTACTTCTCCATATTGCATGAAATTAAAATTCCATCAAGGTCATATGAGATGTGGGACTTCATTGGCTACAATATGGACCATATATGGAATCTCTACAATGAACAGAAGTTGCGTGTGTGTGTGTGTGTGTGTGTGTGTGTGTTAAACTAAAGAGGAATAGACTGGGCAGCAAAGAAAGAAAGACTTGTAAGAGAAAGATACAGAGATGGACAAAGAGAGGTATAGAGATAGAAGCTTTAATAGAAATATGTTGCATTTTTTGACCCAGGTAACGCCAGGTAGTTTTGCTCATCTAATATATAAAGAGTAGTTGTTTGTGTATATGTGTGCTTGTATGAACAGTTACAATTAAAAACTGAAAAACAAACACTCACGAAGTTGTTATTGTCTTGAAAAGTACTGTCCTGGATGACTCGATATAATTATAAAACACTGTGGACCTTGCTTGTATCTTGTCTTTAACGATCAGGTGATACCACCATTTAAAAAAGGAATGGCAAGTGAATTTATACATACATGAATATAAATAATAAATATATATATATAGTTTTTATATATTCAAGCACGTCTGACTGAACACGACAGTTATTCTTTTTCCCGATCTTTCTAGATATCTTTTCTATTTACCGAGCGGTCTTTTTAATTTCATCAGGCATGTTATATAATATGGCGCCCCAAAGTTGTTGTTCAGCCATATTATTCTAAAGTGCTTTCTACTGGTGCATCCAATTATCATCAGGAGCAATTGTTGTTGTTGTTTTCTTTTTCTTTTCCTTTGAGACTTGGTGTATGTGTGTGTATATATATATATATATATATATGTATATATACTTGTTTATTGTTATATAAACATGCTCACATCCCGCTGCTACAAATAGCCACTTGTTTCAATCAAACAACAGATATCATCAGGCAGCGACTTGACTATACAAAAGTTCAATGAATATTTGTATTTGTAGCAGCGGGATGTGAGCATGTTTATATAACAATAAACAAGTATTATCAGCTCTTTTTATTGAGCACTATCTAACAACCTCGTTGAATTCATTAGTCCATTACTTTTGCATATAAAAAAAACCCAAGTATATATATATATATACATATATATATATATATATATATATATATATATATATATATATTCTTTTTTTAATTGGCTATATATATATATATATATATATATATATATATATATATAATAGGCCTGCCAAAATTAAAAAGACCGCTCGGCAAATGGAAAAGATATCTAGAAAGATCAGAAAAAAGAATAACTCCATCGTGTTCAATCAGATATGCTTGAATAATGACTTGCTGCCAATATATATATATATATATATATATATATATATATATATGAATGGAAATGTATAAAAAAGAATATGAAAAGTATAAAAGCTTATAACTTTTCTTTATTCGTTTTCAATTGGTGACGTGCAGGAATACAAAATAATCTTATGAAAAAAAATTAAAAACTTTTTTTACAGGTACATCATTTTCGACCGATCCTTCAGTCTTCATCGGTGTAGTGAAAGTATATATATATATATATATATATATATATATATATATATATATATATGCAATGAATGTTTATTTTAGAAATGTTACCATTTTCATTTAATGTGTTAAAACTGTTACTGAAAAAACAGAATAACCATTACATAAGAATAAAGCTCAATGCATCTGCTTTATTGTAGCAGGGCATATAGTATGAAATTTTGATAAAACTGTTAACGAAACGGCTTCAATGGGAAAATTAGGAAAAAATTGTAAGTCTTTGAGTTTTACCAAAATTTTAAACTATATATATATATATATATATATATATATATATACTAGCAAAAGTACCCATCGTTGACTAGGTTCAAAAACAGCCTACAGAAAATGGACTCTGATTTATGAAAGTATGATAGGTTATGAAAAAGAAGGGTTGACTATTTTAAAAAACTGATTAACATATAATGATAGAAGATGTATCGAGACACAGGAATGGGTATGTTTGATCTGGCAGAACAGTGGTTCATTAAAATTGTGGGGTCTGCGTTCGCACCTGGCCCAAAAAGTATGGAAATAAAAAATTTAAAATTTAAAAAAAAAACGTTTACAAGCGTTTTTGATATAGATGTACATAATAATACTTTGATAAGTATGTTTGAACTTAAATAGGGATGGTATAATAAAATTGTGGGGTCTGCGTTCGCGCCTGGCCTCCGTAGAATGGAAATAGGCAAAAACTTTAATAAAGACTTTTCATATCCATCTGCGTAAGTATACTTTGATAATTATGTTTCAGTTTGAAGAAATATGGTATAATAAAATTATGGGGTGTTCGTTCGCACATGACCGCTATAGAATGGAAACATGTCACAAAGTTTAACAAGGTTTTTTCATATAGATCCACAGAATATTGTGATAAGTGTTTCAGTGTGAACAGGTATGGTATAATAAATTATGGGGTTTATCTATTTTATTTTTACTTTCATCATATTTTGCTTTGGTTTTGATACCCTCAATTTCGAAGCTATCTCTTTGCAGTCCTTCCTTTTCATAACCTATCATACTTTCATAAATCAGAGTCCATTTCCTGTAGGCTGTTTTTTAACCCAGTCAACGTTGGGTACTTTTGCTAGTATATATACAAGAGCAAATAGTTAATAAAACATGTTAAAAAACACTGTATATATATATATATATATATATATATATATATATATATATATATATATACTTGTTTATTGTTATATAAACATGCTCACATCCCGCTGCTACAAATAGCCACTTGTTTCAATCAAACAACAGATATCATCAGGCAGCGACTTGACTATTCAAAAGTTCAATGAATAGTTCATTGAACTTTTGAATAGTCAAGTCGCTGCCTGATGATATCTGTTGTTTGATTGAAACAAGTGGCTATTTGTAGCAGCGGGATGTGAGCATGTTTATATAACAATAAACAAGTATTATCAGCTCTTTTTATTGAGCACTATCTAACAACCTCGTTGAATTCATTAGTCCATTACTTTTGAATATAAAAAAAAAAAAAAAAAAAAACCCGAGTATATATATATATATATATATATATATATATATATATATATATATATATATATAATGCTCCTTATCTTAAGTTAAGTTCTGTATTGTATTAGTAAATTTATAAAAATAGAAATAGGGGAGTTTTTCTGAATTATACACATATAATCTCATCACCATATTTAGCTGTTTGTCATGATTAAATAAGAGGAGTGCCTAGGAAGGTCATTACGTGTTGACCTAAACAATCAACCAATGAGCTTCTTTAGAACAAAAAATTCGGGATAATTTTTCATAGAAATGACGAGATAAAATTCTGAGGGAGAGCCCCTCCTCGATACATGGCATGCATTATAAAATATTGATTTAATACTAGGACACATTTAGTAAACTTTCAATATATTTTGGTGATTGTGCAGTATAGTTAACAAGACAAAAACGGTTTTTAAAATACATATACATAAATATACATATATATAAATAATATATATATATATATGCTTAAATAATATATATATACATATACTTAAATAATATATATATATATATATACGTATACTGAAATAATATATATACACATATATATAAATAATAAATATATACATATATATAAAAACTATATATACGTATATATAAATAATATATATATACATATATAAATAATATATATGTATATATAAAGAACATATATGTATATATAAATAATATATATGTATATATAAAGAATATATATGTATATATAAAGAATATATATGTATATATAAATAATATATATGTATATATAAATAATATATATATATACACATATAAATAATATATATATACACATATAAATAATATATATATACATATAAATAATATATATATATACATATAAATAATATATATATACATATAAATAATATATATATATACATATAAATAATATATATATACATATAAATAATATATATATACACATATAAATAATATATATACACACATAAATAATATATATATATACACACATATAAATAATATATATATATACACACATATAAATAATATATATATATACACACATATAAATAATATATATATACACATATAAATAATATATATATACACACATATAAATAATATATATATATATACACATATAAATAATATATATATATATATACACACATATAAATAATATATATATATATGTATACACATATATAAATAATATATATATATATGTATACACATATAAATAATATATATATATACACATATAAATAATATATATATATACACATATAAATAATATATATATATATACTCATATAAATAATATATATACACATATAAATAATATATATACACATATAAATAATATATATACACATATAAATAATATATATATATATATATATTGTGTGTATATATATATACATATAAATAATATATATACACATAAATAATATATATATATATATATATATATATTGTGTGTGTATATATATATATACATATAAATAATATATATACACATATAAATAATATATATATATATATATATATATATATTGTGTGTGTATATATATATATATATATATATATATATACACACACACACAATAGAACCTCGGGATCTAGCATTCAAAATTAGTAACAATATACAGTACAATACACATGTATATAATCAAATAACATTATAAATAACATCCTAAGGTGGGGCAAATACCGTAACCAGGGTCCGGAAAATATTGTATTCCACATCGTACCCCCAACCGTATCCCGGGTATTTCCTGTACATACATATACATATACACACATACACTATTAATACACACATATTCAGTGGCGGCTCGTGCCTAAGATTAGTGGGGGTGCTGTTTTTAAAAAAATATCTAATGTTTTAATAGTGTGTAAAAATAAGACAAACATAAAAATATACATAATTTATGCATATGCACACATATAAAAATACAATAACTTAAAGGAATCCTAAATAGATGTTAATATTTTAAATATTTTACTTATTACATTCATTTGAAAGTAAACTCCATTTTTCTTGTTTTAATTTGTGAGAAAAGATTGATAATTTTCTCCTTAACTTCTGAATGACTGTTGAAGAACTTTTTTTTCAATTGAAAGCCCTGCAAGTGCATTTAGTCTTTCGCAACCCATGGTGTTCCTTAGAAAAGTTTTTATTCTTTTCAGAGTTGAAAAACACCGTTCTGCCTCTGATGTAGTCATGGGAATTGTCATGATAATTTTTATGAGTTTTGTGGTTTCACTAAAAACATTGTTTAAATTGTTTTCCAAAATAAATTTCAGGAGATCAATTACTTTGCAATACTCATGGATATCTGACCTACTATAAAATATTTCTAGCTCAGTTTCAAACTTTTCTTTGTCAATCATGGGATATGCTTCAGTTGTCAAGGATATCTCTTCTGTAGGTTTTTTTTTTCTTAAAACTAGCAAAACTTTTCTTGTTAAACAATTTAGCAAATATTACATGTTTAGTTGAAGAATATCTGTCCGTTATATCAACAGATATATAGTCACACAGTTCTTTAGCTTCGCTCTTGAGTGTTTGCGAAGGATTTTCATAGTATTTAGTGTTTCTTATCTCTAAAATAGCAGTTTTGAAATTTGTTATGTATTCATTGACTTTATATATGCTAATTTTTCGAGAAATAATTTCAACATGAGACATAATTTGATGAAATAGCTCAAACCAAAATATGAAATTTTCATCGTTCAAATATTTCAGAATTCCTGTCGCTTCTGCAACGGTCTCATCTACATATGATGTTGACTGAATTTCAGTGAAGTTTTTAAATGCTTGAATATTTTCATGAACTCTATGTTAAAGTTCCACCTTGTGGCAGATGGATGTGGAATGCTTACATCCAGATGCTTCTTGAGAATGGACAGACGCTGTGGTGATCTAGAAAAGAAAGTCGGACTAGCCAAAATGTTAGAGATAAATATTCTAGCATTTCATGTAATGCTTGCTGCATTCCTCATTATTAAATTAAGTTGATGCGCATAACAGTGAGTGAAATGTGCATTACTATAAACTGCTTTTATTTTCACCTGAACATCAGCTTTTTTGCCTTTCATGACATTTGCATCATCAAATGTCTCAGCTTTCAGTTTTTGGCGATTCCCTTGAAGGATTTTATCTAATTGTTGTAGAATAGATTTTGATATCCCATCAGCGGTTTGGTTTTCTGGAATAAAGAATCCTCAAAAGCGTTCAAGTATTTTTTCATCCAAGACGTACCGTAAAACAATGATGATTTGTGTATGTTCAGACACATCTGTTGTATTGTCAGCCATGACAGCTACAAAGGAAGCTTTGCTAATTTCTGCCCTTATTTCATCACGGTATATTTGTAAAAGACAGTCAAGTATGTCATTCTGAATGGTCTTGGAAACACCTTTGAAGACACTACTGGTTTCTTAGTGATTCTTTAAATCTGGATCTAATTTAGATGCGAAATTTTATAATCCTCTAAATACACCTGGATTTATTGAATCATCTTTTTCATCATGTCCTCGTAAGGGAGTTTCAAAGTTCCCACAAAAGAAAATACGATCTCTTATTTTAGATAAAATTTCACAGTTCTTCTTAACATTCATGTTATGATGATTGATTGAAAGTCTGTACGTCTCACTAAGTTTTTCTTTAATATTTATGGTCCCCAAAATTGATAGGGAAACTACATTGTCAACGTGCTTCTTTGACATCTCATGCTTTTCAGTTCTATCTTTCATTTTGCTAATAGTTCTGAAACTATCTTTTGTCCACGTTACATCACTCTCTAACAACAAACAAGGAAAGCAGAACAATGCCTTTTTTAGTTCACAGCCGCAAAGCCAACTTTTCCGTTGGTACTATTAAAGCTACGAGTATACACTTTGTTGTTGCTAATGTCGGGCTAAGATATTTGAATATCAGGCGTTGAACAGCCTATTTTCTTAATTTCAACTTTATCACGGAGAGACACCTGTGAAAACTCAATCTGTTGAAGTTCACTTAACGTCGCAGAAGTTATTTCTTGGGGATGCAAGGAGGCCGTGGTTAAATTCTTTTTATATCAATTGTGTTAGAAAAGGTAAGTACTAGGTAGTCTATTAGTAGAATATCAATTAGGGTAGAAGGAATACAATGTTTACGTGATCCTCTTTTTGTGATTCAACTGAACCGAAAGTTCTGAGTTGAACCATACTTTTATAACTTTTAGGTCACAGATTTTTATTAACGAAAAAAGTTTTACTATTTAAAAACGGTTTTATTTATAAAAAGCTTTTTGTTAATTAAAAATAGGCGTATAACAAAATAAGCTTGCCATTAAAATTGTTTTGTTTTTTTTAATATAAATATTTTTAACTTTGCCATTATAAGCCGTCAAAAAAGGGATAATACGCAAAAATATTTTAATTAAAAAATACTATTTTAAATTGTGTACACTTTACAGAGTAATAAAAAGCTATACAAATATATTTCTTTTAAACTTGACAGATTAAATAAAATTTTACGGGCTTTTTCTGCAAAAAGTGTTTTTTAAAATACATTTTATTTACAATTTTTTATAACTTATTTTTTCATAAAATAAAACACTTGTAAATTTACTTGCCTTCACACGATGGTAAAGTTAGGAGTTTACTATTTAAAATGGTTTTATTGGATAACGGTTTATTTAAAATTTAAACGTGTTTATAACAAAACTTCGTAAAAAAAAATATAGAATAAAACGGTTTACACGTTTTTACTATGAGCAAACAAAAACATTTAAAGATACATAATTTTATTTACAAATCTTTTTACAAAAAAAACAAACTTTGCGATTTACTGGGCTTATTATAAAAACGTTTTGTTATTGCACATTTTAATTAAAAAAAACTTTGTTCAAAGTGTAAAACTTCTTACATTGTCCTCGTGGGAGCTAAAGAAATGCTAAAGGTTATATATATATATATATATATATATATATATATATATATAGTAATTTATAAAATATATATGGCGATTAAGCTACACTGAATATTTGGCATTTCATCCACTCTAGGATTCCTCAGGCTTCTGCGCATAAGCCTGAGGAATCCTAGAGTGGATGAAACGCCAAATATTCAGTGTAGCTTAATCGCCATATATATTTTATAAATTACTAACTAGCTCTACCTACGTATTGAGCACTTTTGAAGTAAATACTTAAAGTTTACACATAAATCTATACTTTCGTATATTAATTTTATGTGAGTAAATGTAGTTATATGTGTGTGTGTGTGTGTGCGTGCGTGTATGCGTGCGTGTATATATATATGTGTGTGTGCGTGCGTGCGTGTATACATGTATGTGTGTGTGCGTGCGTGTATATATATGTATATATATATGTATGTGTGTGTGTATATGTATATATATATATATATATATATATATATATATATATATATATATATGTTCAAAACATTTCTAACTAAAATGTGTTTTAAAAATAAAATTTTCTTCGCTTTTTCATAAAAAAATATAAATATTTGTTATTCGGTAAAGTATAACTACTACAAAATAGATTTCAAACTACTTAAAAACACAAACAAAATAAGCCATATAGGTAAAAACATATAGTCGCGTTGGTAGCTTCACGGCTAAAAGCCCAAACACTTTTAATTAAAAAAAAAAGTTTGGTATATTGTATATTTTTGTCTGCTTAAATCGCATTTAAAAGTGTGAGAAATTTTTTTTAAGGTGAAGATTTTATTTACAAGAACACGTTACACTTTTTAATAATAATAAAAGAAAACATTTGTAAACAAGTCTCTTAAAAAAAATAATAATATAAGCGAAAATGCGCAAACACCGCATTTCATGAGCGTTTGGAACTGCGAAAACTACAGCTCCAAATTTGCTATTATCAGCCGTCTAAGCGGGCATGCGTACAAGCGAACTCCACTAAGAATGTGTAACTGTGAATTTCGCAGCTCCAAGCAAAGTTTTACTTTTATGCTTATATCAATATGGGGACAGTTATCGACATTAAGCTTCAGAATTTCATTATATATATATATATATATATATATATATATATATATATATATATATATATACACACACACACACACACACACATATTGATATGATATATTATCACATAGAAAGAAAAAAAAAATAAACATATTCTTTTTAACGTGTATCGATAATATTGAGTAGAAATGACTTGGGGGTACTGCAGTTCCACAACTCCAGGCACGAGCCGCCACTGCACATATTTTTATATACATATATATACATACACATAAACATATCTACAAACACACACATATATGCATACATATTTAATTGAATAATATAAATAAAAATATTTAATGTATAAATATTCTATAATATATAATATTATAATAATATAATATATAAATATTCTATAATTGATCTCATCTTGAAAAAGGGATTTTAAATTTACATCGGGTAACCTTGTATATAGCGTTTATTTAAGTAAGAAATAAAAAATTATTTTATTATTTCCTTAAAGCGTTTAAATTTCATTGTATATTCTTCACTAACGGTTTTATATTTTTAAACTTATTTTGAATTCTAGCATCGTTTTCGTTTTGATCTTTCCGGGGTTTTTTTCATTTTTTTTATTTATTTTATTTTTTTATTTATTTTATTTATTTATTTTATTTCTAAAATTTTGAATTCTAGTCTCGTTTTCGTTTTGATGTTTTCGTTTTATTTTATCAGTTTTTTTTAAATTTATTTTTATTTTAAAAATTATTTGGAATTCTAGTTTCGTTTACGTTTTGGGTTTGTATTACTGTGCACATAGATTCGAAAAAAGTTGTCAAAAAAACAAATATATAACAAATAAATGTTATCAAAGGCAAGATAAGTTATTTTTCTACCTAACTGGATATTATTCAATGTAACATGTTTATTCAGCTCAAAAAGCATACAGTGTTTACCGATGTATTGGAAAATTCAAAATGGCGCCCGACTCTCTCTTTAACACGGTAAGTTCAGGAAAAGATGTTATAAATAATAAACTAGACAAAATACTGTTAGAAATTCGCTCAATATATGTTACCGCGACATAAGTTGACATATGTTCGGTGTTTTTTAATATTATTTTGTCTAGTTTATTATTTATAACACCTTTTCCCAAACTTACCATTTTAAAGAGAGTGTCGGGCGCCATTTTGAATTTTCCAACACATCGGTAAACACAGTATGTTTTTTTCGAGCTGAATAAACATGTTACATTGAATAAAAAAAAAAAAAAATGTATCCAGTTTGGTAGAAAAGTAACTTATCTTGCTTTGATAATATTTATTTGTTATGTATTTGTTTTTTGACAAATTTTTCGAATCTATGTGTACAGTAATACAAACCCCTAAAATTATTTCCAAAGGCTAGTAGTTCTGGGGAAAAAACTATTAGAATAGAAGGCCTTCTTACATCTAGGGATCTCTATTGTGTAGGGGTGGGATTTTGCTGCTTATCGGGTTTGTCGGGGGTATTTACGTCGAGGGGGTACAAGGGCTTTTGATATGTTGTTGTAATTTGAATTTGGTATTTCCTTTATAATCATTTATTTTTAAGATTTTCTAATTTTCATTTGAACTCATCTAATCTGTAAAAGTAGCTTTTTATATTATTCTCTCTCTCTCTCTCTCTCTCTCTCTCATTCTCTCTCTCTCTCTCTTTATATCTCACACACACACACACACACACACTATAAGAGTCAGATTATCCCCCGCCCTTTTTTTTTTTGCAAAGGAGCCTGGGGAACTTAACATATATTTTTTATCGTTATTTTCACGGCAAGTGCTCGGCTGAGCTCCAATCTATGGTCCCTCCCTCGCCAGACTTTCACACGAAACACCCGTCTAGCAGAAACCACTATCATTAATTTCCAACACTCTTTATCTGTGCCTAAACCTAAACGAAGATCCATGAACAAAGCTCTCTCTACCGTGCTAGAAAACTACTAACACCTGAAAGTATGTTGTACCTCTATAAGGCCACCATTCGCCCATGTATAGAGTATTGTTGTCACATTTGAGCTGGTACATCTGCTGCTTGTCTCTCGCTCCTAGACAAGGTTCAAAAGAGAGTCGCCAATCTGATAGGTCCTGAACTGGCATCTAAGCTTCAGCCTCTGTCCCATCGACGAAATGTTGCATCCCTCTGCCTGTTCTACAAGTATTTTTAATGGTGAATGCTCTGACGAACTGCAGACA
Organism: Euprymna scolopes; assembly: GCF_053919585.1. Lineage (NCBI taxonomy): Eukaryota > Metazoa > Mollusca > Cephalopoda > Sepiida > Sepiolidae > Euprymna > Euprymna scolopes. The sequence goes on from NC_136522.1 coordinate 61,715,245, forward strand.
CTTGTGCCCCCACGACGTAGACACCCTCGACAAACCCGACAGGCAGCTAAATGACACCCCTACACAGTAGAGATCCCTAGATGTAAAAGATCTTTCTACTCCAGTAGTTTCTTCTCCAGAACCGCTAGACTCTGGAATTCCATTCCAGGTCCCTGTTTCCCTAACTGTACTGACATGCAGAAGTTCAAGTGTAACGTGAACCGACATCTTGCTGCCCAAATCCCAACATAGTACCCCAGTAGTTACTGCCCCTGATAGTAGCCCCCTACACCAAAGTGGCAATGTGCCTTGTTGGGGTGTTAGTAGTTTTCTAGCATGGTAGAGTGAGCCTACCTTCCTTGCAGCGGCCCTGGCAATGCCTTCAATGTAATTGTTCCAACTCAAGTTCCCTGTGAAGGTTAGGCCAAGGAGTTTGAAAGATGTACTCTCAGATAAAGAGTCGTTGGCTATTGCTATAGGTGTTAGAGAAGGTTTCTTGTAATTATTGAATGAATCTAGTTTAGTCTTGGCGGCAAGATCAAAGTGTAGCATCTGTTCCGGCAGATACTGCACTTAAGATAATTTGTACCAGTCAATGGAGGGGAAACCCTCTATACTGGGACAATTATTATTTTTGGTAACCAGAGTGACCCCTTTTAGGGGAGCTGGTTTTTACCTCACATTAAAAACGGCCTTGTGCCTAATTTGCTCAGTGGGGGAGCAAATAAATACCATCTAGTTTAGTCTTGGCGGCATTGAACGTGACCATCCATTTTTGTCCCCATTCCACTACAGATTGGAGGTCATCCTCTAATGTTTCTGCCATTTCTTTAGATATGTGTTCATTTGTTTTCCTGTCGTGTTTGTTATAGAGTGTGGTGTCATCAGCATATATACCCATCTCAGAGGCAATTTTGTTGGGGAGGTCATTTATGAATATCAGGAACAATAGAGGTCCAAGGATAGACCCCTGGGGCACTCCTGCATTTATATCATATTGTTTAGATGTATGACCGTCGAGGACGACCTGGATTTTTCTCTTATCTAAGAAGGATTTAATTATGTTAAGTATTCTACCAGCGATACCGTATAATCTAATCTTCTTGAGGAGACCCTCATGCCATACCCTGTCAAAAGCCTTAGATATATCTAGAGTTACCGCTCTGCCCTCCCCCGCTTTCTCCAGTGAATGGTATATACGTTCAGAGATTACAGTTAGGACGTCTGCTGTGGAACGGGCTTGTCTAAATCCATATTGTTGGTCAGTCAGAAGTTTAGCATCTGTAAGGTGATGGACTAGAGCATGGTTAATTAAGGTCTCAAATATTTTGGCAAAAAGTGGGAGGAGGCTAATGGGGAGATAATTTAATGGGTCAGTTCTTTCACCAGAATTCTTGAATACTGGTACCACAGAAGCAGTTTTCCAACAGCCCAGAAAGCAAGATTCATTAAGGCATTTGTTGTAGAGTTTGGAGAGAACTGGAGCTACTTCGGCTGAGCACTTTTTTAATAGTACAGCTGGGATGAGATCGGGTCTACATGCTTTTGAAGTGTCAAGGTTTTTTATGATAGCATGCACCTGAGCAGGGGTGATTTTCAAATCGTCTAACGTAGCGTCTGTCCGCATAGGAAATTCAGGTAGGGGGTGGTTGGAAGGGTCCAGTATGGAGTTTGAGGCAAACCAACTGGCAAGCATGTTAGCCTTCTCGGTTGCTGAGGAGACAACCTCGTGATTGTTGGTTAGTGAGGGAATTATTGATTGCCCATTATTTACTACACTGTTGTAGATTTTCCAGAAGTCTTGAGTTCCTAGTTTTTATGCTTCGATGCGTTTTTTAGTGGTTTCCGTAAATTCTCTCTTAGCTGTCGCTATTTCTTTCTTTACGTTATTTCTAGCTTCTATGTACTTCTGTCTGTTTGAACTGGACTTATGTCGGTTAAATCTGCGGTATGCATGCATCCTTTGAGCAATGGCAGTTGCGCAAGTAAAAGTAAACCATTGGGCAGAGTGGGGCTTGCTATAAAATTTCCGCATGGGAACATGCGCTTTGATTGCAGTTTTGAACCAGTCAGTGGTCTCGTTTGCACACTGTTCAGCAGGAAGTGAAAAAATATTTCTCCATAGGGCATCTCTGATTAGTTCCCTGATGGCTTCCCAGTCAGCCTTTTTATAATATCTCGTTGTTTTTAGCACTGACTCTTCAGTTTTGGCTCTAGAGTTTAGGGCGATTTCAACCATTATCACTGCATGATCAGCGTTCCCAAGTGGGCTGTCGGCATTCGTTATACAATCATCGGGAACTGTGGTCAAAAACAGATCTAGAAGTGATGTATGTTGTTCTTCCTGGTCATGGAAACGGGTTGGAAATGTAACAATTTGTGATAAGGAGTGAGATATAGAGAAGTTACATGTGTAAGTAGAGAATCCAAGCCAGGTTTTGTGATGGACATTAAAGTCACCAAATACTTGTGTGCTAGTGTCGAGGGAGAGTGCTGTGTCTATGCTGTCAGAGACTTAGTTTATTATGGTGCAGTCCTGGGTCGAGGGAGAGCGGTAGAGAAAGTAAAAGTAGCTAATGTGTTGCAAGTTTAGTCTAATGCACATAAAGGCTTGATCATCCGATTCTAGGTTTGTTTCTCTAGTCAAGGGAAGAGTATTACGAATGTAAACTCCAAGGCTGTGCATGTGTCTGTCAGAGTTCTTACGGCAGAGTGGGAGATATCCAGGCATGTTAAAGTGGTTAGAGAGGATGGAGGAGTGTAGGTTAATCTCACTTAGTGCTAAGATATTCGGGGTATTTGTTAAGAGAAATGCTTCAACATCAGCTAAATTAGTTCTAAGCCCACGGATATTTGTGAATGCAAGCCTCAAGGGAGGAGGCAAGTTGGATTTATTTGACCCTAAGCCTGGTTTAAGCTTATTTTTAGATTGTACTGTCGTCATATTTTTTTAAAGAGTTTCAGTTTAGGTAAGGGGGAGCTGAACAAGAGGTTATGCAGAGCATCAGACATGCATCACAAGTAGACCATCAGCTGACCTTTCTTCAATTAGGATTGTGGCCTCAGGAAAGCCTACCGGGGATGAGTGCAGGGTCCCTTTCCATGTGCGACATGGCACTACAAACATCCTTATATTTTACAACTGTTGGTGGAGCAGCCACTCTAAGCGCTACCAAAGAGTTAGGGCACCTGTACTACCAGTCGGAAACAGCAGCCAGGAACTGTCAATCCGGTACCCTCAACCCATCAGAGGAAGGTTAACCCAATCTAATTGCTCAGGCATATATGGTATTTAAGCACTCTCAAGTGCCCAGTTTTAGGGGTGGGGTGTATCGGGAGTGGGGAAAACGGCGTTCGTTGCCCTAGACAAGAAACAAGATCTACCACTGAGTGTTTCTGTCGAATCACTGTGATAGCATCTCTGCACCTTACTAATAGGCAAAGAAGGAGTATGGAAGCCGGGCGATAGACAGAGCCTATCTACTCCTTAAGCACTTTAGGTTTGCAAACCGGTAATTTGTTTGAGTCACCAGCTCTAGGAAGGATATCATCCAAGACTGAAGAGGCCTCCCTCCCCTTTGGTTTAGCTTCAGAGTTTTCCTTCTCCTAGACGGATGATCTGGGAAGATCTACTGGGTCCGTCAGCACTGAGAGGGTTTGCTCCGCGCCTGGGTTCTAATCCAGGTATTTCTGCGACTCTGCGTGATTAGTTAATGTTACTGGGTTAGTTTGTAGAGGTTATATATGTGTATTATATATGTAGAGGTTATATATGCGTGTGTGTGTATAAACTGGGAGAGAATCCCAGAGAGTGCTCAATTATTAAGAAAAATTCAAAAATAAGAGTAATATTTATTTATATATATACTAGCCTGGATGCCCGGCATTGCCCGGGTGTTTGGAGGTGTGTGTTGAGCAAAAATAAATAAACAAAAAAAAAAGTGGTAGTAAGCAGGCAGGTGCAACGGCGGAAAAAAGAAAGTGAAATAAAATCTGACATCTTAGCCAATGTCTTCATGACACAACCGGAAGTCAAAAGCGTTGAAATTAACCAAAGTCAATCCAACAGTGACGATGACTTGCTAAATTGTCGGCAAAAAAAATCGACCCCTCACCCAAAAACACCCAGGTAGCCACCGATCTTTTAAATTTTAATATCGAAACAGGCTTATTTAAGCCAGTTTTCATTGTTCGTTTGCCTTATGTTAGTTTTTTTTGTGTTTTTTTTCAATGTTTTGATTAACCCCCCCCCCCCGGTTAATTAAAACGTTGTTTTCTTTTTTTACTTCGCTTATAACAAACAAACCTGGTCATTGACGTTGTTGTAACGCTCGACGACTTCCGGGTGCGCACCTGTCAACTTGGTTCTTAAATAAATTTAAACATCTTTCAGTAACTCATTCTGACTGGCCGATTTTATTTCAAACTTCGCCTCAGGGCTTCGGGTTCGATCCTACCTCCCCCCCCCCCGGTTTCTTTTTTATTTAACACCACACACACCTCCGAACACCTGGGCAATGCCGGGTACCCCCGCTAGTCTATAAATATAAAAGCGGAAATGTGTGTATGTATGTTTGTATGTGTGTTTGTGTGTCCATTAAAAACTTTCAACAGACACAACGAAAATTCACAAACTCGATATCATATTGAAGCTTCATCCTTTGCTCAAAAAATATCGAAAAATTGGCCAAAAACGTTCATTTTTTCACCCCAAAATCGACAATTTTCGACAGGGGGGGGGGCTCAATAAAAACGGTCCCCTCGTGACGACGACCGGTTCTACGCATGCATCAGATGATGTCATGACCTGATTTACTTTAAATAGTTGAAGAACTGACTAAATTTCATGTACGTCACGTTAGCTCAGTTGGTTAGCGCGTTGGTTCGTTATCTAAACGTTTTAGGTTCGAATCGTGGTGTGAGATGTCTTCTTTTTTTTTTTTTGATTTTTTAAAATTTAAATATTGAACCAGTGTTATTTAAGCCATTTTTCACGTAACGTTCGTTTTTGGGGGTTTTTTATTTCGCTTATTCTTAGGTTTTCATTAACACCGCCGATCAACCACACACACCCAAAAACACCCAGGTACCCACCAAATTTTTTAAATTTTAATATCGAAACAGGCTTATTTAAGCCATTTTTCACGGTTTTTTTTGGTTTTTAGTTTTAACGTTTGTTTTTGTTTTCATTTTTGGTTTTGTTTTTTCGATTTTTACATTTAACATCGTTCGTTTGCCTTATTTTTTTGTGTTTTTTTTCGATGTTTTGGCTTGAAGCCAGTTGAATTAAAGTCGGTCAATTTAGCTCTCATGCATAGATCATTGTATAAAGATTAGATCACTGTCTGACTGACATAAATGAACATTTTAAAAATTAAAATGTTTAAATTCAACGTTATTTCAAGCGGTTAATGGTAGCCGAATGGATACGGTCTTTGCTAATCGAGCCAGAGATGTCTTGTGTTGCCGAGTTCGAATTGTTTGATTGGTGTTAATCATGACACCCTGCACTGAAGCTTCCCGAAAGGATGAAACACTAGTGTTTGTAGGTATTTAATTATTATAGTAAAAAAATAATTACATATATATATTCTGATGAGTTAAGGGCAAAATAGATTCGTTGATTGATGTAATAATTAAATGAATGATTTTGTGATACAAAATAGTTACTGTGAAGAATTGTAAATGTCAACATCATTAAAGGAATAAATTGTAAGATGGTCAACATTATGCAATTTGGAATATTGACTTTTGCCTGCCATTTGTTTGGCATTAAAGGAATAAATTGTAAGATGGTCAACATTATGCAATTTGGAATATTGACTTTTGCCTGCCATATTTTTGGCATATGTAATTACATTGAGTTTCATAAATTAAGGATTAGTATATAAAAAAGTGAAATATAATTGGAAAAATCATATTTTCACATCCTGCACCACTAAGGTCCCTTTCTACAGCCCCAATATATCCAGGTCAACGGTATTTCAATGGGTTCAGCTCTACGTCTGTTTTTTCTGAATTCTATATGACCAACGTAGAAACTAAAATCTTTAATAGCATTCTACCTTAGGTGCGTCCACGACATACTCTTATTAACGGAAATTTAGATAAATTAACAATAATAAAAAACGCACCTAAAAATAATTTGATATTAAATTTCACATGTGAAATAAATATAAATAACACAATTCTCTTCTTCAATATAGAAATTAAAGTCGGCACTGATAGATTTATTATCTACCCATACAAAAAACCCGGCTAGTAAACATCAAGTCTTCTTAATTTTAAAAGTGAATGACCGTATAGGTATAACTTATCCGTGGTAAAAAAATCTCATCTATCTTATAAGGCACTCTCTGACATTAAACAAACCATTATTAATAACAATTTCCCAAATTATATCGTCGATCAACAAATTAAACACACTTTAATCACCATTACAAAATAATAATAATAATAATAGAGGAGAGGAAAATTATAAACAAAAGAAAATGCCAAGCCTCATACAAGTTCACTAACACAGAGGAAAGAATGAACCACCTAATGTACATGGATGACCTGAAACTGTTTGCAAAAACAAAGACAGAACTAGAAAGAAGGAAAACGAGGAACACACAACCTATTATACATAGAGTAAATAATTCTGAACGAGGTCAAAAATAGAAAAATAAACCTAGCCATGGCATGGATCGACTATAAGAAAGCATATGATAGAATCCCGCAAGCATGGATAATAGAATGCCTGAGAATGTACAAAGTACCAGTTAAGATAACAAATCGGATAGAAAAGGCAATGGAAACATGGAAACTGGAATTGACAGCTGATGGAACTGAAATCCAAATACAAAGAAGGATCTTCCAAGGTGACTCCTATCAACACTACTGTTTATTATAGCCATGATGCCCCTGAACAACATCCCAAGAAAATGCCAAGCCGGATACAAGTTCACTAACACAAAGAATGAATCACCTAATGTACATGGATGACCTGAAACTGTTTGCAAAAACAAAGACAGAACTAGAAACTCTAATAAACACGACCAGAATCTCCAGCCAGAATATCCATATGGAATTCGGTATGGAAAAGTGTACACTGCTCACCATAAGGAGGGGAAAACTAGAAGCAACAGAAGGTAAGTACAGCCCAATCAAACAGAAATGAGGACACTAGGTGAATATGATTGCTACAAATACTTGGGAGTGCTAGAAGGAAACGCCATCAAAGCAACGGGAATGAAAGAGAAAACAGGAAAGGAATATCGCAGAAGAACAAGAAAACTCAAAATCAAACTAAATAATCAAAATTTAATTAAAGGAATAAACACGTGGGTAGTGTCACTAATAAGATACTTTGGGCCATTTATAAGTTGGAAAAAAAAAAGGACTAAGGAATCTCGACCAGAAGACCAGGAAACTCATGACGATGTATTACACACAAAGGATGATACTGACCAACACTACATGGGAAGGAAAGACGGACGAAATGGGCTGGTCGGTATAGAAGACTGTGTGAATAATACAAAAAAAGGATTACAGAAATACATAATGCAGAACACTGAAAGAATAATTACTGCAGTAAACGACACGGAAGAAACAAAGAAGATAGAAAAAGAGATGCATAAGACAGGAAAAAAAATGGGAAGAGAAACTGCTACATGAACGATTTATAAGGATTACAAAAGAAGAGACGAATAAAAACACTTGAGAATGAGTACGAAAAGTAAACCTAAACAGGAAAACTGAATCGCTAATAACAGTTGCGCAAGATAACACAATTAGAATCAACCACATCAAAGCAAGGATTAACAAGACACAAGAAAACAGTAAATGCAGACTCTTCGGACAAAGAGACGAAACAATAAACCACATAATAAGTGAATGCAGCAAACTAGCCCCCAAAAAATATAAAAATAGACACAATCGAGTAGGGAAGGCAGTACATTGCCAATTATGCAAACAATTGCATCTTAAAGACAGACAAATGGTACAAGCACAAACTGGCAGCAGTACTGGAAAATGAAAGTCACAAGATTCTATGAGACATGGATATACAAATAGATAAACCAATCCAAGCAAGAAGACCGGATGTCATAATAGTTAACAAGAAGGAAAAATTCTGCCAGATTGTAGATTTTGCCATTCCAGCAGATCACAAAGTGAACATTAAGGAGTGAGAAACGGAGCAAATACACGGATCTGACCAGAGAGCTCAAAGGAATCTGAAAGATGAAGAAAGTCAAGATAACACCAGTAAGAGTAGGAGGACTAGGCACGATACCGAAAGATTTTGAAAAAGAATGGGAGAGAATGGAATCAGAGAGACGGCTGAAAAGATACAATGGATTTCAATCATGAAAATTGCAGAAATATATCCACATAAACTACACACAAACAGGTCACAAAAACGGCTACAGATGCAAAACACAAAGGAACATCACATGAAATCATGAAAACTGAAACTGTATAATAATTGTAAGGTACCGCCTCCCATTTCTTTTTTGTTGTGTGTGTTTGTGTGTGTGTGTGTGTGTGTGTGTGTGTGTGAGCATCACCATAAACGGCCACCACACCAAATAATGAGAGCCAAAAACGATGGAAAGACCAAGGAGAGAAAGCACTAGCCAGACCTCCACTGGCTGAGTGCAAAGAGAACTTGGATCTTATTGCCACCCAAATTCCAGTGAAGAACAATGGTCACTGCCAACGAGAAATCAATGGTAGGCGGCTGTTGCGATAATACAAATTCTTTTGCAAAGGTTATCAAAAGAGGTGGAGAGTACTGGAAGTCTGGGGAGACTTGTTGTCACTCAGACTCCAGGGAACACCAGAAATTGTTCTCAAAGAACAATCTTTGATGATGGCTTGTGTGACTACTTCTAGTGAGTGAGTAAATAATAATAATAATAATAATAATAATAATAATAATAATAATAATGATAATAATAATAATCTATTCTACTGTAATCAAATGTATCCTAATTATAAAGTTGACGGAAAAATAATAAAAAATATTGTATATAAAAATATTTTTCCCATAGAAAAAAAAACTCTGAACAGTAATTTATTTACTAGTGGGAGGTACCCGGTGTTGCCCGGGTGTTTGGAGGTGCGTGTGGTTTTGGGTAAGTCAAAAAATCGGGGGGGGGGGGGGTTAAAATAAAGAAAAAGTTTGTGTAGATAAGTATGAGGATCGAACCCGAACTCTTGAGGCAAAGTTGGAAATTAAAGTGTGAAAAACCACTGGGCCACCGTGAAATACTAATGGAAACACGTTTGAATTTATTTAGCTATTTAGAATTGGCAGGTGCACGTTTTAATGACTTAATGAGGTCAACTTTGATTGCAGGGTAGTATTTTATTTTTATTTTATTTTTCAAAGATGTTGGGGGGGGGGGAACCAGCTCTCCATAACAAGGGGATTGTCCAAATTGAATAGCAATCGTCTGATATAAGGAAAATTTTCACATTGATCAAAGCTGATTGCTTTCAGACATTTCCAGCGATTGTGACCAGAAAAATACCGCCAAAATTAGTTTCGCTCTTATTATACGATAAAGCCTAATCCACATGCGGCGAGCAAAAAATGTTGAATATTTATCTTCGAGCAAATTAAATA
>NC_136522.1:61729839-62054839 GCF_053919585.1 Euprymna scolopes
GTGGTTTCTGTCTGCAAAGGAAAATCAGGGAGGGAGTTGTTTGCTGGGTCCAAAGTAGAGTTTAAGGCAAAATGATTGTTGGATAGTGAGGGAATTGTTGATTGTCCATTATTTACGACACTGTTGTAGATTTTCTGGTGGTGCTGTTGCTACTTCTTTCTTACAATTACTTCTAGCTTCGATAAACTTTTGCTGTTTGTACTAGACTTATGCCTGATAAATCTGTAGCATGCATGTTGCTTCTGAGCAATGGCAGCTGCACAAGTAGAACTGCACGCCTGTGGAACTCTGTTCCATCTGCCTGCTTCCCACTTGACTACAACTTGGATGTCTTCAAGTCCAATGTTAACAAATTCCTAATGAACCGCCCCCTTAAGTAAACATGTCATCAAATCTCCACACTAACGTACTGTAATTGCAATAACCCTTATCCCTGAGTGGCTTCTGGGCCTTGATAAGTGGTGACCACCGTGTAAAAAAAAAAAAAAATGTAGAAGTAAACCGTTGGGGAGAGTGGGGTTTGCTATAGAACTTCCATATGGGAACATGTGCTTCTATTGCTGCTTTGAACCATTCCGTGATCTCATTTGCGCATTGTTCCACAGAAAGAGAAAAGATATTTCCTCATATGCTTCTCTGATGTGATCTCTAATGGCATCGCAGTCAACCTTTTTGTTGTGCCTTGTTGTTTTGAGCAATGGCTCTTCATCTTGGGGTTGAGAATTTAGAGTGATGTCTACCATTATCACAGTATGATCAGCATTCCCGAGTGGGCAACGGGCATTTGTTTATTAGCCTTGATTGCAAAGGGTAGAATTTGCTGCAAAGTTCTTTGCAAAGAGTTCAGCAGATGCTGTCGAAATTACCTCAGGTTCACTGATAATGGCTGGAATAGAGGACATACCTCTGTTTAGGATCCTGTTTGTTATTCGTCAAAACTTGTGGGAACCAACCCGTTGCTCAGCTACTTTAGACTTGGCGAACTGCATATATGACCCTCTCACATTCTTTATTATACGTTTGCAGTGGTTACTGGCACTCCTAAAGGCGTCTTTAGTTTCATAACATCTATTTCGTTAAAAGCAATGGAAATAGAGATTTCTGTGTGCAATGGCAGCGGTACATTCTGAAGTGAATCATGGTTGGCTGTTATGTTTTTGCTGGAATTTCTTGGAGGGTATGAAGTGATTTATATGAACAGTTAACCAGTCAGTCAAGTCTGATACTATAGAAGACGCATTCTTTTTGAACATGGAATGCAGAGGTAGGTCTGATATGAATGTTTGGAAGTCATCTCAGTCAGCCATATAGTATCTATAAACAGGGAATGCAGAGGTATAGCAGATATAAATATTCAAAAGCTTTCTCAGTTAGCCAATGAGTATCAATATGCTGTTTGATGGAGAGATACATCTGAGGACTTATTACATTTTATCTTTATTTTAACTGAGACAACCGAGTGATCAGATGATTCCAGTTGAGACATAATGGAAGATGAGCACAGTTCCGGGCATGTTGTAAGAAAAAAGTCTCAGAGATTTGCATACTGTGTGTCAGTGTCGGGCACACAAGTGGGTTTGTGAATAGGTTATATGCAATGGAGAAATCATGGCAGAACTGCTCCTCATCATCTGTCTTGTTTGAGTGGGCTAGCCATTCAACATTGTGAACAGCAACCTACACCCAACAGTGTAAGTCACTTAATTAAATGCCTATCACTGGTGATTATAAAAAAAAGGCCTCAGTTTTGCTTTCGTTTGATGCCCGTTTTATTATACAATATAATCAATGCCAAGATTAGCTTCTATAAAATGGTGACATTATTTTCTGAAAATTTCTGACCTTTTCTGAATTTATATTTTTCGTGTTACATTACATTTATCAAAATGATAAAAAAAAATTTCAAGAAAAAAACAAAACATAACCTGCTTATTTAAAGTGTTGCATATGAATGCATTAGTTCAATATTGTTGGGAGGGACTTTTGTGGAAAAAAAAAAAATTATTGTTGTTCTAGTTATCTGCCCTTGCTTTCACCGGGGTTTCAGTTATCTCCCTTTGATAAAATTATCCCATCATGATTGGAAAGCTACAGGACAGTGTTGAAGAGCACTTAAATAAATGCATATGATTGGTGCTTATAAAAGCGTTTTGGCTGCTTCTATGTTTAAAAAACGAAAAAATATTGAATTTTGAGTAAAACAAATCCACAGACATAAATGTTAACTGAGGGATGAGCAGACAGGGTGTTGTTAATTTTCTTAGAGGTACTCTCAATGATAGTAATTCCACTGTTGTGGGGACGATAGAGGACAAATATGAATATGATACTGTAAGTGCTACTTGGAAGCACATATAGGACAATTATGGATCTTTTCTGGAGATGTTCCTACCACATGGAAAGTCATATCTAATGTAAGCACATATTCCATGCGCAGGTTGATCTTGGGGTTAAGATTTTGATGTCAAGTATCCTTTAATCACAAATTTATCTGGGGAAACAGACGGTCGAATGCTAGTTTTGCACAGGAATAATAAATCCTGTTTAGTCTCCTGTAATTGGATTTCAACTTCTGAAAGGTTATAATACAACATATGAATGTATATATATATATATATATATATGTATATACATATGTATGTATGTCTGTATATATGTATATATGTATATACATATATATGTATGTATATATATATATGTATGTATATATATATGTGTATATATATATGTATATATGTATATATATGTATGAATATATATATGTATATATATGTATGTGTGTATATATATGTGTATATATATGTGTGTACATATATATACATACATAGAAGAGCAAATAATTAATAAAACATGTTAAAAAACACTTTGAAAAAGAGTTAAAAACATATTTAATCTGAAAAGGAAACACTTAATAAGAGGATAGTCTACTTATTTCCTTTTCAGATTAAATATGTTTTTAACTCTTTTTCAAAGTGTTTTTTAACATGTTTTATTAATTATTTGCTCTTATATGTATGTATATATATGTATAAAATTATATGTATATATATGTGCATATATATATGTATATATAAATATTTATATATATATATTTATATATATGTATACATATATATATTTTTATATATATATATGTATGTAGGTATATATATACATATAAATATATATATACATATAAATACATTATATGTAGATATATACATATATACATATATATAAATACATATATACATATGTATATATACATATATATATATAAATATATATAATATATATAATGTATAATATATATACATATAAATATATATATATACATATATGCACATATATATATAATCATATATATAAATATAAATAAATATATATATGTATGTATATATACAGGATGTCCATAAAGTCCGTGTGCAATTTTAAAATGAATTGTTCCAAAATCGAATTCATTTTACAGTTTATTTCTACTACCAACACAAATAAAGTTATAAATATTTTAATGTGCACACAGACCTTATGGACACCCTATATATATATATATTTATATCCCCAAAGACACTTCCGTATTTAGAAAAAAAAAAAATGAGTGACCGATTTACCAGAACGTGGTAACTAAAAAGTGAGTACCCCTTTCAAATGTTGAAATGATTTTTTTTTTTCAATTTTTTTTCATAATCTGGTTAGTGTTCAATCAATAATAATCCAGTGAAAAAATTTCCAAAACCCTATCCGTATAGAAACTCCGCCACGTAAGTAAATAAATAAAAAAAATGTTACGTGCGCATGCGTTAGCCTTGACTGGGGGGGAGGGGGCTAAGGGAACAACCATTAAATAATTCTGCAGGTCGCCATGGAACTCACTTTCTGGTCACCTGAGGAAGGGGCATTTATTTTCGTGTTTATTGGCTTAAAGGTTTTTTGACAAGGTAGTTTGGTACACGAGTGCATATTTAACAGTTTTTGGTTTATGCTCACGTGTAGTATACACAAAGGCTACATCTGTGAAATGGAAAATAGTCCCAGAGTTCAGGGGTTATTACCATGCAAAAGAAATCAAACAAAAAACTTTTTAGCCAAGAAACACACAGAAAAAAAAAATAGCATCCATTTTTTTTTCTATTGAATTCATTTGCTGTTTTTATTGAAAACTATTTTCCCCCGGATTTTTGATATAATTTTCCATTAAGGGCCGTGCGTCTCACGTTCGTATATAACAAAATATTTTTTGTAGATTTTGGTGTGCTAAAAACGAATCTGCAAACCGTTTCCGTCGCAAAAAAATAGTTTTTATGATATGAAGAAATTACTTTTTCGAAAAGTGGCGATCACTTTTCCATGTAAATTTAACTTAAAATGAGCACCCACTTTCTAGCCACCTGAGAGAGGGGGGATTTTTTCCCATGTTTATTGGCTAAACAGCTTTCATTTATGCTCACGCATAGCGTAAACAAAGGCTACGTCTGTGAAATGGAAAATAGTCCCAGAGTTCAGGTGTTATTACCATGCAAAAGAAATCAAACAAAAAACCAAGAAACACACAGAAAAATGCCCTTCTCTCAGGTGGCCATAAAGTGGGTGCTCATTCTAAGTTAAATTTACATTGAAAAGCGATCACCCACTTTTCAAGAAAACTTTCTTTTTGCTACGGAAACAGTTTGCAGATTCGTTTTTAGCACACCGAAATCTACAATAAAATATTTTGTTATATACGAACGTGAAACGGGCTTTAAAGTAAAATAATACCGGATTTTTTGGAGCAGATTTGCCGTTTAGTTGTACAAATATCTTCAAACCAGGTAATCACTAAAAGGGATTTTTAACAGTCGTCACCTGTATCGAGCAAAAGTTTAAAACCACCGATTATATGCCAGCCTACGTCATGATAACATATATTGAGTGTGTTCCTAACAGTATTTTGTATAGTTTTTTTAGTTTAAACTCATTTTCCCAAAATTTCCCCAAACTTAACATGTTCGATACAGTCTGCCGCCATTTGTATTTTTCAGATATACCGATAAACATTGAATGTTTTCGAACCAATTATACATTACATAAAAACACTAAAATCTTATCTAGTTAGGTAGAACATTTACTTTTCTTGCCTTTGATAACATTTATTTGTTATATATTTTTTGTTTGACAACTTCTTTAGTAATATAAACTCTTTTCGTATAATATAACATTTAGTCGGCTTGAAAAACAGTGTTTATCCGTTTATTTGAAGGCTACAAATGGTGGCGGACACTGTTGATTACTTTAAGTTAGAGAAAGTGAATTAAAACTAAAAAAACTATACAAAATACTGTCAGAAACCCACCGATTATGCCAGCCTATGTCATGGTAACATATATTCGGTGAGTTTCAGACACTGTTTTGTATAGTTGTTAGTTTTCAACTTACTTTCCCAAACTTAACGTATTCAACAGAGTCCGCGACCATTTCTGTTTTTTGAGCCGATTAAACATTTTACATTACATAAAAACACTAAACAATTATCCAGTTAGGTAGAAACGTAATTTACCTTACCTTTGCTTTCATTTATTTGTTTTTGGACAACTTTTTCGAATCTGTGTATAGTAACCCCCCACCCCCACCCCGCCACCATCAAACAAATATTAATTACTAACTCACATTTTTGTAAAGCAACAAAAACCTTTAACGTTTCAACATTTTTGCTACGTTCAGCTTCATCCACTGATTGTTGGTCGATTCCAAACCATGAATGATTGACAGAAACTCTCAAGGATCCAGATCAAATTCTGCAAGAGTACCATTTTTTTTCATTTTTGCCTTCTTTTTCACTTTTTGGAGTGGATTGCTGTACTAAAAATACAAGAAATATGCATTTTCTCTTTTTATTAAATTTTTCCATTACACCAAATTGAGCCACTGCAACGCGTGGCAGGGTACAGCTAGTGTGTGTGTGTGTGTGTGTATATATATATATATATATATATATATATATATATATATATATATATGTAGCTGGGCACCAGAGCATGGTCCACACGCCGGTGGGTCATGAATACCGCAGTCAACAGGGCCTAAGCTCCTCTGGAGGTTTCTGTCAGGGTTACCTCACCCTTAACCTTTGGTTCAAAAACTTATCCTACAAGGCAGTGGGGATTCAGTTTTTTGGCGCTGAACACTCACCATTCACCAGAGCCCCGTTAGCGTGATAGAACTCACAACATGCATGTGGGGATGATTAGATTGGGAGCAGCTATATATGACGCTAGAACATTTGTGTGCTTTTAACACAGGCCCACACCAATCCTTGACCTCCAAGTCATGGGTAAATGACATTAACGGGGTAGAAGGAGCTCCTGTAAGCCATGGTGGGGGCAATTCTTCTAGGAGAGTACAACTCTTATGAGAAATCTGCTGTCAAAGCAATTACCAATCATCTTGCAATGGCTTGTCACTGGGTTATTGTTGCTGAGACTTAGAGAGTGGCACTCGTGTCGTACAAGTGCTTGTCACTTTAATACAACAATGTACAGATGTTACTTGAGATCTATCTTTTATCTTTTTATATCTTTATCTGCCGTTTATTTCTATTGCAAGTCCTATGCCGATGGAGGAGTTGCAACGTGTACAGACTTGAGCAGTTGGGGTTACACAGTCACAAATCTGCACAGAGGCGACAGGAACCCTATCTTAACATTGTTGTTGTGCCTTCACATGACAGAGGCCAACTTCGGTGGGAGTTCCTGTGACTGAGCAGCCCTATTCAGGGAGAGCACTGCTCACCCAATATCTTGGGAAAGTGCTAGCAATGTGCACCAAAAATTGTCTGTCATACTATCACTGGTTAGTTTCCTGCGGCTAACGGTGGTTCATGTAAGCAGGAAGAAAACAAAAATGTATCTCCAAAAAAGAGTAAAATTCAATTTATGCTGTTGGAATGCACGCACTCTTCTTGAAAAAGTGTCATCCAACCGTCCAGAGCACAGGACAGCACTTGTCACTGCAGAGCTACAGAGACTTGATATAGATCTCTGGAGAAGATCAAATGATAGAGGTGTCATCAGGTTACACTCTAT
The DNA here is from genome assembly GCF_053919585.1 of Euprymna scolopes. NCBI lineage: Eukaryota > Metazoa > Mollusca > Cephalopoda > Sepiida > Sepiolidae > Euprymna > Euprymna scolopes. The sequence goes on from NC_136522.1 coordinate 61,736,877, forward strand.
TCTGGATTGGTAAACTGGAGGGTATCCGTAGAAATGGTGGAGTCGGTTTTGCAATTAAAACATCCTTGCTTGATACTATGGAATTTCCTTCCAGTATCTGTGATCGCATCATGAAACTTCGTGCTCCTCTCTCACACAACAGATTCATCACTATTCTTTCAGTCTATGCCCCAACCCTTCAAGTGAATGAAGATGACACCTTGTGTTTCTATGTGTCTCTGCGTTCTGTTGTTGCATCTACACCAATGAATAAAAAACTTGTTATTCTTGGTGATTTCAATGCCCGTGTAAGGAAAGACTATGAGACCTGGAGTTCACTTGACAACTGAGGCACAAAGCTACTTGGATACACCCACGTTTAAAGCATGGTCACCTAATTGACTTCATCATAACTCGAAAATGCGACCTTCGAGATGCATATACTGTTGGTGTCATGCGCAGTACTGAATGTGACACTGATCACAAGTTGGTGAGAGGAAAGTTTAATTTACGAATCTGTAAGAAAATTTGTCACAGTGGTGTTAAGGTACGTAGCCGTATTGATGTCGCCAAGTTAAAGCTGCCTGAAGTTCAAAAGAGTATGGCAGAAAAGCTCGATAATCTTGCATTTGATGGTACATTGGTGAATTTTAAGACTCATATTTATTCTGCTGGTGCTGAAGTTCTGGCTTCAAGAGGGATAAGACTAAGGACTGGTTTGACGAAACAATCTTGAAATTAATCAGTTGCTGATGAATAAACAGAAAATTTATGAATCTTTACTTCGTGAAGATCATTCTGATCATACAACTGATTTACGACAATACAAAGAGGTCAAAGCCACATTGCAACATGAGCTAAGAAAAATGAAAAACCAATGGTGGATGAATATAACAGAGCAGATCCAAAAGGCGTTTGACACAAAAAATTCAAAGGAATTTTATGGACTCCTGCACTGAGTATTTGGTCCTCCTACCTCTTCAATATCTCCCCTGATGTTGAAAGATGGTTCTGTTGTCATTAAGGATCCAGAAAATATCTTGAAAAGATGGCAAGAGCACTTTACTGATGCGTTTCACAATCTCTCAGCAGTAGATTCTGATGCAATTGATAGCCTACCACAATGTGATATCATATTCAGAATGGATCGTTTGCCTAATCTGGTTGAGGTGCAGTTGGCTATCGCACAAATCAACAGTGGCAAGGCACCTGGTTTGGATGGTGTTCCAGTGGAGCTTCTTAAGATTGGAGGTGCGAATATTGCTAATGCTATCCTTGGTTTTGTTGAGGAAATCTGAAAAGGTGCTCCTGTTCCTCAGGATTGGATTGATGGTGTCTTGGTGACCCTGTTTAAAGGAAAAGGACAGAATGTTTGTGACAACTACCATGGGATTATGCTTTTGAAAGCTGTTGGGAAAGTTCTCGTATGACTTCTATTAAACAGGTTACTGGAGGATGTTTGTCCTAATGCTATTCCAGAGTCACAAAGTGGCTTTAGGTCTGGCAGAGGATCTATGGATATGATTATTTCAGCCCGGCAAGTCCAGGAGAAATGCGTTTCGAGATTGCGATAGAGGTATCATGTTAAAGTTTCGAACCTCAGGTTGTATTTTTAATCTTAGAAGATTTAATGCCAGAACCAAGCTGTATCATGTCTTGGTCAAAGAGTTACTGTATGCAGACGATGCTGTTTTTTGTCGTACACTGAGACTGATATGCAGCATATAATGGATAGCTTTGCTGACTCCTGCACTGCCTTTGGTCTAAGGATCAGTCTGTCTAAATCAAAGGCGATGTTCACTCCTGCACTGGGCCAGCCATACGTGGAGCCGAACATCATGGTCTGAAGTGCTAGACTGGGAGTAGTTGATTCATTTGTGTACCTTGGTAGTTCTGTCGAGGGATGGCTGTCTCCACACTGAAATCCACAGGCAAATTCAGAAGCCATCTGTAGCTTTTGGAAGGTTGGAGAAGAGAGTATGGTCTGATCGTGGCATCACAGACAAGATTAAGATCTGTATTTACAAGACCTGTGTGCTAACCACACTGTTGTATTCATTGGAGACAAAGACATTGCATCAAAGGCACATTAAATGGCTTGAACGATTTCACCAAAAATGCTTGAGACGTATCTTAAACATCAAGTGGCAAGCACAAGTACCCGACACGAAAGTCCTTGTGAGAGCATGTTGCTCTAGTGTAGAGACCCTTGTAATCAGATATCACATGTGTTGGGTGGGCCACTTGGTTCGAATGAAAGATTGTAGGCTGCCAAAACAAATTTTTTACGGGGAGCTGGAAAATGGCAAGTGTCCTCAACAGAAGCCTAGGAAGAGGTTCAGGGACTCTACAAAGAATAATTTGAAAATCTTACAAATCGACATCGGCACATAGGAAGAACTTACTCTGCAAAGGCCGAAGTGACAAAAGCTTGTACGTGAAAGTTGTGATGCTCTAGAGAAAAGAAAGCAGGCCCACTGCACTCTGAAGCAAGAGCTTCGCAAAGGCTTAATTGACGGTCTTAACCATGACACACAGATCTGGAAATGTCACACTTGCGAACAGGTGCTTTTGCCAAAAGCTGGCTACATCAACCACCTTAAGTCACACAAAACTCCTGTTCAGGTCAACTTTGCACCTATTAGTCTGAACCAAACGATCTGTTTAACATGCAGCAAAGTTTGCAAGTCTACTGCTGGTCTGAGAAGACGTGATTGTTCATAGGAATACACTTCAACCTCCAGACGAAGTCAACTCAATGGAAATTGCTCAATTTGTATGTCACATCCGCCTCAAGATGTGCAAATCTGCAGCGGGAGTGCAGAGTCATCTGAGATGGCATGGACGACAAGATTGGGAGAACTCAATGTGACGGTGATCATCTGGAAAGATGCAGCAATCATCATCATATATATATATATATATATATATCTGTATGTATATATATATATATATATATATATATATATATATATATATAAAAGTGTTTTTAACATGTTTTATTAACTATTTGCTCTTATTATAAGCTCTATCTCCTATTTGGTTTTATCGAGCTTTTACATCTGGTTGAGATTACTTTATAAATATTAATTCTTTAATATTTATTATATACTTTAGTTTTTCCATCTTGGATCATTTTGGTAAATTTAATTGTAATTTTTATTTTATTTATATATATATATATATATATATATATATATATAACTACTTCATTTACTCACATAAATTTAATATACGATACGAAAGTATAGATTTATGTGTAAACATTAAGTATTTACTTCAAAAGTGCTCAATACGTAGGTAGAGCTAGTTAGTAATTTATAAAATATATATGGCAATTAAATAAATTAAACAAACATGAATATACATAAACGATCACACATATATGTATATATATGTGCATGTATGTGTGTACACATAGGTATATTTTTATATATATAAAAAAAAAAAGGAGGGAAAAGATCTACCTTAAACCACTAACCTAGTTCTAAAACAGATCCTTTGTTCGATAAAATGCATGTCCATTGGCTGATAGAAAGGGGCGCGGTGGATACTAGAAAGCTGATTCGCTAACTAGAAATCCTCAACATATATAAAAACAAGAAGCAACCACAGAATTCGCGCATAAGCCTGACGAATCCTATAGTGGATGAAACGCAGAATATTCAGTGTAGCTTAATCGCCATATATATTTTATAAATTACTATATATATATATATATCAGAACAAAATAATAAAATAAAATAAAAAATAACCCGCTTATTTAAAGTGAATGTCTTAGTTCAATATTATTGGGAGGGACTTTTGTGGTAAAAAAAATGTTATTGTTCTAGTTATCTGCTTTTGCTAAGATTATTCTACTACGTTTCTAATTATCTGCTCTTGATAAAAGTTTTCCACTACGTTTCTAGTTATCTGCCCTTGATAAACTTATTCCACTATGTTTCTAATTATCTGACTGTGGTTTGAGTTGTCCCCCTTTGGAAATTGGCTGTTTGGAGAAATGGAAAACTAGATGGCTCTGGTTGATAGTCAATTTGCATAAGTGGAGAAATGGGCAGCATATAAACGGTACTTTTTTTTTTTTTTTTTTTTTTTTTAAAGCAGCGAGAAGAGCGCAGAGTGTGAACCGACGGTTGGAAGAAGTGACAGTGAATTATTTTCGGACGTTGAAGAGCTCAACCTTTGGAAGGAACAGCTGTGTCTCATATATATATTTTTTTTAATTTCTTTTTTTTTTTCTCTTCTACTTCACTACACTGACCTTGATAAAATTATTCCACAACGTTTCTAGTTATCTGCCCTTGATAAAATTATTGCACCGTGGTTGGAAACATACAAAACCATGATGGAGGGTGCTCGTTGGCTGTGATTTGAGAAAAATTCTCAACATAATAATTTGGCTGAACTTGATGCCCTGTTGATAGGCATTAACTTGGCTCTTCCGTAGCACCTAAAGGGCATATGTTTACCATTTAATAATATTTAATAATATTTAATACCATTTAATAATATTTAATAATATTTAATACCATTTAATAATATTTAATAATATTTAATACCATTTAATAATATTTAATAATATTTAATACCATTTAATAATATTTAATAATATTTAATAATATAAATTAATATTTTAAGAAAACAGCAACAAACCACCTTTAATGACTACATAGATTTATTTACTCCCATAACAAAAGTTGGTAATCTGGAAGAAAGAGAGAGCCTGTTTTCTCCATTTGACTATAGGTGGCGTTACTGTCTGTCCACCCAGTTATGGAAGCACAAAAAGTATATAATGGCACCCTTGAAATAAAAATAAATGTTTTTGTTATATTTTAAGTTTAAACATGTTTTTTTTTTGTTTTTTTTTGCAAAAATATTTAAGTTTTATTTTTTTTTCAAACATATTTACATTTTTGTTTTTTTGTTTTTGCAAAGTAATTCACAAGTTTTATTTTTCCAAACATTTACGTTTTGTTGCTTGTTTACAAACAAAACAAAAAATGTTTGCAAAAAAAGAAAAAACGTAAATGTGTTTGCAAAAACAAAAAAAAGAAAACGTAAATATGTTTGAAAAAATAAAACCTGAATATGTTTGCAAAAACAAAACAAAAAAAACGTAAATATGTTTGAAAAAAAAAAAAAAACATGCTTAAAATTAAAATATAACAAAAATATTTTTATTTCAAGTGTACCATTATATACTTTTTGTGCTCTCATAACTTGGTGGACAGACAGTAACGCCACCTATAGTCAAACGAAGGAAACAGGCTCTCTCTTTCTTCCAGATTACCCGAAGGTTTATTTTACATTATTTGGTAGTGTATTTCTTTTTATTTATTTATTTCAGGTGATTTATGCAAGCCCGCAACAATTGGTAAACCCGGACGTTCGTCTACAGCTTCTATGAAATGGTGACATTATTTTCTGAAAATTTCTCACGTTTTCTGAATTTATATTTTTCGTGTTACATTACATTTATCAAAATGATAAGAAAATTTCAAGAAAAAAACAAAACATAACCTGCTTATTTAAAGTGTTGAACATGAATGCATTAGTTCAATATTGTTAGGAGGGACTTTTGTGGTAAAAAAAAAAAATATTGTTGTTCTAGTTATCTGCCCTTGCTTTCACAGGGATTTCAGTTATCTCCCTTTGATAAAATTATTTCACCATGGTTGGAAAGATTCAGGACAGTGTTGAAGAACACTTAAATAAATGCATATCATTGGTGCTTATAACAGGATTTTGGCTGCTTCTTTATTTAAATAATGAAAAAATAATAAATTTCGAGTAAAACAAATAGTTTATGATATAAATGCGGGAGTGCCCCAGGGTTCTATCCTTGGACCTCTATTGTTCCTGATATTCATAAATGACCTCCCTGACAAAATTGCCTCTGAGATGGGTATATATGCTGATGACACTACACTCTATGGCAGGCACGACAGGAAGACGAATGAACACATATCTAAATAAATGGCAGAAACACTAGAGGAAGACCTCCAATCTGTGGTGGAATGGGGACAAAAGTGGTTGGTCGCGTTCAATGCTGCCACGACTAAACTAATTTCATTCAATAATTACAAGAAACCCTCTCTACCACCTATAGCAATGGCCAACGACTCTTTATCTGAGAGTACATCTTTCAAACTCCTTGGCCTAACGTTCACAGGAAACATGAGTTGGAACAATTACATTGAAGGCATTGCCAGGGCCGCTGCAAGAAAGGTGGGCTCTCTCTACTGTGCTAGAAAACTACTAACACCCGAAAGTATCCTGTACCTCTATAAGGCCACCATTCACCCATGTATGGAGTATTGCTGCCACATTTGGGCTGGTGCATCTGCTACTAGTCTCTCACTCCTTGACAAGGTTCAAAAGAGAGTCGCAAACCTGATAGGCCCTGAACTGGCATCTGTCCCATCGACGAAATGTTGCATCCCTCTGCCTTTTCTACAAGTATTTTAATGGTGAATGCTCTGACGAACTGCAATGCTTTGTGCCCCCACGACGTGAGCACCCTCGACAAACCCGACAGGCTGCTAAATCCCACCCCCACACTGTAGAGATCCCTAGATGTAAAAGATCTTTTTACTCCAATAGTTTCTTCCCCAGAACCGCTAGACTCTGGAATTCCATTCCAGATCCCTGCTTCCCCAACAGTACTGACGTTCAGAAGTTCAAGTGTAACGTGAACTGACATCTTGCTGCCCAAATCCCTACATAGTACCCCAGCAGTTGTTGCCCCTGATAGTAGCCCCCTACACCAAAGTGGCAATTTGCCTTGTTTGGGGTGAAAATGTAATAAAAAAATAAAAAAGTTCCTATGCAGATAGTAACATATCCAAAAATTACAGAATACGATAACATAGAAAATTAATTATTCATGAAAAACAGTTCCGATAAAGGTAAAAATACTTTGATAAAGTTACACGCTGAGGTGGACATACTGAGTCACATGACATAAACAAAAGGGAAGTATTATTTGGATTAATCAGCCTACTGTTCTCATCCTGAATGTGATTTTCACAACGTTTCGGTCAATGTAACCTCCGACCTTCTTCAGGTGTATCTTGTGAATGTTTCTGTCAAACTTGGGAATTTACACGGAATTTCAAGCGGAACTCTTTTATTTACTTCACAGAGGTAGCATGCGTTTGTTCCGTCAGCCATGACTGGATAGAGGTCCTTAGTAATTCGCAATTGTATTTTTCAGTCATGCATACTTAGGATTGAACCTTCAACCTTCAGGAGAATATCACTTTTTTACAATTGATTTTTCCAAGTACTCTAACCAATGTGCCACGGGTCCTTGCTACCATAAAGTAAATAAAGGGTTACACTGTAAATTCCGTCAAAATTCCCGAGTTTAACAAGATACACCTGAAGAAGGTCGGTTACATTGACCGAAATGTTGTGAAAATCACACTCAAGATGAGAACAGTAGCCGATTAATCCAAATAATACGAATAACCAATCCTCATCTCAAAAATTCAGAAAAGGGGAAGTAACTCAGTTAAACCACTATGTATAGCAGACATAATTTATTCAGAAAACAAAAAATAAACCTAACACGTAGAAATAATTTGTGATTTTTTTTTTTAATAACTTTTTTGAATTTTGAATTTTTTTTTATAAAAAAAATTACTGATTGAATTTTAGCATTAGATTTTCAGGAAACTGGAAACTTAATTACCTTCCCTGTTAACTCCCCAATTCAAATCGGAAGAAAATGGAAACCAAATCACTAGATTTTATAAATGTCTTTTTTTCATGATTAATTAATTTTCTACCTTATCGTTTTCCGTAAGTTTTGGATATGTTACTATTTGCGACACAATAATTACACAGATACCATTTGTTTTACTTGAAATTCAATATTTTTTTGTTACGGGTTTTGTTTTGCTTTCATTTGACAACGGTTTTATCGCACAAACTATTATAGGAATCAAGGTAAAGATTTCTATAAAATGTCTATAAAATGATGACACCATTTTTTAAAAAATTTATGATCTTTTTCTGAATTTATATTTTTGGTGGTGCATTATATTTTTGTGCTACATTACCGTGGAGAAACATGCATCAGTAACTGTACTGCTGAAGCTGTATCCTGGACGCACTTGGTCAAATCTTAAAAATAAAATAAGAATGATAATTTAAGAATGAGCAGTGAAAACATTTCAAAAGAAACAAAACAGAAAAAAATTCATTGTAAGGTAAGTTTCTTGAATAAATACTTATTTTTTGATTAACAAAAAAGTGATAGCAAACAAAAATAAATTTTGTTTTGTTCATGTAATTTTAATTTTATGATTTTTTTTGTTCAAATAAAAATGACTGAAAGTTTTATGGGTACTTGTACAGTTTAATGAAGACATTAAAAAAATCAAATAATTGAAAAAAGGTTACATTGCACGTACTCGTTATGGAATAAAGTTTTCATACAAAAAAAAATCACTTAATTTGATCAAATAGTTTTTTTTTTATCACAGAAGAAAATCAAATTTTAATGAGATCAAGCATATCGTCGCCATTTACCTATTTCTGGGAACAAGAAATTCGTTTGCCGTGGTTTTCACTAGTCGAGTTCTTGCTGTGAATAATGTTAAAGGTATTAAAGAAAGTTACGATATAGATGGAAAAGTATTCAAGCTGAGTTTAATGGCTATTATCATTGCATCTACTTAACAAGCCGCTGCATTGCAATGTTACTATGACATTTTATTTATAGAAGCGTTCAACCACTAATAGCACCAGGAAGACAATTATTACAGAAAAAATTAAAAACGTGTATCGAGTGTCTATATTAGTATGTTTGATCAGAAAGTGTGGGCGTATATCTGGCTGAATCGTATCTTTTTAATCCGGACAAAATAACGAAAAGTACCTCAGAATTTAAATGAAAAAATGATGAACAAAGGACAAAATGAAAAAGGACAAAGAAACTCTTTAAAATAAGTGAAAAAAATTAAAATATTTATCTAGGTATTTTTTCTGCTGCCCACGTTTCAAAATAATCTCGTTAAATTTTGACAAACTTTAAACAGTGATTGAAGTTATCTCCTCTGGTACCCCCCTCTCCCTCATCATCCGCGAAAAACAAAATGGCTGCAACACGATCAATGTCATTAAAGTTTGATTCTCCTCTCTAAAAAAAAAAAAAAAAAAAAACTGCCCTCCTTGATGGGGCACTATGACATGTAAAGGACTTGCAGCCAATTATAGAGCCGAACAGTTAAACTGATTGCAAGAGCGACAGCACTGAGTCATCGAGTGATGAACGATTGATATTTTTTCCACCACCATCATCCAGATACATAAAGCCTCTCAGATGATACTATTGACAACAACGTAGGAAGTTTTGTCATCAATGACTTGATTAATGAAGCGAAAGAACCTTCCCCAATGTCAGAAATAACATGGATAAGACAAGATTCCTGATTGGTTGATATTATAACTTCTGTGGGAAGACAGGATTGTACCTGTGGCAGGAATTTTAACTCCAGAGATAGTTGTTAACAAGATGCTCAGATCCTCTATTTTGATTTTAATTATAGTTCTCTTTAATCCTCTAATCAACAATGGAATTGATGAAGAAATACGAACTCTCTGGTGTCGGCGGGAGTTATACGCCTTTAAAAAATATTATTATGCCAGTTAATGGAAATTGAACAATTGATTGATTATCAAAATATTTATGCCTGTTTCTAATTCTCAAACTAACATGTCTACAAACGACATAACTACCCGGCCTGAAACGCCAGCTAAATTAATCCACCTTGATTTAGCAAAACGAAACCAGAACAGAGAGACTATCCAGGAGGTAAGTCCGTCATTTTTATCTTGGGTTATTTCTAGCAAAGAGAGTGAGAGCTGTGTTAGTTATTTTCTCACACTAATGCTGCTCAAAATTGTATGGACCAGAATGCATCAGGCATCCTGTTCTCTATGTGATCATAAGATCAGGGAGTACTGTTGTTAAAACGGCAAAAGATTTTGAAATTAATAATCACTGTTTCAGTACAGCACTACTTTTTTGCTATGTGTGTATGAATACAGTGAATCGGCTTAGGATGCTGTAATGATGAATTTAATATGTAAATAAGTTGAAAGCGAGTAAATTAAATAAGCGTTACTTTTGGCACACAGCACAATCTAGAAATTCGGCTTGTTGGAATGCAGACATAGAATTGTGTAAAGAAGGAAAGACGAAAAGCGCAGAGGGTTAAAAGGGTGATGGTGCCAATCGACCATACAACTAATAAAATAGGCACAAGCCAAAGAGGTAACGATAATAGCAAAGAAAGATGAAAGACATTGATGATTGGTTAAAGACAATCCTTTGTTCCCGTTCATTGCGACAGCTTGACCAACAATCTCATGTCAGCTTCCATTTGTGTGCTTTTGTAAACAACTTCCTATCTATTGTTCTGCCGATAAACTCATTCCCCTTTCTTTTGTCATACTTCTTTTTCTCTTTCTCCCCTACTTCCCAGCATTAGGGAGGGAAGGAATGCAGATAGTATTACTGGTCCTTTATTCTGTATAAATCATCAAAAGTCGTATCTTCCATTTGGTGCAGATTGCGAACCTACATGACTTATTTTTCATCATTCCTTCCGATCAAGGGAAAGTTGGTTAATGGATGTCGAACTGTTGAGAGACGTTCAATCAAAAACATTTTCTCTCCACTTTCTCCTTGGCTTTCCTCTGCCTCTTTTACCTTCTAACGTACCCTCAAAGCATAAATTTTTCTGCATAAGCACTGTGATGAAAATGGCAAGAGTTTTTGACATTAGTAATCCTCTTTTTAGTAAAGCACTACTTTTTTTATATGAAGACAGAGAATTGGTTTAGGACGCTGGAATAGTAAATTTAATATGCAAATGAGTTGAAAGAGTGTTACTTTTGCCATACGGCGCAATCTGAAATTCGGCTTGTTGGAATGCGGACATAGTATTGTGTAAAGTAGGAAAGACGAAAAGACATTTGTACTTGCTAACTCGTGATAGAAAAGAGATTTGGATTTTTCTGTCGACGTGTTACAGCCGATTTAACAGTGTTGCAGGGGGTCAAAAGGGTGACAGCGCCAACTGACCATAAAACTAATAAAGTAGCCACAAGGCAAAGAGGTAACAATAATAGCAAAAAAACATGACAAACACTGATGATCAGTTAAAGACGATCCTGTGTTACCATCATTGACAAACCTTGACCAACAATCCCATTCGAGCTTACTTTTGTGCGCCTTTGTGAACAACTTCCCATATGTTGTTTTGCTGATAAACCCATTTCCCCTTTCTTTTTTTTTTCTTTTTCTCTCCCACTTCCCACGACTTGGGGGTGGGAAAAAATGCAGATAAGCACCACAGGTCCTTATTCTGCATAAGTACTGCGATGAAAATGGTGAGAATTTTTTAAATTTATAATCATTGTTTTAGTAAAGGACTATTTTTTATTACTTGAGAGTCACGATTTATCAAGGCCCGAGGACCACTCGAGGATAATTATTAATGAATCTAAGATGGTAGTGTAGTAACCGTTAATGGTGTAAGTTGGGTAAAATTTGAATTATTTTAGGGTATGGTTCATCAAGAACTTGTTTACATTGGACTTGAAGGCCACCATATTGTAATCGGCTGGGAAGCAGGTCAGCAGAACAGTGTCCCACAGGCGGGCAGTTCTAAGAAAGAAGCTTTGTTCATGGAATCTGTGTTTTGATTTAGGCAAAGATAGAGATTGGGGGAAATTGTTGATAGTGGTTGTAGCTAGTTGAGTGGATTTTTTTGTGAAAAGCGGGAGCCATAGATTGGAGCTCAGACGAGCTATGTGTGTATACAGACAGTGAAGAGGCTTAGGATACTAATTTAATACACAAATGAGTTGAAAGAGAGTAAAATAAATAAGAGTTAATTTTGTCATATGTGGTAAGTTTGAAATTCGGCTCATTGGAATGCGTACTGAGGATTGCTTAAGGAGGAAACATGAAAAGACTTTTGTGCCCATTCTATATGGGTCGTGGAATTCATCTGCAAAAGATCTAGTAATTTGCATATTCTTTAAACATTTTTATTAATTCCCTATTAGTATTTTTTAGTTTCCTTATATCATGATCATCTTTAGTTAACTATTACATGTAATCATATTCATGCAGACATTCTCCATGATTTATACTTGCGTAATATTTGTGTAAAAAGCACAAACCTCTTTCTATATTTATGTTTATGGATGTGTATATATATTTGTTTTTAAAAATTTTGCCTACCAAACTTCTCTGCCAGTGTTTGGTCTACAGACCTGAAACTTAATATATAGGGTATTCAAACCCATGCAAAATTTTATATTTGGGTTTTAGTCAGGGAAAATCGTTGTAAAAGTGTGAAAATTACAAAATTGAAATTTGCTAGGTGAAGGTGAAACGACGGCATTACGAATATGCATGCATGGCATAATAGCTATTGGTTCATGTTTCAAATTTTAGCCTCGCAGTAAACTACTGATAGAAAAGAGATTTGGACTTTTACAACCATTTGTAACAGCAGCAGCCAAGGGATAGCTGGCTAGCAAAAATATTAACAACATCAGCCATTAAATCACGTATGCAAATTAGCAAATGTGCACAAGTTTGCATCACAAGAAAAAGGAGGAAAAATACACTAAGCGGTCGAGATAGGAGCAAGTTAAGTTCCGGGCAAGATGAATGTGTGAATCGAGGGTGAGAAAGGGCTGGCTGGGGCTGCGTGAAGTGGCAAGGAGATAGAGACTTTTAAAAAGCACATGTGTGCAAAAAGGCTTTGGAAATATAATGAAATGTGTTGTTTCGGAAGAACCATGAACAAATGCGTTTCATTTGCATTTTTAAAAAAAAAATATTGAGTTCTTTCCTATTTATTTTTGTTTGTTTCTTTGCGGTGATGCCAGACAGGGTGTGGGTCTGAGAGTGTTGAACTGTAACGACGCAGTTAAGAAATAACGACCATGTTACATATTGCAGTTGAAGCGTTAGAGCTGAAGATGAACATTAATATTTTACAAGTACAAACACTTCTTTTTTATTATCTTTTAAACCTGAAAAAAAAAAAATTTTGATTGCCTCAGTCTAGAAGGATCTCTCTTTCACCGACCAAGGACAGAAAAGATTAAGCATACTATGAAAACAGATAAGAGTAATTTGATTCACAAACACCTGATATAGTTTTCAAGATACTCCCCTCCCCTCCACACCCACCCATTCGATAGTCATAGTCATCTGATTAGTATGTTTCATTTTTATCTAATAAGGTAAAACATTACCATGGGGTCTGCGTTCGCACTTGAAATCTATAAATACAACTGTTTATGTTATTTTTATGGTTTAGTCTGGTTGTTTTGTTTGACAGCATATCAACCCTTTTGTGGTTGTTTAATGCGTAATCCAATAATTGTTGAAAAAAAAAAAAAAAGGTTTTATGCTTCAAGTTCTTTATATCTTCAAATATTTCTATTCTGGAAAAAAATACTGAATCCTCTAATTTTGGAAAAAAAAAATACTGAATCCTCTAATTTTGGAAAAAAAAGTACTGAATCCTCTAATTCTGGAAAGAAAATACTGAATCCTCTAATTTTGGAAAAAAGTACTGAATCCTCTAATTCTGGAAAAAAATACTGAATCCTCTAATTCTGGAAAAAAAATACTGAATCCTCTAATTCTGGAAAAAAATACTGAATCCTCTTATTCTGGAAAAAAAAATACTGAATCCTCTAATTTTGGAAAAAAATACTGAATCCTCTAATTTTGGAAAAAAAATCTGAATCCTCTAATTCTGGAAAAAAATACTGAATCCTCTAATTCTGGAAAAAAATACTGAATCCTCTAATTCTGGAAAAAAATACTAAATCCTCTTATTCTGGAAAAAAAATACTGAATCCTCAAATTCTGGAAAAAAATACTGAATCCTCTAATTTTGGAAAAAAATACTGAATCCTCTAATTTTGGAAAAAAATACTGAATCCTCTAATTCTGGAAAAAAATACTGAATCCTCTAATTCTGGAAAAAAATACTGAATCCTCTAATTCTGGAAAAAAAATACTGAATCCTCTAATTCTGGAAAAAAAGTACTGAATCCTCTAATTTTGGAGAAAAAAAAATACTGAATCCTCTAATTTTGGAAAAAAAAAATACTGAATCCTCTAATTTTTGGAAAAAAAATACTGAATCCTCTAATTCTGGAAAAAAATACTGAATCCTCTAATTCTGGAAAAAAATACTGAATCCTCTAATTCTGGAAAAAAATACTGAATCCTCTAATTCTGGAAAAAAATACTGAATCCTCTTATTCTGGAAAAAAAATACTGAATCCTCAAATTCTGGAAAAAAATACTGAATCCTCTAATTTTGGAAAAAAATACTGAATCCTCTAATTTTGGAAAAAAATACTGAATCCTCTAATTTTGGAAAAAAAAAATACTGAATCCTCTTATTCTGGAAAAAAAAATACTGAATCCTCTAATTCTGGAAAAAAAATTCTGAATCCTCTAATTTTGGAAAAAAAATACTGAATCCTCTAATTTTGGAAAAAAAAAATACTGAATCCTCTAATTTTGGAAAAAAAATACTGAATCCTCTAATTTTGGAAAAAAATACTGAATCCTCTAATTCTGGAAAAAAAAATACTGAATCCTCTTATTTTGGAAAAAAAATACTGAATCCTCTAATTCTGGAAAAAAATACTGAATCCTCTTATTCTGGAAAAAAAAATACTGAATCCTCTAATTCTGGAAAAAAATACTGAATCCTCTAATTCTGGAAAAAAATACTGAATCCTCAAATTCTGGAAAAAAATACTGAATCCTCTAATTTTGGAAAAAAATACTGAATCCTCTAATTTTGGAAAAAAATACTGAATCCTCTAATTCTGGAAAAAAATACTGAATCCTCTAATTCTGGAAAAAAATACTGAATCCTCTAATTCTGGAAAAAAAATACTGAATCCTCTAATTCTGGAAAAAAAGTACTGAATCCTCTAATTTTGGAGAAAAAAAAATACTGAATCCTCTAATTTTGGAAAAAAAAAATACTGAATCCTCTAATTTTTGGAAAAAAAATACTGAATCCTCTAATTCTGGAAAAAAATACTGAATCCTCTAATTCTGGAAAAAAATACTGAATCCTCTAATTCTGGAAAAAAATACTGAATCCTCTAATTCTGGAAAAAAATACTGAATCCTCTTATTCTGGAAAAAAAATACTGAATCCTCAAATTCTGGAAAAAAATACTGAATCCTCTAATTTTGGAAAAAAATACTGAATCCTCTAATTTTGGAAAAAAATACTGAATCCTCTAATTTTGGAAAAAAAAAATACTGAATCCTCTTATTCTGGAAAAAAAAATACTGAATCCTCTAATTCTGGAAAAAAAATTCTGAATCCTCTAATTTTGGAAAAAAAATACTGAATCCTCTAATTTTGGAAAAAAAAAATACTGAATCCTCTAATTTTGGAAAAAAAATACTGAATCCTCTAATTTTGGAAAAAAATACTGAATCCTCTAATTCTGGAAAAAAAAATACTGAATCCTCTTATTTTGGAAAAAAAATACTGAATCCTCTAATTCTGGAAAAAAATACTGAATCCTCTTATTCTGGAAAAAAAAATACTGAATCCTCTAATTCTGGAAAAAAATACTGAATCCTCTAATTCTGGAAAAAAATACTGAATCCTCAAATTCTGGAAAAAAAAAGGTTTTATGCTTCAAATTCTTTATATCTTGAGAAATTTATTCATGGTTTTTAGTTTGCTTGAATTTTTTTTACAGTATATCGACCCTTTTCAGGTTATTTAATCCCGAATCCTCTAATTCTGTAAGAAAAAAAAATAAAAAAGGTTTTATGTTCCAAGTTCTTTATATCTCAAAATATTTATTCATGGTTTTTAGTTTGGTTGATTTTTTTTTTCTTTTTCGTTCTTTTTTTTTTTTTTTTGTACAGTATATCAACCCTTTTCGGGTTATTAACTGCCGAATCTTCTAATTCTGGGAAAAGAAAAGTTTTCTGCTTCAAGTTCTTTATATCTTCAAATATTTATTCTTATTTTGTTCTTGACCGTTTTGTAGAGAAAAATTGTTTTTTGTTTTTGCCTTTGCAGAACATGATTGAGTTCTGCAAAGGGAAATGAAAAAAATAAATAACATAATTGTTTGGTGCATTTAAGTCAGAAAACCAATACAGTGTAGCATGTTTTGCTCAGGCATATCAATGGTAGATGTTGCAGTTGTTGGTTAAGGGAAGGGTGAGGGTACAGAGAACTGAAAATATATCTGGGCAGAGTCAGACCATCCAAGGGATATTCTGTGTTTAAAAAAGTAAATGCCTCATTTAATGGGAAACTCATTGGCCTTTGTGAAAAAAGTAATTTTTCTAAATAGGTCAAAAAGCCGATATCTTCACACAGACTAATTTTATTTTATGTTTAACTTAAAATTACATACAATCAAAATTAAATAGAAATAGAATAATCAGGAGTATACAGCTGGAGCAGGAGTACACAGAGGTACTCCTTGAATTTTGTGAAACAATAGGTTTTTGTCAGGGAAGTTAAATCTTAAATTATTTTAACAATACTGAGTCTTATTTTTATTTATTGATTTATTTACAATAATAATCTATGATATAAATCTCACCTGTCTGTTTGTGTGTATGTATGTATGTATGTATGTATGTATGCCTTAAACTTTCGATAGAGGCAATGGATTTTCACAGAATCAGTCTCGTTTTGAAGCTTGACCCTTCGGACGACAAATATAAAAAAATTGGCTAAAATCATTAATTCCTTCACCCTAAACTGGGCACTTTTCTACAGGGAGGGGTAGCTTTTTTTGCCGATATTTTCGAAAGTCATTGCCTCTTTTCGATTGACTAGCCTTAATTTAAACCTTTGGCATTTCTGGTTTGGCGATGGATGCAACAGCAAAGACGTCACGTTTTCATCTTAAGTAAAACACTATTACGTAATTTTACGTGTAGCGTTGAAAATTAGTAAAAATTACAAAAAAAAACTAATCAAAGAGAAAAATAATTACAAAAAAAAATAAAATTTATCAAATGACGCAGTTTTAACGGTTTAGTCTCATACAGCCAATTCTGTATGACAAACTAGTTATCTCCCTTGTTTTCATTTAACTTGTGCGATTTCAAATTAGAAAATGGTGGATTGATAATAACAATGTTTTTTGTGGGGGTTTTTTTTTTGTGAAAAATAGTTCTAGCAGATCGTAAACTCTTATTTTTTTGCGATTTAAAATTTTTTTTTTTTTACTGAGGAGTCACCACTTATCAAGGTCCAAAGACCACTCGAGGATAAGGGTTGATGAATGTAAGGTGGTAGTGAAATAATCATTATTGGTGTAAACTGGATAGAATTTGATTATTTATGAGGACGGCTCAACAAGAACTTGTTTACATTGGATTTGAAGGCTACCATGTTGTATTCGACCGGGAAGCAGGCCAGCAGAACAGCAGGCAAGCAGTTCTGGGAAAAAAGTTTTGTTCAAAACTAGGCATATTGCCACTTGGAATGTTAGGGGCTACTATTTGAGATCATGTCTAACAGGATACTGTAGGGGAGTTGAGCTGCGAGATGACCATTGGCATTACACTCAAACTTCTGCAGATTAGTACAGTTAGGGAAGCTGGAAACAAGGTGGGAATTCCAAAGTCTAGCCATCTGAGTCGAATGCTTCCCGGCATCTAAGAACCCTAAATGTGAAGGGGTGGGATTTTGCTGCTTGTCGGGTTAGTCGGGGAGTATATACGTGCAGGGGATGAGCACATTTCATTTATGTCATCAGAAATGATTCTTTTTTTTTTTTTTTTCAACATGAACAGTTCGGTCCCTAAATATTTCTATTGAACTATGGGCATGTTTTACAATAGACACCAGAACGAAAATGTGGTCAAAAAACAAGTGTATAACAAAGTAGTAGGACCCGTTAACCGGCGTTGCCCGGTGAAAGCACCCCCCCCCCCTGCGCACATATAAAAAAGTAAAGTACGGTTGTTGTTGTTGTTGTTGTTGTTGGCCACACCCCAACCTCCCCATGTTAAGAATGATATTCGAAATAGACCTCCCCATGGTAAGAACAGCTGTCGAAATAGACACCCCCAACCTCTGCAAGTAAATTACAGTGCAGAATGCAGGTATTTATATCTTAAAAACTCTCTGCTTGCACCAAATATAAATGATCTTGTCTTAAAGAGTATACTGGAAAACTTATAAACTTATCATTCTCAAGGAAATTTTGGAGTTGGATCTCTTGAATGCTTGCACCAATTAGTGTCAAGCTTAGAAAATAGACACAAATTCAAAATTGTAAACTGTCATGGCGGTTTGTAATTGCTGCTGCTGCTGTTACACACTAGTGTATAGAAGAGGACAAAATGTCAATTGTAACAAAAAACAACTATAAAATAGCTTGTTTTACGACTAAAAAAGCAACTATGACAGCGAAATTTGAAATTTTTAATATTGAATTTCAAGGCAAACCAATGGTCTCTACTTAATTGTCATGTTACAGTAATGAATATATCAAAATATTCCATTTATGACAATCACGGCCTAGCCACAGCTCGTCACTCCATCCTGAACAATTCTAAATTTCTGTTATCAAAATTGTTTTTTTTCTTCTCACATTTATTAAATTCACTTGTGCCATTTTTTCTGATGAGATTTATACCGAGCAACATATATTTCGATTTCTTAGCTGTTAACAATACTCCACTGCACTTTTATTCCCTGTATACAAATCCAGCCGATGCAGTGTAACAGTAATACCACTCTATAAGTTGAACATGGTAAAATGTGTAACCATTAGTTGGTGGAAAGAAAACAAAAAAGTTTCTTGCTTGTTTTTTTTTGTTTGTTTTTCTCGAATAAGTAAGTAGCTGTTCCGTAATATACTGTTTCTTTTTTTTTGGGGGGGGGGATACAAACAACTATAATACGTGACTTCGGCGTTTAAAACTTAAATTTTGGGCGCACATTGTCGAGAGTGACCCCACCCCCTCTAAATTCCACAATTTTCCTTAACTCTCAAACTCTGATCAGAAAGAATAGAAGTAGGGGGTCTGTATTACTATACTTCCATTTCTTGTTCTCTTTCGGTGGAGGAGAAATCCTTCACGACTGAGACAATTTTTATTTTTGTACCTTTTCTCCACGTTAAAAAACGACCCTGGTGTCTAACTCTGTCCCGTGGGGAGGCATAGTAAATAGGTACTATACACAGATTCGAAAAAGTTGTCAAAAAGAAAGAAAAACAAAAAAATATAAATGTTATCGAAGGCAAGAATAAGTTACACTTTTTGCACACTTATTCCTTTCACTGGTGCTATTTTTTCCGATGACATTTATACCGAGCAGCACCATATATTTCGATTTCTTAGCCACCATTGCACTTTTATTCCCTGTATCCACATCCAGTAAAAACGTAAATTTTCAGATTAGGTCCACCTCCACAATTTTCTTTTAAATGACGACTTTTATAGGTTTTCGGCCATGCCGAATACAAAAATCGCCTTGGAAGTTTGCAGAAATAATTAGTTATCGAGATATAAAAAGTTGTATTATGCATTGTATTCTTTGGCGGCCATCTTTGTTACGCGCGTAGATTTATTTATGGTGCGCGCGCACGCGCGTAAAAACGATGGCCGCCAAAGAATACAATGCATAATACAACTTTTTATATCTCGATAACTAATTATTTCTGCAAAATTTCAATGCGATTTCCGTATTCAGCATAGTAGAAAACTTTTAAAAGTCGTCATTTAAAAGAAAATTGTGAAGGTGAACGGACCTAATCTAAATAAAAAATACCGAATAAAATAAGGCAAAGATCGCAACAACGCTGAGTTATTAGTTGGTAAAAAGAAAACGAAAACATTTCTTGATTGTTTTTTTTTTGTTTTGTTTTTTTCTCGAATAAGTAAGTCGCTCTTCTTTTTACGTAATATACTGTTTTCTGTTTTTTTTTGGGGGGGGTGATTTCGGAATACAAACAACTTTGACTTCGGTCTTTAAAACTTTAATTTTGAACATAAGTAACTTTTTCCATCAATTTAAAAAAAAACTTTGGTACTGGTCGCGGTTAGAGTTCCCTGCCGAACACCCTAAAAAAACACTGACTTCTCCCTTAGTTGCCATAGTAACTAAACGATCATGAATTTTTATCGACTTTGTTTTACTGTTTATGAATATTGAAATAAAAGGCATTACTACACATTTATTAATAATATCTCACTTTTAATCACTTTTATCGACTTTTTTTTTACTGTTTTACTGTTTATGTGTCATTTTTATCGACTTTTTCTTTTCTTTTTTAAATAGCATTTTCTTTTTAAATGACGACGTTTTAACCTTACAATTGAATAAAAAAAACATTAAACTTTAATTAAGCTTAGAAATACGATTTAAAATATAGCGCGGAGTGCACTTGCACTAGCACCCATTTTTTTTATTAATAAATGTTTAGTAATTATTTTTCTTTTAATATTCATAAACAGTAAAAACGTCGTCATTTAAAAAGAAAATGCTATTTAAAAAAGAAAAGAAAAAGTCGATAAAAGTGACACATAAACAGTAAAAAAAAGTCGATAAAAGTGAAATATTATTAATAAATGTGTAGTTTTATTTCAATATTCATAAACAGTAAAACAAAGTCGATAAAAATTCATGATCGTTTAGTTACTATGGCAACTAAGGGAGAAGTCAGTGTTTTTTTAGGGTGTTCGGCAGGGAACTCTAATCGCGACCAGTACCAAAACTTTAATAAAAGGCGCATATACAGTTTAGTCAAGACATTAAAAAATGAAAATATCGAAAAAAAAGTTTAAATTGTATGTAACGAAGTTCTCCGAAAAAAAAATTTCACTTAATTTCATCAAGTATTTTTTTTTTTTTTTTTACAGCGGAAAAAGACGTTTTTATGAGAGCGCGTTGAAGGTGGTCATCTTGGATTAAAAGATTTGTTTCAATTTTAGAAATCACAAAGAGAGATAACTCCAGTTAAAGCGCTGACACCCCTTCTCATCTTTAATACTAGCTTTTCTTCCTAAAAATCGAATATTTTGCTCGGTATCATAACAAATTGTTTTTTCGCTGTAAAAAAAAACAAAAAAAAAACTACTTGATGAAATTAAGTGAAATTTTTTTTCAGAGAACTTCGTTCCATAACGGATACATACAATTTAAACTTTTTTCGATATTTTCATTTTTTAATGTCTTGACTAAACTGTACAAGTACCTAATAAAATTTAAAAAAAAAAATCACTTTTAAAGTCAAACGTGATGACGTAAACAAATTTAGCCATCTTTATTTTTTCTTTTCTTCCGCCCATTTTGTTGTAAACAATATGGTCGTCGTAACACTCAGTAATCAGGATTTGGGTTTGTATACACATAGATTCGAAAAAGTTGTCAAAAAACAAATATATAACAAATAAATGTTATCAAAAGGCAAGATAAGTTACTTTTCTACCTAACTGGACATGTTTTTAGTGTTTTTATTTAATGTAACATGTTTATTCAACTCGAACAACATACAGTTTACCGATGTATTGGAAAATTTTAAATGGCAGCCGACTCTCCCTTTAAGGCGGTAAGTTTGGGAAAATGAGTTATAAATAAAAAAAACAGACAAAATACTGTTAGAAACTCGCTCAATATACGTTACCGTGACATGCTGACATATATTCTGCGGGTTTTTAACAGTATTTTGACTGTTTTTTTTTATTTATAACTCCTTTTCCCAAACTTACCGTCTCCAAGAGAGAGTCGGCCGGCCGCCACTTTGAATTTTCGAATACATCGGTAAACACTGCATGTTTTTCGAGCTGAATAAACATGTTACATTAAATATAAACACTAAAAAAAGTATCCAGTTAGGTAGAAAAGTAACTTATCTTGCCTTTGATAACATTTATTTGTTCTATATTTGTTTTGTGACAACTTTTTCGAATCTATGTGTACAGTAATACAAACCCGATCTCTCTTATATATGGGGTTCTTATATTAGGGGTCTCTTATATCCGGGTTACGCTGTATTATTTATTAAATAGTGTTTATAAGTTGTAAAATGTAGTTACTTTCTTCCCATCGCAGAAAAAATCTGACACGGGATTCAGGAAAACGGAACAAAGCCAAGCTAGCGCCTCTAAAGAAACCGCCCCTAAGTAGACACTTTAAATATCCACACTAACGTACTGTACTTACAATAACCCTTATCCCTGAGTGGCTTCCGGGCCTTGATAAGTGGTGACCACCTTATAGTTTAAAAAAAAAAAGGCAATCTGGCCATTTACAAATTGCCTGGGCAGCCCTGTTGACATTCTCGGTAGCAGCAACTTATTCCACCCGAAAGACGGGAGAAGTAACTTTCTTAAAAATAAAGAATAAAATTTAAAGTAAAGCACTAGTAGTTAAAAATAAATAAAATGCGTCCTGGGCACTATTTTTTTTTTTGAAGGGGGGGGCCTTTAGGTGTAAAAAGTATTTTTAAATTTAAAAAAAAAAAAAGCATTTTTTTTTTTTAAATATAGACAACAAAATATAAAGGTGACTTAAGAAAACAAGTAAACGAATAAATATTATTAAAGGCAAGCCTCTACCTAGTTGAATAAGTTTTTAACTTATTTTAAAGCGCTTATTCCGTTTGAAAAACAAGTAGTGCCGAGTGTTCTGTGAAAACAAGAAAAAAAATGACCGATACGAGAGGCTGGTCACGTCTTTGGAACCTCGATAATCGCTCGAAGATAGAAAACGTAAACAAAATACTCGTTAAGAAAACCACCCAATAAACATTGACATCTGATTTTGTTGTTGTTTTTTTAATAATAATAAAACAAAGTGTGAAATAAAGAAATTATTTTATTTCAAACTAGAACTAAAGCAACATTTAAAATAAATAAATAAAAATAAAAAACGAAAAGCTGCTAATGCAGAGAGTGATCGATCCGCGCTATTTTTTAAATCGTATTTCCACGTTTAATTAAAGTTTTATGATATGTTGTTTTTTTTTTTTTTTTTTATTCAATTGTAAGGTTAAAGTACAGAATAGGTACAAAATACCTATGTTAAGAATGGCTTTTTAAATAACGTTATTATTTCAGCACGGATCATTCTCTGCATGAGTACTAAACGAAAATTTTGTTTTTTGAGTTGCACTTGTCCACGTACTTCGCGTCAAAACTATAAATACGCGACTTTAAACTACAAAGTTGAGCGTATTTCGTAAGCTTTGGCGGGTGAAAATTACGCGTTTTTTCTTACATTTTCTTTCTATACATTTTTATATTTTTTAAATAAAATAAAATGTTTAAAAAATATAATCATACCTTTGACCTGTTATGAGAGTTGTTGCTCGTTTCACTGCTAGAATTCGAAATAATAAAAAAAAGAAACCTAGACACGATTTCCTTGTCGAAAAAAGGGAATTCCCCACCAAGGATTCCGTGTTAACATGTTTTTTTTTCCTTAATATTTTATTCATTTCGCTTGCAAATTATATTATTATTAATTATTATTAACAAAAATAATTTCTTCTTTTAAACTATATTTTAATAAAATTCTAATTTATCTTTTAAAATGTTTAAAATCTGAACTTTAATTCAATTTATTTATCGCTGGCGACCATGTTAGTTTACGTGGGCATTTTGTTTTGTGTGTGTGTTTACAATGGCTAACAAAACAAAAAAAGCGATGAAAATAAAAACAACAAATATTTAACAAATAAATGTTACCAAAGGCAAGATAAGTTACTCTTCTACTTTTCTGAATAAGATGTTTTAGTGGTTTAATTTTTTTTTTTTTAAGAGTATGGAAGCGGCACCCGGGCACGGGCACGGGCACGCCACTCCTTATGTAATTTGTTTATTTTCGTATTATTTATTTTTATTATTTTTTTCAGCGGAGTATGATTGAATAGTCATTAATCAACCAGATTATCCACAAAAAAAAAAAAATCAATATTAAACATTTTTTAATCGTGCTTCGTTTCTAATACACCGTTCTAGTAAATCGATGATATCTCCCATTTTTGAAGCATCAACTTTTTTTCGGCCAAATTTCACGAATTTAGCCTGTTTTAGCCCCCCTTATTTTTTTTTTAAGGCCAAACTGCTTTAAAAAGACTAAATTCGTGAAATTTAGTCGAAAAAAGGCGATGTTTCCAAAAATGGGTAATCGATTTACTTATATTGTATTAGAAATGGAGCACACCTTAATAATGTTTAATATCGCACCTGTTTTGTATTTTTTTTAGATAATCTGGTAGCCTGGGATCCATTCGGCAATAATCCGCTAAAAAAAAAAAAAATTAAAATTACAGAGGGGATACCGCTTCTATACGTGCGCCTTTACTTCGAAACTAGTGTGAGGACTGTTGAATTCAAACTAAAAAAAAAAACAGTTGGTATTATTTTACTTTAAGGCCTGTCTCACGTTCGTGTACAACAAACTTTTTTTTTTTTTTTTTTTGTAGATTTCGATATGCTAAAACCGAATCTGCGAGCCGTTTCCGTCGCAAAAAAGTAGTTTTCATGATATGAAGAAATTACTTTTTCGAAAAGTGGGTGATCACTTTCCCATCTAAATTTAACTTAAAATGAGCACCAACTTTCTGGCCACCTGAGAGAGGGGGCCAGGTTTGTGTGTTTATTGGCTAAAAAGTTTTTTGTTTGATTTCTTTTGCATGGTATTAACCCCTGAACTCTGGGACTATTTTCTATTTCACAGCCTAGCCATCGCGCGAGCATAAACGAAGGCTGTTAAATGTGCACTCGCTTACCAAACTACCTTGTCACAGTGTAATAATTGGCGAAAATTTTAAATTAGACGAAAAATAAGTAATTTTCCAAATATTAAACCATGTAATTCTATATGTTATCAAATGTGGCCATTTTTGTACGCGCAAGCGCGCGCATATGGTCGACCATATGCGTGTGCTTAAACAATGGTACTTGTACAGTTTAATACCGACATTAAAAAATGAAAATATAAAAAATGTTTATATTGTACGTATCCGTTATGAAATGAAGTTCTCCGAAAAAAAATTTCACTTAATTTCATCAAGTAGTATTTTTTTTTTTTTTTTACAGCGAAAAAACAATTTGTTATGATACCAAGCAAAAGGTTCGATTTTTAGAAAGAAAAGCTAGATGGGGAGGGAGTGTCGGCGCTTTAAACTGAGTTATCTCCCCGTGGCATGTTCCAAAAATTCCAAGATGTCTACCTTCATCGTGCTGTCATAAAAACGTGTTTTTCCACTGTGACAAAAAACAACAAAAAAAACAACTACTTAATCAAATTAAATTGAATTTTTTTTCTGGAGATCTTTTGTCCATGATACGTACAATATAACCTTTTTCTTTTTTTTTTTTTTTTTTTTTTTACAAGGTAGTCACCACTTATTAAGGCCCGGAAGCCACTCAGGGATAAGGGTTATTGTGTGTACAGTACGTTAGTGTTGGAGATTTGATAAAGTGTCTTACTTAAGGAGGCAGTTAATCAAGAATTTGTTTACATTGGACTTGAAGATATCTTGTTTGCAGTCAGGTGGGAAACAGGCAACCGGAACAGAGTTCCACAGGCGTGCACTTCTAAGAAAGAAGCTTTGTTCATGGAATCTACGTTTTGATTTTGGCGCAGATAAGGAGTGGGGAAAATTTTTGACACTGGTTTCAACTAGACGGGTGTATATCGTGAAAGATTGGTGAGGGGGGGGGGACCAGAGATTGGAGTTCAGACAAGCATCTGCCATGGTAATAACGATAAAACAAAGACAGGCTCGCAACGTCTCTCCTGTGGGAGAGAGGTTGCAGGGAAGAGAAAAGGGCATCACTAGGTGCGTCAGAAATTTCGTGAAAAATATTGAATAATTCCACCCCGTCTTTCCAAGCTTATAACTTCTCGAAAAATGTAATTCAAGCCCTAATTTTTTTTTTAATTAAAGGAGTAAGGACCAAGGTTTCATTAAAAAAACAAAACAAAAGAAAAACAAACAACGTGGTTTTTTAAAAAAAAGGTTTTAAACTTCGGACTTTACAGGTAAATTTCTAAAAAAACACTAGTTTTTTTGTTTTAAATTTGAATATATTATTTATTGATCTTTTATCTTCAATTTGTGATATGTAAAATTTTGGTGAGTAAATTAATTATTTACTTTTTAATAGACACTTGAAAATGGGGGGGGCGTGAATTAAAAAAAAACGTTTCTCTAAAATATTATATTCAGTTTATTGGAAAGAGCATAAAATTTCACATTGACCCTGAAAATATCGTAAAAATTGAATTAATAGAAAAATTTTGATAGATTTTTAAAGTTTAAAAATTGAAAAATACTGAGCTCGTAAAATTCAATTAATTTCATTACTGTTTTTTTTTAAAATAAAATAAAAAATATTTCTATTACTTTTAAAACAACTTTAATAGTTTATTTTGGAAGTATAATCCATAAAGAAAATAAACAACCCACTTTTAAAAGAGAAATTACGAGTTTTTTTATATTTTATTTGCAGTTTCGTGTTAGGAGTGTCAAAAATTCCTACAAAAATTCTGATACACCTAGGGCATCACCCACTAGGCCACAAAGCCTATTTTGTACTCCGTCAAGGCAGGATAGACTGTTTTTAGCAGCTCCTAGCCAGATGTGGCAGCAGTACTCCATCCTTGGACATACTTGGCTTTTATAGAGATAGAGAATTGCATCAGGGGTGGGATATCTTCTGGAGCGGTAGAAGGATCCTATCATTTTTCCAGCAACCTTGGCAACTGACTTGATGTATGTATTCCATTTCAGATCAGGAGTACAGACCAAGCCCAGAAGCTTATCAAAACATGGGGCTTCCCCTAGACGAGAGCCACTCATTTCAATTGATGCCAGATGGGGATCAGAGCGTTGATGATGTAAAGATAGGAGCTTGGTTTTAGATGCATTGAAAGTAACCAGCCACCTCCTCCTCTACTGTACCACACGCTCAAATACAGGGCATACTGATGACGTTTTCCAGGGTGTTGGGAAGCACTTCTCTTTAAGGCAACGCTTAAAGAGTTTTGTAAGTATGGGGGCAAGTTCTAGTTGAAGCTTTTTCAGCACAATGATTGGAATGCCATCAGGGCCAGTTGCTTTACTGGAATCAAGGTTCTTGATTAACTTGGCGACATCACGCACAGATATTTGTATGTTGCAGAGCATGGTGTCCGTTATAGCAGGAAATACTGAGAGTTGATGGCCTTATTTTCATTTTTTTAATGTCTTGATTAAACTGTACAAGTACCAAAACAATATATATATGCCGCTCTCCGTTTGCAGTACCAAATTGGTCAAAGGGAAAATTATTCCCAACTCGCATTTAGGTAAAAATACACTTTCGTATAAATAACTGAATTCATTTAAAACGAATCGCAAAAACAAATAAAATAATATATATATATATATATATATATCTATATATATATATAGAGAGAGAGAGAGAGAGACCACCTAGTTTTAGCAATTTTATAAGTTCCAAATCTCAGTGAATATTGATTAGAATTTAACAAATGGAGGTCTGTTGGAAAGGTAATGCCCTGAATTGTGTAGTGGGCTATGTGACATTTGCCCTTAAGGTCGCACATTAAGGGGATCATCCATCATGCAAAGCCTATTTTTGGCACGTTTTTACAGCCATAAGATGTTTCAATCAGTCATTTGTTTTCCTAGTTTTGCATATGATTTACAAAATATCTGATATTTCCCCAAAACCTCTGGCCTTGATGGAGGGGAGACTAAAACTTGCTGTTATGGTTTCAAATGATCTGAAATAACAGCAAGGAGAGACTTGATTCCAAATATTTCTCATATGTTATATCTCCCCTCTTTGGTTTTCATACATAAAGTAAATTTTACAGTGTGTAAAGATTATTTGATACTGGATGTAGCGACTCACCACAACCATTAAAAGTGGCTGGACAAGGAGCATTCCAGTTGCACCTACATCTGTTATATACACCCATGCAAATTCTGTGGGCATAAAAACTAAAATTTTGTCTTTTTGCACCAACGTAGTTGAAAGCAGCCCACGTGACAGAAGCCTTGACTTTTTATCCAAAACATTTTTCTATCAGCTTTTACTGGGAACCAGTCAGCAACTATAAAAAAGGCACTGCGCGCGAAACCCAGTCAGTCGAGTCAGATTTCCCTTAAAGTGTTAACAAGCACACGACTCTCACTTCATCTCCCGACGTTTAAACCGTTACCATGATTTTGCGCGCCTTGCACCTAGAACTTGTAAATCTTCCTGGATTAATTACCAAAAGAAAATATATAACTTTGCAATTCATGGAACTGATTAAAATAACAAACTGTATTTTCGTTTTACCTAAAAAAAAAGGAAAGAAACATTTATTCTGTAAAAATGACATTCTGTCTAGGCCAGAGAAAGATATATTTATATATATATATATATATATATATATATATATATATATATATATATGATGATGAGTCGTGGACGATGAAACACGTGTCAGTGGATAATTATATTTTAAAAATAATATATATGTCGCTCCCCATTAAAAGGGGGTACCAGATTGGTCGATGGGAAAATTATTCCCAACAAGCATTTAGGTAAAAATGCACTTTCGTATAAATACTTGAATTCATTCAAGAAAGTATCGCTAACAAAAACAAATAAAAACATATATATATATATATATATATATATATATATATATATATATATATATACATATATATATATATATATGTGTGTGTAGCGTTAGTTGGTTGGTTATTTTTGTTTTACGGCATATCAACCTTTTTCATGTTATTTAATGCCGAATCTAGTGATTTTGAGGAACGATTTTTAATGGAGTATATTTGTTTTTTAAGTCGGATTCTATTTAACCCATAGTTGGGACCCTAACAGGTACTACCACTCTGGGTCAGAGTGGACCTGGGAGCAATGGCAATTAAAGGGTGGTTCCACACTCCCCAAGGCCCGCAAGCTGGGGCCTCACCATCGGATATAGTTTTAGGTCATATCCACGACCATGTAGCATTGAGAATCCCAGCTTAATTGCTATATAGGTAGTTTTAGAAATTGAAAGTTATGTAAGTATATTTCATTTCCCATCAGCGAGTTGGCAGGGTCACAAAAGGTTAGGTTTGACAGGTATCAATCTAGAGAGAATGCACCGGAAATTAGGGGTGACATGCACCAGAAATTAGGGGTGACGCGGGAATTGTGGTCGTAGGCTTCCGGTTGACAACCACATGGGCCGAGAGTGGGTTTTGTGCAGCAGAGAATGCAGATGGGATATTTCGGCTCAGGATTTGATTGTTTAATAATAATAGTAATGAATAAATAATAAATAAACACGCAAACACCAATTTTTAACATATATATATATATATATATATATATATAAATGGAAATGAATAACAAAACATACGAAAAGTATAAAATCTTATAACTTTTCTTTATTCGTTTTCAATTGGTGACGTGCAGGAATACAAAATAATATTATGAAAAAAAATTTAAAAACTTTTTTTTACAGGTACATCATTTTCGACCGATCCTTCAGTCTTCATCGGTGTAGTGAAAGTATATAATGAAATAAGAATTACAGTTAAGTTTACCAAAATAATCCAAGATGGCAAAACTAAAGTAAAATCCGATCCCGCATTTTGCTAAATCCTACCTCTAATGAGAAGGAAAGTATTTCTTTGAAACTCCGTGGATTAAGGACTATCCACTTATTTAGCGTTTCCTTTTTAAAATTAAATATGTTTTTAACTCTTTTTCAAAGTGTTTTTTAACATGTTTTATTAACTAATTGTTCTTATATATATATATATATATATATATATATATATATATATATATATATATATATATGTTGTTATTTGTTTTTGTTAGCGATACTTTTTGAATGAATTCAATTATTCATACTAAATTGCATTTTTACCTAAATGCGAGTTGGGAATAATTTTCCCTTTGACCAATTGGGTACCCTCTTAAATGGGGAGCGGCATATATATTATTTTTAAAATATAATTATCCACTGACACGTGTTTCATCATCTACGACTCATCAGAGTGGGGCGAGGCAGCCGTGTGGTAGAGGTTTAGGCTTCTTATCATGGGGTCCCGATTTCAAGTCTCGCTAGATTCAGCCAAACTGGTGAAAATTCAAAGTCCTCACACACACACAGACACAAACACAAACACACACACACACATTTTCACTTTTATATATAGACTAGCATTTCAGCCTGGCGTTGCCTGGGCGTTTAGAGGTATATGTCGAGCAAAAAAAAAAAAAGCGGTCAATTTTTGTTAACTTTTATCCCCATTATGACCCCTTAACATTTATTGTTTTGGACTTAAATCAAGTTAATAAGTTAGATCCATGTCCAAGGAACCTATATCTAAAATTTTAAGTGTTTAGACCCAAAATTGTCGGAGGAGTTTGGTACAGTTCTCAAAGGTCAAATTGTTGAACTTTGGCGCCTTAACAGCCAAATTTCTGGCCAAAAACCGATTACAAAGATTTTCCCAAATCACAGTACCTTGTATATCAAATTTCGAGTCAGTAGACTTAAAATTGACAGTTAGTGCGTAGGGAAATGTACACAGACAGACTGACAGACAGATACACACACACACACACACAGGCACTTTCACTTTTATAGATATATAGATGGATAGATTAGGTTGAATTCTGGACTTGCACTAAAATATCATGTTATCTAAATTTTCTGAAACCAGAAATTTTGGACTGTGCAAATACCTAAGTACGTTGTCATACAACTTTTTGGCAGATAATCAAATTATTTCCTTTGTTCTGAGTTTCATATCCGTTTTCGTTTTGTAAGAATCCGAAAGTGAAACTGAATATAAAAGATTCCCCACGGAAAGAGGATGCATAATATCTATTAATATAATGTTTTTGGCGGTTGTTTAGTACTGCTTTCTTTTCTTTTTTTTTTTTTACATAGGCATAACCACATTATCAAGGCCAAGAGGCCACTCAAGGATAAGGGTTAAAGAGTGTACAGTAGAGATTGGACAATATAGTAATCATTAGTAATGAAAATTCGGTAAATTTGATAACTTATATGGAACGGCTCATCAAGAACTTATTTACGTTAGACTTGAACACAACCATATTGTAGTCAGCCGGAAAGCAGGAAAACGGAAGACAATTCCACAGGCGTGCAGTTCTAAGAAAGAAGCTTTGTTCATGGAATCTACGTTTAGGTTTAGCCACAGATAAAGAGTGGGGGGAATTATTGATAGTGTTTACAGCTAGACGAGTGTTTCTTGTGAAAGTTTGGCGAGGGGGGACCATAGATTGAAGCTCAGTCGAACACTTTCCATGAAAATAACGATACATCAGAGACAAACTCGCAACATCTCTTCTGTGAGATAGAGGTTGCAAGGAGGAGAAAAGGACATCTCCTACGAGGCTACGAAGTCTATTTTGAACTCTATCAAGGCAGGACAAGTCCTTTCTAGCAGCTCCTGCCCAGATGTTGCAATAGTATTCCATCCTTGGACGTACCTGGCTCTTATATATATAGAGAATAGCATCAGCAGTGAGATATTTACCGGATCGATAGAAAGATCCCACCATTTTTCCAGCGGCCTTGGCAACAGATTTGATGTCAGTTTCAGGTTAGAAATTGTACAGCAGGGGCAAACAAGCGCATATCAGACTTTTGACTTTGTTATTAAAAAAAAAAACAACCCTATTTTGTTTCTGAATCTTTGAGATGAGAATTGTTTATTTTGTACTTTTAGATTCATCAAACTACTGTTTTCGTCTTGGGTGTGATCTTCACAACATTTCAGTCGTTATAACCTCCGTCCTTCTTCAAGTGTATCTTGTTGAACTTGGAAAGGAGTTTGGGCGGAATTTCAAACAGAATCCTATTTTGTGTTAAAACAGCTTATGCAGTTTAGTAAAGATATTAAAAAAAAAAAAAAACGAAAATATAGAAAAAATCTCTGTAATGTAGGTACATGTTATGGAGTGAGATTCTCATAAAATAAAATCGGGTTTGTATTACTGTACACATAGATTCGAAAAAGTTGTCAAAAAACAAATATATAACAAATAAATGTTATCAAAGGCAAGATAAGTTACTTTTCTACCAAACTGGATATATTTTTTGTGTTTTTATTCAATGTAACATGTTTATTCAGCTCGAAAAACATAGTGTTTACCGATGCATCGGAACATTCGAGATGGCGTCTGATTCTCTCTTTAACACCGTAAGTTTGGGAAAAGGTGTTATAAATAAAAAACCGGATAAAATACTGTTAAAAACTCGCTCAATATATGTTACTGTGACATAGGTTGACATATATTCGGCGGGTGTTTGATAGTATTTTATATAGTTTTTTTATTTATAACACCTTTTCCCAAACTTACTGTGTTAAAGAGAGAGTCGGGAGCCATTTTGAATTTTCCAATACATCGGTAAACACTGTATGTTTTTCGAGCTGAATAAACATGTTATATTGAATAAAAACACAAAAAATATATCCAGCTTGGTAGAAAAGTAACTTATTTTGCCTTTGATAACATTTATTTGTTATATATTTGTTTTTTGACAACTTTTTTGAATCTGTGTGTACAGTAATACAAACCCTGACCTAGAAATGAGAGTTAAATTGTGAGGGGAAGCCCCTACTCGACAGCTGGTGGTACGTGCATTCTAAATATGAGAACTTTCACGTTTGAGTATTTTTTCTTCGAATCCATTTCACATCATTTTCTCCGAAAAGACACCAGGAAATTATTTTGTCCTAGAGTCCTTATTTAAAAAAAAAAAAAAAAAAAAAAAAAAAAAAGAAAGAAAAGTGTGAGAATCGAAACATTGAATATAAAATACCCATGGTATCTACTTAGTTATCATGTCGCAATAGTGAATATATCCAAAAAAAATTATGAAAAACGATAAAGTAGAAAATTAATTATTAACGAAAAGGCAAATGTGTAGTTTAGCGGCGTAAATTATTTGACTGAAAAAAGTTATAAAAACTATTTATTTTTATATAAAACATATTATTAGACCCAAAGGCTGAAATAAACCACCAAAAAAAATTTCATTTTTATTATTTTTTCATTATTTTTATTTGACTAAATGTAAGACAATCGAGGCTGCCATATTGCTTTTAAAATTTAGCCTTTCTAAAGTTTGACAGAGTGCCCTTTTTATGGCCAAATTTGGTCTTTTTTACACTCTCGGAAGTGTTTTGGCCGCCATTTTTTATAATAAAAGAGCAGGAAAAGGGCCAATTTTGGCCTTAAAAGGGTCAATCTGCCAAACCTTAGAAAGGCCAAATGTTAAAAACAATATGGCGGCTTCGATTGTCGTACATTTAGTCTAATAACAAATGTTGAAAAATAATAAAAATGAAATTTTTTCGGGTTTTATTTCATCCTTTGGGTCTAATAATGTGTTTTATAGAAAAATAAATAGTTTTTTTATAATTTTTTTGTCTGTCAAATTATTTAGGCCGCTAAACTATACATTTGCCAATGAAAATAGGGCGCGTCTACAGAATTGGGACGAGATTCTATAGTCGATAAATGGAGTTTGCAGATAAAAAAAAAACAATGGTTTCAACTGATTTTTTTTGTCAATAAGTTAGAATGGTAGCTTCCAAATTATGCAGTCAGAATTACCTGAATATTACTGAATTATTAAACAAAACAACTTTAATAGTGTTAGCAGGTGAAAAATTTCCGCCATCTTGTTTAAATCGAAACGGAAAATTACCTCCGTTTTGAATTCTGTGTCTTACGATCGTTTTCAGCAAATTCTGTTTTTTATTTTATTTTGATACTTGTACAGTTTAATCAAGACATTAAAAAAAATGAAAATATCAAAATAAGTTATATTGTACGTATCCATTTTGGACTGAAGTTCTCAAAAAAAAATTCATTTGATCAAGTAGTTTTTTTTGTTTTTTTTTTAAGCAGAAAAAAATGTTTTTATGGACAACGTGCTGGAGGCAGCCATGTTTGGATTTTTAGAACACGCCATGGGGAGATAACTCAGTTTAAAGCGCCGACACCCCCTCCCCATCTTAAATACTAGCTTTTCTTCCTAAAATTCGAAACATGGCTACCTTTTGATCGGTATCATAAACAAATTGTTTTTTTTCTGTAAAAATGATGATGAAATTAAGTGAAATTTTTTTCTGGAGAACTTCATTTCATAATGGATACGTACAATATAACTTTTTTTTCGATATTTTCATTTTTAATGTCTTGATTTTCTTTAATAAATAATTTTCTTAATAAATAATTTTCTACCTTATCGGGTTTTGTAATTTTTTTATATAACAAGAACCCAAGTTTGCCCAGCAGGGCAAACTGGGGGCCTTGTACCGGAAAAATATCCAGTAAATAAAACGCTGTTTAGTAAATCGTTATTTTTTTTGCATTTTTTTTTTTTTTGCATTTCCATACACCAAACATGGATATAAATATCACTAAAACATCCGCTGGGTCATAAGCTTCATTTTGGTACCTAACTTGCCTGGGTGAGTTGCTTGTATGCTGAGATAAACCGCGTTTCACTCACACACACACACACACACACACACACACACATACACACACACAGTAGGAAAATTTATAAGATCAGATCATCTTAAAAATATGAGGAATATGTTAATACCATTGTTTTCATGTGAAATTCAGTATTACGATTTGGTAAATCTCATCCCAATAGTGTAGAAGCGCCGAAAATAGTTTTCGAAGACAATTAGCGAAAATTGAGTTTTGCTAAAACAAAAAAAAAAAGAAGAAAAAACCAGAGTACGTATCATAACAAGAAATGTAAATATTTTCTGAAAATTTTGAAAATCTTAGACCAACTTAACAAAACTCAATTTTTTGTAATCGTCTTTGAAAACTGTTTTTATTAACAATTACTTTTTTACGTTATCGTTTTTCGTAATTTTTAGATATGTTCATTACTGTGAGAATTAAGTAGCTGCCATTAGTTTTATGAGGTTTTAGGTCATCAGTTATGCGATTTCGTTCACCAGTTTTAGGGAGGTGATTAGTAGTTTTTAGGAGGTGTTCATGCCAGTTTTGGTGGGGTTATACCTTAGGGTGTTTTGTAAGGAAGGAGATATTTTGGGGATGAGCTGGATTCATAGAAATATTTTCAGTGAAAAGGTTTTCAGGTTTTATAATCAGACTAGCGGGGGGTACCCGGCGATGCCCGGGTGTCTTGAGGTAAATCAAAACTCCGGGGGGGGGGGGGGGGGGAATAATAAAAAAAATGTTTTGGTAGGTAAGTACCTTTGAGTTGGAAATTAATGTGTGAAAAAAAAAACGGGGCGACGTTACCCATTAGTCCACCGCGACATACAACATACACAGGTTTGAATTTATTTATTGAACTATAAAAACAGGCGTGCGCAATAAAAGTTAACTCTGCTGCTTCCATTTGACCTAATTAAGAAGGTCAAATAGAAGTCACGCAGCGTTTGGGTTTGTTTACTGAAATTTGACTGTTTTTTTCCCCCAACGGATGTTGGGGAGGGGAAAGCAGCTCCCAATTGTCCAGATTAAATAGCAACTGTCTGATATACAAGATTGATCAAAGCTGATTGCTTCTGGACGTTTTTCCCGGCGCAATGCCGAATACCTCCGTTTTAGTTTAGTTTCACTTTATTTATACTAAAAAGCCCAATCAACACGCGAAAAGCCAAAATAGCAATAATTTTGTAAAAGTTGATGTAAATAAATCTATACGCTACACGCTTTCCTAATTCCTAGATATTATTATATAGGACCTATATAAACAGTTTTAAGCGATAGTAACGAACCCGGGACCGTGTGCGAGAAAAGCCTTTGCCAGACATACACGAAATGATCACACACATTTTGCCTTTTCTATATATATAAAAGGCAAAATGTGTGTGATCATTTCGTGTATGTCTTCAAAAGGCTTCTTTCGCATGCGCTCCCGGGGTTGTTACTATCGCTTAAAACTGTGTATATAGGTCCTATATAATAATATTGTTAACGTTGTCTGTCGCCGTAGCTTAATGGTTAACGTGACACTTTTTTTTTTCATACATTAATTTCCAACTCAAGAGTATGGGTTCGATTCTCATACTCACCTATCAAAACATTTTTTTTTATTATTTAACACCCCCACCCTTTCGGAGTTTTGATTTACCTCAAGACACCTGGGCATCGCCGGGTACCCCCCGCTAGTCTTCTATATATATAAAAGCCAAACGTCTGTGTGTATGTATGTATGTTTGTTTGTAACGCTAAAACTTTTGAAAGACGGAACCAAACTTGACAAATCTGGTATCATATCGAAGCCCCATCACCCGGATGACAAATATCGAAATTTCACGTCAAACGGACCACTAGAAGTTGGTCAACTGATCAGTTATCTTCGAGGGGGGGCCCCCAAAAAACCTGTCATTATCTATATATATAAAAGACAAATGTTTGTTTGTAACGCTAAAACTTGAGATGAAAGATTCCTCTCCCCTAAGAATAAAACATATGTTCAATATCTGCTTTTGTTTTTTCATTGTTTATACGGTCCTGAGCAACGCCGGGTAGCCCTGCTAGTCTATAAATATAAAAGGCAAAATGTGCGTGTGTGTGTGTATGTCTCACAAAAACTTTCGACAGAGGCCACGGATTTTCACCAGACAGGTATCATTCTAAAGCTCGAACCTCCGGTCGACAAATATCGAAAAATTGGGCAAAAAACATTCATTCCTTCATCCTTAATGGCTCTCTTTTTTACAGGGAGGGATGAAAAAAAATGGTAACTTCATGACAAGATGGCTTTACGCATGCGTTAATACGCGCAAAAGACTTTGTACATTGAATTTGTTTTAAATGTTATAAAAACCGACCTACTTTCATCCACGCGTCTATAGCGCGATGGATTAAGTGACAGCCTCGTTATCTAAAGATTTCAGGTTCAATCTCAGTTATCAGATATACGTTTTTTCTCGATTTTTAAACATTTAATATTGAAACGAGGTTATTTATACCATTTTTTTTTTTCGCTTTTTGCTGTGTTTTTTTTTTTTTTTTTCTTTTTTGGGTTTTTGTTTATCCGATTGTTTTAAAGAAGTTTTACATCTGTTCGCTGTTTTATTTGTTTTGTTTTTTTCCGATTTTTTAAAAAGGTTTAAAACAGAATTATTAATTCGTTTATTCTTTGCCCCCCCCCCTACATACACACCTCCAAACACCCGAGCAACGCCGTCCTTTCTTTTGGCGGGGGGGGGGGCGATTTTTTTAAAGTTTTACGTTCGTTGGCTGTTTTTTTTTTTTGTTTGGGTTTTCCGATTTTTTAAGAACTTCTTTACCCCCCCCTCCCTACACACACACACACACACCTCCAAACACCCGGGCAACGCCGGGTACCCCCGCTAGTATATATATATATATATAGAAGAAGATGTGAGAAAAAGAGAGAAACATTGTTGTAATGTAATGAAAACGCAAGTAGAAAAAACCTTTTCTAAGGCTTTATTCAACTGAATTTTACGACAACAATGCAGCAAGTAGCCAGGAATCCATGTTAATAAAATTAAAAAAAAAAAAAAAAAAAAAAAAAGTATTCAAATAAGAAAATAAAGAAAAGGCAAATGGCAAGATCACGTGAGGGGAGATATGCAAATAAAGAGGAAGTCACTTTGATAAGAAAGTTATTATGAGAAAATTGTAACACTCCCCCCCCCCCACTTGAAACAGAGATTATTATTAGAAAGTTTATAAATCCAGCCACTAGACTGGTTTACGAGTCCTGCTAGACTGGCGGAGAGGCAACTCATCACCAGAAGTCTCAGACTTTGAGGAAATATAAATCTCGAAACTTACACCAGGTAAAGATAGCAGATTTTTGGGGTCCACATCACCAGCAGAATCCTAAGGTTGATCTGGGTCCGTGTTCACAGCAGAATCTTGAGGTCGATCTAGATCCACGTTCTCAGCAGAATCCTTAGGTTGATCTGGGCATGGATTTTCATCAGGATCCTGAGGTCGCAGAAAACAGGCCAAATGTCTCAAAGCTACTAAATCCTCCTGCCCATCATGATGTCGAATTCTCGTGTGTGTAGGGTTGGCCTCGAGGAGTTCCACTACCTCAATAATAAGGTCACACAGGATCATACTTGCTCCTGCCACCAAATATTTTTAATAACACTTTTCCAGGTTCACAGAGCCAAACAGGCAATGCAGTGCCAGTGGAGGAGCGCCTTTCAAAATTGAACACGCATTCATGAGGGGGTGGCATTAGTGGTTGTACATAGTAGAGAGCAAATAGCATGTAAAACATTCTGTAGAATGTCCTGCCAAGCGTTAATGGGTAATCGTTGACATTCCAAAGCTAATAAGATAGCATTCTATATAATTCCATTATAGTGCTTACATTGGCTGTTATCTCTTAGGTTATAAGCAGTAGTGTTACTGGATCCAGTCGTAAGTGATTATGATTAGGGGAATTAAGGAATTGGGGTTTTATTTCGGCACAAGTAGGACATTCAGAAGTCACGCACGGGACTTTATCAATTGAATATGGCATATTTTGTGATCTTACAAAATGCCAAAAGTGTTGTATTCTAGCATGTATTAAAGAATTAAGAATTGATTTTAGTTCTTTCAAGAAAGAAATAGCAGTACCACAAGTTCATGATAACGTATCAGCAATAACATTTTCATTTCCAGTGACGATGTTTTACATCATATGAAAAAGGAAGAAGTTTCATTTTTCACCGTATAATTTTATTGTTTTTCATTTTTTCGCAATCAGCAGGTTTAAACATAAAAGATACACCTCACTGATCCGTAATAATAGTGAAAAGTTTCTTAGTAATTTATGAACACATTCTACTATGTCATATGCTTCTTTTTCGGCTATATGAAGTCGCATTTCAGAGGGTTTTTTTGACTATATGAAGTCGCATTTCAGAGGGATTTTTTTTTCGACTTTTTGACTTCTTTGACATCTTCGACTTTTTTGACTTCTTCAACTTTTTCGACTATATGAAGTCACATTTCAGAGTTTTTTTTTGACTATATGAAGTCGCATTTTAGAGGGGTTTTTTTTCGACTTTTTTGACTTCTTTAACTTATTCAACTTTTTCAACTATATGAAGTCGCATTTCAGAGGGTTTTTTTTACTATATGAAGTCGCATTTCAGAGGTTTTTTTTTACTATATGATGTCGCATTTCAGAGGGTTTTTTTTTTCGACTTCAACTTCTTTGATTTTTTTGACTTCTCCGACTTCTTCAACATTTTCGATTATATGAAGTTGCATTTCAGAGGGTTTTTTTTTACTATATG
Source organism: Euprymna scolopes (assembly GCF_053919585.1). Classification (NCBI taxonomy): domain Eukaryota; kingdom Metazoa; phylum Mollusca; class Cephalopoda; order Sepiida; family Sepiolidae; genus Euprymna; species Euprymna scolopes. The sequence continues at coordinate 61,776,234 of NC_136522.1, forward strand.
AAATCGCATTTCAGAGGGTTTTTATTTTTACTTCTTTGACTTCTTCGACATTTTTGACTTCTTCGACTTCAACTTCTTCGACTTTTTTGACTATATGAAGTCGCATTTCAGAGGGGGGTTTTTTTTCGACTTCTTCGACTTTTTCGACTATATGAAGTCACATTTCAGAGGGGTTTTTTGATTATATGAAATCGCATTTCAGAGGGTTTTTATTTTTACTTCTTCGACTTTTTCGACTATATGAAGTCACATTTCAGAGGGTTTTTTTGACTATATGAAGTCGCATTTCAGAGGGGTTTAACGATCAGGGAAAGAACACTACAGGTTTCCCAACTTGTAAGATTGGCCCCAATAGCTTTTTCTGAGGCATCAGTTTCAATAACAAGAGGCAATTCTCCATTGATAACTTTTACAGAAGATTTGACAATGTCTTTCTTGAGCTTTTCGAAGGAGTTTACAACCATGAAAGATATCGGGAACTGTTTATTTTCAACGAGTGATCGAATTTTGGATGAGTAATAATGTATCCGTTTTGTATAAGTAAGCAAACATACCAAGATACCTTTTTAACGATTTTGAGTCAGAAGGAGGAGGCATTTGGCATTTACAAAAGAGGTCACAAATGCTAAGGATCGGGTTGAAGAGTTCCATTACAAATTTTATATCCAAGTATGCTAATAGAATAAAGTGAAAACTTTGACTTTTCCTGGTTTATTTCGAGATAATATGTTGAGACACCCTTTAAGAAACGCTTCAAATTTATGTTGTACTCCTCCTGGGTCCTACCACAAATTGTTATGTTGTCCAAATAAGAAAAGACAATCTGTTGTCAGAAATAAAAGAATTCATAAAACGTTGAAATGCAGAAACCCCATTTGTGACACCCATGGGTATTCGTTTAAAATTATTATAGAAGATTTCCAGCTTGAAAGGCCATATAGGGGCGATCTGAGGGGCAAATTTGAATCTGATAGTATGCTTTAGACAAATCAATTATCCTGAAGATACAATACTTAGCTTTTTTGTTTATAAGATCTTTGATCCCTGGCATGGAGTACGCATCATGCAAAGTGAAATGGTTAATAGTCTAGGAGAAATTGACAACCAATCGTTTCTTTTTATTTGATGAAGAAGTTAAAACTTGAGTGCACCATGGAGAATAACTTGGTTCAATTAAGTTATTTAAGCATTTCTTTTTCAATGAACCGAGCATCCTCAGCACGGTAATAGCTGGACTTAGTAGCAATAGGTTTGCAATTAGGGGTCAATTTTCTGAATAATTTAACAGGAGCACAATTGATTTTAGTAACAGCACAGATTTTTAGACTATCCTGCGATCCACCAAAAGAAATAATAATACTCCGATGCATTTTTAAAAAGGGTATTCCGCATATAATATCCATGCATGAATTAGGGAGAATCCTGCAGTCAATGTCTTTATACTCGAAACCGTTGAATTTAATATTCTCAGGGCAATATTCAGATAGTTTGAGGGAAAGGGGGGATGATGCCATAGAAATTACAGAGTCCCATTTCTAAGTAGACAGGTTCAAGAGTTTAACAAGATTAGCACTAATAAAATTATCGGAACCACCTGTGTCAATAAGGGCGCTAAGTGGTTTACCTTTTAATTTTACCATCTTAGTAACAGGAGAATTATCAACAGATAAAGTAGAATGTGAAGGTGTCGGTCTTATAGAACAGCAAACTTTATCAAAATGACTGAGTTGGCTACAATTTTGGCATATTTTATCACGAGCAGGGCAACGGCGACGATCATCCTTAAGGTGACGTTTCACGCCACAATTGTAGCATTTGCCATGAGTAAGAAGAGTAGACAGTACAGAATCAAACTCTATACGAGAATCAGCAGAAACAGGGAGTACGTTTTTAGTCATCGTAGCAGTGACAGTAGTAGTGATGGTTTGGGTCGATAACATGGAGGTAGTTTTTGAATTAAAAAAAAAAAAGCAGTTAAAGGAATGCGTAAATCCGTATGAATTAATAAAAATATGAAAAATGGTCCATTACATAAAAAATAGAAAGTATAAACAGAAGTTTTAGAGGTTAGGAATTCTCGTTGTATATGGACTATTTAGAGTGATCGAAATCAGTGGTAGCAGTTCTTACTGTTCCCGTTTGTTGTTCAAGTCTTCCTCTTCTTTTAAACTCTTCCATCAATAGTATTAAATTAAATTCCAATTTTATGTCATTTTTTTTTTTTACTTTTAGAACAAAACAATTTGTCATGTTAAGAATGGCTTTCGGAATAGTCACCACCAACCTCCCCATCCTAAGAACGATGTTTGAAATAGACATCCCCAACATCCCAATGTAAAAAACGGTATTCGGAATAGACAACACTCTTTTTGAGGGACGGGTTGAAAAAGTAATTCTCCAAATTTAACCATAATAATCGTGGTCAGCATAGCTACCCGCAAATGCTAGAAAAAATAAAATAAAATTGGGAGGTGGCAGTGTCAGTAGGAGAGAAGTAGATTTTTTTATCGTGCGTGCATACAAACCGGGCAGCCAGTGAATTACAGTGTGTGATACAGATCTTTATATCTCTATAAGTACTTGTCTCCGCAAAATTTGAATGAGATTTTCTTAATCAGCATAGTGGAAAGCTATAGAGTAGAAAGTTATTTCTAATTAAAAGTAATTTTTACTGAAAATTGGGTAAAATCGCATTTTTCTTAGATGTTATAAAGTAGGCAGTAGATGGTAAGAGTTCAAACACAAGGGGACATAACTCCGAAACGAATATATTAAATTACTTGTGTCATGGCTGCAATATTTGTTGTCTATAGCGATAGACTTTTTTTTACTAAAAGCACAAAGCAGTTTTTCTACTCAGTGAATTTTCGTAATTTTTTGATATACAACTATTTTCGACACGTTAATTAAGTACGTAATATTGTTCTTGCTTAAAACAATATATTTAAAAAATTGATTTGTCGACTATATATTTTTTTTTACAAGGTGGTCACCACTTATCAAGGCCCGGAAGCCACTCAGGGATAAGGGTTATTGTGTGTACAGTACGTTAGTGTGGAGATTTAATAAAGTGTCTACTTAAGGGGGCGGTTCATCAGGAATTTGTTTATGTTGGACTTGAAGATATCCAGGTTGTAGTCAGGTGGGAAACAGGCAACCGGAACAGAGTTCCACAGGCGTGCACTTCTAAGAAAGAAACTTTGTTCATGGAATCTACGTTTTGATTTTGGCACAGATAAGGAGTGGGGAAAATTTTTGACAGTGGTTTCAGCTAGGTGGGTGTTTATCGTGAAAGATTGGCGAGGGGGGACCAGAGATTGGAGTTCAGACGAGCACCTGCCATGGTAATAACAATAAAATAAAGACAGGCTTGCAACATCTCTCCTGTGGGAGAGAGGTTGCAGGGAAGAGAAAAGGGCATCACCCACCAGGCCACGAAGCCTATTTTGTACTCTGTCAAGGCAGGATAGGCTGTTTTTAGCAGCTCCTGCCCAGATGTGGCAGCAGTACTCCATCCTTGGATGAGATTTGTTGACTATATCTTCACAAGCACTGCTGTTTATCTAAAATTTCTAGATGCTTCTTCGTTATTAGAGCGAAAATCAAAATATTGAATTTTACTAAAAAAAAAACCATAGTATCTACTTAATTGTCATATCTAAATTAGTAACATATCCAAAAATTATGAAAACCGATAAAGTAGAAAATTAATTAGTAACAAAAATAATTTTCAAAGAAAGTGCAAATTATACTTAAATAAACAGTATGAACTCAAGGGAAGTAACTGCAATATAATATAATATACTTGTTACAATTATTTGCAGATATAACTGAATCATGAAATTGTCAAAGTACATATTTTAACTAATAATATTTAACTAATTTCGACATGACAATTAAGTAGATAGTATTGATTTTTAATGAAAATTCACTTTTTTGACTTTTGATTTTCGCTCTAAGCATAAAGAAGCACCAAATTTCCCTATATAAATAAACAAAAAAATAAAGAAAAATCTGTATAATGTACTTACCCATGATGGAAGGAAAATATCATATTCCAAAAATTATGTAAATTGATCAAGTAGATTTATTTTTTAACATGAGAATCATTTTTAAGTGAATTTGTCCCTCTGTTAAGAATAGCTTTCTAAAATCTCACAAGTTTTAATCATTTGTAGTTCTTTTCCTTGTTTTCAGATGGTATTGTGATATCATCACTGTTCGTTTAGCTACAGAATTTGATATTCTTATTTAAAAATAAAACTACTTGATCAACTTATGTGATTTTTGGTGCATGATATTTTGTTTCCGTTACAGGTACATCTGTCATACAAATTCTTCTGGATTTTTGTTTTTCCAGATAAAGCACCAGGAATATAACGCTATTCATCTCCTAGGCGAGAGATGATGTAGTATAGCGATTCAATGGTTCCTTGCCAAAAAAAACACCCTGGGAAACGAACTAAATTTTGTGGCAACCCTTCGCACTGAACAGGAATTACAAACAGGAGACTTTGTTAACACTTCTTGATCTCGCTGAACTGGAATCCTGGAGATAAAACTTTCGGACTGTTGTGTTCCCCTCCTCCTATTGCTAAACTGAACTTACGAACAGGGGTCTTCTACACTAAGATTTTGCTGTGTTCATCACTCTCTCCTCTCATTTAACCTAAAGAAATGAAAAATCTTTGTCCATACACAAATGTGGACACCAAACCATATCTATGTGTGTATGTAGATGTGTGTGTGTGGTGTAATGTTATGACCCTTTAGGCTTTGATCATAGCGTAGTATCTGTTAACTGTGGCAAGCGGGGTCAATGGTCAAAACATTATTATTATTGTTATTGTATTCTTATTAATTGATTTGAGCGACAGATAGTCACTGGATCAGTTATTATGATTAGAAGAATAAACAATTAAATTGGGGAAAAAATGATTGACGTGTGAATCGCAAAAGGAATGTGAAAATAGAAAATATATGTAAACATTATTTTGGGGTTTTGAATAAACAAATAACTAGCTGTGGATTAAGTTGGTCTGAGACATGTAATTAAGTGATGTAAGAGAACATGTGATGTAGTTAGTTTTGGAGAGATTCAAAGAGTTGAGGATTGACCACCAGAGCGGACAGACGTCTAGACAGGAGTGGACAGACAGCTAGGAGCGGGCTGTATGAACAGAAAATGTAGACTAACTGCAGATCCTGTGAAAACCATTTGAGACAACTGTAATAAATTTATATAAAAATATAAAGAGTTGTTTTAATGGTTTCACAAATAAGAACAGATGTCTCAATTGGATGGTGATCGCTTCATGGTTCGTCACGGAGTAGCGGGAAGATACAGAAGAACTCTTCAAGAAAAAAGGTATGAAGCATATATTACTCTTCTTACATATGAACTGTAAAAATATCCCATGTGATAAGTCTTATACAACATGATTCAGTTTACACGTCAATATCATGTCCTCCTAGCTAAACAACATAAATACGATTTATACGTTTATTATCTGTCTGTTAAAAAAACAATATCTTACATCCACTAGATAACACATGACACGTTTTAATATATCATCTCCTCTAATATAAAACAATATACAACAGTATGTATGTGTGTGTGTGTATGTAAATATGTATGTGGGTGTATGTAGGTGTGCATATGCAGGTATGTGTATGTATATGCAAGTATGTGTGCGTATATGCAGGTATTTTATGTATGTAGGTATGTGTGTGTGTATGTAGATATAATGATTGCAGACGAGTGCCACTCCCTCAGACACATAAAGTCCATGAGCCCAAAAATGACTTGTTTTTTTTTTATTAGTCCTACCGGTGAATTCACATGCTCAAGCAGGCATGACACTGAAGAGGCATATGTGTGTATGCAGATATGTGTATATATATAGGTGTGTATGCGTGCAGATGTAGCTATATATGTGTATATGTAGGTATGTGTGTGTGTGTGTGTGTGTGTAGGTAGGTGTTTGTCTGTATAGGTGTGTGCTAGATTCTAAGGTCTTCTTGTCAAAGTCAAACCCAAGACAAGAGGCTCGATAAATTCTGTTTCTACTTGTTACTATTTTAGTACCGAACCTTTTGTCATAATTAAAAAAAAATTGATACTAATCTTGCTATGACTCGTAAGTACATAATAATGTTTTCACCTGAAATGTGTTGGTTTAAAAAAAAAATCACCAATATAAACAACAATTGGAATGAAACATAAAACACCTAAGAATGCAATTCCAATGTTTTAGATTAAGAAATTAAAGATGTTGTCTATGATTATCATGTGCTAATAGCAGACGATATCAGACTGCGACCTATTTAATGAAAAATGGTGTCTTTTTATTAAAGACAAAAATACCATTAAAATAATAAAATATTGAAATAAATAAAATAATAGCCTTGTAATGATATAAACGTTCTATTTATTTTAAAGAAGGTCATTTTTAAGTGATTTGGAGATTTTTCAATACCTGAAAATATATATATATATATATATATATATATATATATATTCCAATATATATATATTGACGTCCGTCATTTTTGGAAATGTTTCCGCAACTGCCTTCCAAAGTTTTCCAATTTTTGGTTGTTGAATTTCGGCACCAATATTTTTTTTTTAATTTTCCGCCCATCTTTTTGGTCTATTTGGATTGCATGATTTTTCTTTCCGCATTGGGTGATCCTTTTGCTTCCTTTTATGCGATCATCATCATCATTTTATATGATGATGATCCTCCTCCTCCTCCTCCTCCAATTAAGTTCATCTGTTTTTTTTTTATATGTACATATATACAATTATCGTTACACCCTCACACATTTCGGAAAAGAAAAATCGTTTATTTTTCTTTTAAATCCAGTCCCTGGACTGTACATAAGTTTTCACATATCTGGGAGTTTTTCTTGCGGTTATATATATCTCAAAATTGGTTACTGCCAGCACAAGCGCCAATGTTTCCTTTTCTATTGTTGAATAGGCCCTCTGCTGCTTGTTTAACTTCTTGAAGAAGTAACTGACAGGTCTCAATTGTCCATTGTGGTCATTTTGCGACAGCACTGCTCAGATTCCAGTTTCACTAGCATCTGTGTGGAGGCTGAATTGTTTCTCAAAATCTGGTGCCAACAGTACGGGTTCGTTACTCAACATATGTTTTATGGCCTCGAACGATTCTTGACATTCTGGTGTCCACCGAAATCTTGTTCCCTTTTGTAAGAGGTTTGTCAAGGGGGTTGCTATCCCAGAGAAATTTTGGCAGAATTTTCGATACATATCATGCCATTCCCAGGAACCTTTGGACTCCTTTTACACTTCCTGGTCTCAGATATTCCTTTATACGTTTGACTTTGATCTCACTTGGGCTAACGTGTCCATATCCTACAATATGGCCCAAGTACTGAACCTCTGCTCTTCTGAATTCACTCTTCTCCAGATTAATTGTTAAATTGGTATCATCCAACCGCTTGGGAACTTCCTCTATACTCTTCAGGTCTGCTTCCCATGTTTCATTATAGATGACGATGTCATCTATATACACACTAACATTTTGAATTCCCGCTAAGCATCTATTCATTAGGCACATAAAGGGAATTTCTCATTCAAAACGCCATGATATTGTAGTGGTATGTTCTGTCTGGCACCACAAATGCAAATGCAAGCTGTCAAAGGCACTGACCAGTATCCCTTCAGGAGGTCACACTTGGTAATAAATTTTGCCTTCCTGATCTGATCAATGCAATCTTCTATTCATGGGATTGGATAGAAATCTTCTTTGGTGACATCATTTAGTTTCCTATAATCCGTACAAAATCGAATGGATCAATTTGGTTTGTCCACCAATATGCAAGGTGATGCCTATGCACTTTGACTAGGTTCAATTATCCCATTTTCCAACATGTATTTGATTTCCCTGCATATTACCTCCCTCTTCCTGGGGTTCACTCGATATGGATGCTGTTTAATGGGGTGACTCCTCGTCAATTCGACATCATCATAGATAGCATTTGTTCTCCTAGGAACATCCGAAAATACTCCTGGAAATTGCTCTATAATCTCAGCTATGTCACCTTGTTCTTTTTTTGATAAGTGGCACAGTTTTTCTTCTAAATTCTCTAGTATTTTGGAGTTACATAATTTTATTGGGGTGTCCTTGATCAATACACTGCCATCCATCAGTGCATCTTCTTTGCGACCATTTTCACTTGCCCCATGGTTAATTCAGGTTCTTTAGTCCGTTCTACATATTTTTTTATTCGGTTTATGTGGCATAATTGTACCTTATCTCGCTGGTTAGGGATATTTACTTTATAGTTCAAGTCATCGACCTTATCTGCTATTGTATAAGAGCCCTGGAACCTGGCGTCGAATGGGGACTTTTTTGTCGGTAGGAGAATCATCACTTCCTCACCCACACTGAATTGTCTGCCCTTAGACCTTTTATTATAGATGCGTTGCATCTTTTCCTGAGACTTTCTCAAGTAGGTTTCTGCTATCTTCCTAGCGTGCTCTAAGTTTTTTCGCAAGTCCTCTACATAACTCGATACCAGCTGGGGTGATTTTTCTGGGTTATCCCATTGTTCCTTCGCCATCTTGAGTGGATTTCGCATCTCTCCTCCATAAACCAGCTCGAACGGGCTGTATCCTAGTGATTCTTGAACCAAATCTCTAGCAGCACAAAGGGTAATTCTTTATCCCAATCATCTTGCCTCTCCATGCAGTGGGCTCTCAGCACGCTTTTTAGGGTTGCATGGAATCGTTCTAAAGTGCCCTGCGACTGGTGGTGATATGGGCTTGACGTAACATGCTTTATTCCTAGCTGTCCAGTTACTCTTTTGAACAAATTTGACGTAAAATTCTTTTGGTTCAAAGATTTGTCTGTCTACCATGTGTTCGGATATTATTCTGATTATTTTTTCCTTTCTCATTGCTTCCTTGGTTTCTAATTCCAGCTTATCACTGATTTCTAGTAGTGTGCTCTTTTTCATCATCTCCAACTTTTCCAGCGACGGCTCCTCCAAAAAGTCTTCCACTACATCCATTTCTGTTCATTCTCAAGTTAGCAACAAATTTTTGTGCATGTATATTTATTTATTTGGCTGTCGAGCCCCCGATATGATTTTACTTTTGCTAGTCTCGTTGTCTACGTCCCGAAAAGAAAAACTGTGTGTAGTTCAGTTTTTCAGAGTTCCTAGATTCTGGTGTCCATATGATTTTTCTTTTCCAAGAAAATAAAGGATTCTTTCAATGATTGATCATATGCTTTTCTTTACACGTGTGGTCGATTTTTTTTTTTCTTTTTTTTTTTTTTTTTAAAGAAAATTAAAAAGAAAATTCCTGGACCAGGTTCGCATGTGACCCCCCCCCCTAGATTTCTACTTGGTATTCTCTAGGTAATTAGGAGAGAGTTAATGGAAGGTCGCGCTAATTATCATTTCGTTATTCCCTCCTCCGTTAGGCAAGATTACTTGAATGAGGTATGTCTATTCAATCTATTTGACTTGAAATGATAATTATAGGCTGATGAGTCGAACATGATCAGATCTCGTAGAAGAAGGAAAGAAAGAACAAACACATCATTATATGTGCATATATACAGCTTTCTCTCTTCTTTTTTTATTTTCACAATGTATAAAAACGGGAGAAAGAAAAATGTTCCAGCCAGTTAGCCATAGTTCAATTTGGAGGTTAGTTCACCCCTTCCCTCCTATTTCTTATTTCAAATCTGTTTTGTTTTTTTTGTTTTTCACATATGTATCGACCCTTAGATGCCCGAATGGGTTGGTCTCACAAAATACAAAATATGTTTATAGATCAGTCCAAGGGAAGTAAATCCTATATCATTTTTTTCTCTCCCCTTATTTATTTTATGTATCTATTTATTTTTAATTTTCTTTTGTCCGCTATATATATATATATATATATATATATATATATATATATATATATATATATATATATATATATATATATATATATGAATATTTATAAACATAGTTTAATGTTTTCCGTTATTTTGTGCTTGAGGAATATTCGATTATGGCATGTGTAGTTTATATAAAAATTCATTTAAGTAGTTGTCGCCTGAAATTTCGTTTTAATTTCATACTGCTGAAATTATTTCAAGTAAAGAGTATTAAAAACTATTTAAAAACAAAAAAACATGAACTGAACTTTTATTGACTTTGGTAACATTTATTTCTTGTATATTTATTTTTTCAGGTAGTCGTTTGTTGGCTTTTCTGCTAAACACTCTTACTAAATAATATCGGCGAAATATCGAAAAGCAAAGCAACAAAAACAGTTTTGAAAAATAATGAAGCTTTACTTACTTTACTAAAATAATCCGAAACAGCAAAATGGGATATTAAAAAAGTAAACACATAATTACTTTAGTTTTTTAAAGCAAAGAATCGATATAAATATGAATAAGAAGGAAATGGCGCCCTTTTCAAGCAGAACAGCTTTGTTTCAGTTTTATAGTATTGAATGGTGTAGTATTGCGCCGTTAGATTCAGGGTTATACTATTGTAATGTAAAGAACACGCAGAAAGGATTGTAATCAACTGAATTCCTTCTAGTACACTGACAAAAAAGCTTAAATAGATATATAAATAAAAATAAAAAGGTTATTTTAAAAAGACACATAATCACGTGAGCAGGATTTTTTCCTTCTTTTGACACGATAACAAGTAACGTTCTTATTTTTTATTATTTATCTATTTTCGAAAGAGTGCCACATGCAAATGGAGAAGGAAATAAACAGAGTTATGCAAAATTTGTGTCAAGAATTGTCTAAAGTTTCGACTTTTCTTTTTGGCTTTCACTTTAAAAAGAACCTGAATTTATGAGGTGAATTTAATCGACACAATATGATTCAACTCAAAAAAATAAATAAAAGCTAACGTGAATTAAGATTAAAGTTAAGGTGTTATTGTGGACCTTCACGCCTTTTAAAAAACCTTGTTAAACTTTGTGACATATTTAAATTCTATGGAGGTGAGGCGCGAACGAACACCCAATAATTTTATTATACCATATTTCTTCAAACTGAAACATAATTATCAAAGTATACTTATGCAAATAGATATGAAAAGTCTTTGTTAAAGTTTGTGCCATATTTCCATGGAGTATAGGCGCAAATGCAGACCCCACAATTTTATTATATCATCCCTATTTAAGTTAAAACATACTTATCAAAGTATTCTTATGTACATCTATATCAAAAACACTTGTAAACGTTTTTTTTTTCATTTTTTATTTCCATACTTTGGGGGCCAGGCGTGAACGCAGACCCCACAATTTTTATGAACCACCGTTCTGCCAGATCAAACATACCCATTCCTGATCCTCGATACATCTTCTATCATTATATGTAATCAGTTTTTTAAAATAGTCAACCATATAGGAGCCTATTCGTGACCAGACACACACACACACACACACACACGCACACACACAACACACACACACACACACACACACACACACACACACACAGACGTTCAGCTTTATATTATAATTCTTATATATTCTTTTTTTATGAGTGCAGTGCCGGAATAACGGGTTTTTATTTTTTAATTTTTTTTTTTTGGCGACAGCCGGCGGGGATAACAGTTTATATCAATAACAAAAGTTCTGACTCACCTTCGAAGGACCCTGTTTTTTTGTTTTTTTTTTAACATTAATTTGAGATTAACGCGTTCTCTTTTTCCCCCTTCTTTTTGTATCCTATAGTTATATTTATATATTTTCCAATATATATATTGACGTTCGTCATCTTTGGAAACGTTTTCGCAACTGCCTTCCAAAGTTTTCCGTTTTTGGTTGCTGAATTTCGGCGCCAATATTATTATTTTTTTTTTTCCTCCCCTCTTCTTGATCCATTTGGATCGGATCGCATGATTTTTTTCTTTCCAATCGGGTGATCCTTTCGCTTCCTTTTATGTGATCATCAGCATCATCCTTTTATATCATCATCATCATCATCATCATCATCATCATCATCATCATCATCCTCATCCAATTAAGTTCATCTGTTTTTTTTTTTTGTTTTTTTTTATGTACATATATACGATTATTGTTACAAGATGAAGATGACTATGTTTTATGCTTCCAAAATTCCAAAATATGGTCAACTTTTAGGAAAATCGTCACAACTTAGGATATTTAGTCTATCTTAATATGTTAATATCTGGCAATATGTTTTTACCTGGTAACACCGGATATGTCCAACTAGTTGATTAATGAATTCAAGGTGTTGTGTGTAATTAATTTAATCATCGTCTGCTAATAGCAGACGACATTCGACTGCGACCCGTTTAATGAAAAATGTTGCGTTTTTATTAAAGATAAAAATATCATTAAGATATTAAAATATTGAAATAAATAAAATAATAGCCATTTTAATTGTAATGATAAAAAAGAGACCGGCATTCATTTTATTCTTTTTTATTTTTCTGCTTTTTCATTTTCTGCGGACCTGTTCTTTTCAGCCGCCATCTTGAAGTTTCATTAAAATCGCTCACCTAAAAACACTAACATTTTTAATTAACATACTTTATAGACGTTTCTTTCTTTCTTTTTTAAATAGTTTCTAAAAAGTAAGTATTGCTTTGAAATTCTTTTGTTTCATAAAAAAAAAAAAAAAGTTTTCGGTGGATTTTCTAAATAGATCATGTTTTGTGTATAATTAGCGTTCGGGAAATCCTAACAAACGTTGCCGGGCAGTATTTCACAAACGATTTATTATTGTGTAAAAATCTTCATGTTTAATGCTTTTGTTATAATATTGAAGTTTTTGGCTTTAAGATGGCTACCATTGAAGCAAAGTTAAGCAAATAAATTATAGTTTTATAACAGATTGGTTCGATTAATAATTTAATGACCAAACAATACCGTAATAATAATATCATCATAAATCCGAAGATTCTCTTGATAGCATTGGTTACCACGGTGCTTATGTATTTTTGGTACCCCGATATTTTTCTAGTCAGAATCCTTTCTAGAAAGACATTAGGTATTTACGGGAGAGACAACACCATAAAGGGAAAGTGATTTTTGTGGAACGAACTGGACTCGAACTTGGGACACCCAGGTCGTCAGTCCATGTCGTTAAAAGCACCGTCAACAATGTAACCTAATTATTATTAATATTGTTTGATTATTAATTAAACCTAATTGTTATAAAACTATAACTAATTTGGTTAATGTTTCATTAGCAGACATCCTAAAGCTGAAATCTTCAATATAACGGTATTTTTGGTGCTTATGCACTTATGTTACCGTGCTGTTTTTTAAATAGTAATTCAAGTTTTACTATATCTTTTTTTTTTCATTAAATTGTTAGATGAAAGTACAAAGTAATTACAAAGTACCGTATATTTTTATTCAATCATAGCACACTTATTTATTTTGTCAACAAAAATATTACATTTAATAATTTTATGGTACTTAGACAATTTACGCACCATGCTGAAATAGCATTTTTATTTAGAAAGCCATTCTTAACATAGGAATGGGGCTTTATTGCTATTCTGTACTTTAAATTAACAATTTAATAAGCAAAAGAAAGATACCGTAAAAATTGAATTGAATTGAAGTTAATGTGGGTAATTGTGCACCTATGTTACCGCGCTGAAATAATAACGTTATCATTTAGAAACCCATTCTTAACACGGGGATGGTGTTTTGTAACTGTTCTGTATTTACACCTAATAATGTAATAAACAAAAATATCGTAAAAAATTGAATTTAACTTGAAAATACGATTAAAAATCTGCGCGTTAATAGCAGGTATCATAAAGCTAAAATCTTCAATATAACCGTTTTTGTTGACATGTATTTTTTGGCGCTTCCATATTATAACAACGAAAAATATTGAATTTCAAGTGAAACAAATCGTACCTATGTAATTATCAGGTCTCAAATAGTAACATATCCAAAAATTACGAAAAACAACGAGGTAGAAACATAACTATTAATGAAAAAAGAAATTTGTAAAATGAAGCGAAATCACTGTTAGAGTTACTGAAAAAAACTTAAAAAAAAAAAAAAGGGTGAGAGATAAGTTTATAAGGGAGATAATTAAGTTCTGTTGCTTACGTCACGTGATGGACGTAATTCAAAATGTCGGGCAAATTTTATTCCTCATCTAAACTTTATTGAAAACTGTTTTTCATTAATAATTATTTTTCTACCTTATCATTTTCCATAATTTTGGGATATGTTACTATTTGCAACATGGAGGAAAAATTAACTAACACGTCTATCACCCTCTTTGCCAGAAATAATACAAGATAAAAACAAGGACTTTACTGGATGTTTTCTCCGTTCTGGTTCTGTCTTGCTAAATCAAGGTGGGCTAATTTAGCTGACGATTCGGGCCGAGTATTTATCTCGTTTGTAGACATGTTAGTTGCAGAAAAAAAGCACGCATAGTTTGATAATTAATCAACTGTTCAATTTCCATTAACTGGCATGATAAAATTTTCAGGTCCAAATCAAACTTTCTTAGCAGCTGGAATAATGTTGTCAGATGTATTTGTTTCTGATGAATTTAAAGAGAAATTTAGATTAACATCGATTAACCATGTCCCCATTCTCTTCTGTTCGGCTTGGCATGGGTCTCTGATAGTATAGATGAAACAATCTCCTTAGATAGTAATGCCTGATTACATGTGTTTGATGACTTTAATGTCCACCATAAAAATTGGCTTAGTTTCTCAGATTAGACTGATGCAGCTGGACGCTCTACTTGTAGCTTCTGTATAACTATTCCCTCACACAGACAGATAGTGACTACCAGCAAGTTTCACTTCTAGACCTATTCCTTACCACAATACCTGAAGATTGTGTAACTAATGCCCAATGTCTACTCTGAAATGCAGACCACCTAGTGGTATCAGTAGACATTGTACTCAAACCCCAACCCCAAGTGAGGAGCCATTGCTCAAAATTACAAGATACTACAAAAGGGCTGAGTGGGAAGCCATCAAAGAACTTATCAGAGATGCCCCATGGACCAATATCTTTTCTCTCCCTGCTGAACAGTGCGCCAATGAGATAACTTGTGCAAAGTGTGCATTAAAGCACATGTCCCCACACACAAGTATTATAGCAAGCCCCACTCACTCTCATGGTTTACTGCAGATTGTGCAGCTTCCACTGCACAAAGCCAGCATGCACTCTGCTGGTTTGTATGCCATAAGTCAAATGCTAGAAAGTAATAGAGAGTAATAACCACAGCCAAAAGAAGGTTTGCTGAAATAACCAGGGAATGCATAGAATCACAGAAGATAGGAACTCATGATTTCTGAAAAAATTATAATAGCAAAGGGCAATCAGTAATTCCCCTACTATCCAACAACTAGAAGGTTGCATGCACGGCAACCGAAAAAGCGGAACTGCTTGCTTGGAGATTCACCTCAAACTCCACCCTAGAGCCAACAAACAACTCCCTCCCAAATTTCCCTATGCAGACGAAAGCCACAATTGATGATTTGAAAATCACTCCTTCTCATGTCCGCGATATCATAAAAAACTTAAGACACCTCTTATCCTTGCTGTACTAATTAAGAAATGCTCAGCTTAGTTAGCCCCCATACTTTCCAAACTTTACAACAAATGCCTTGCTGAATCCTGCTTCTCTAATAGCTGGAAGATGGCGTCTGTGGTACTAGTGTACAAGAATTCTGGTGAAAGGACCGACCCTTTCAATTATTATCCTCTCAGTTTCCCCCCCCCCTCTTCACTAAAATCTTTGAGATTCTAATCAATCAAGCGCTAGTCCACCACCTTGCAAAAGCTAATCTTCTTTCTGACAAACAGTACGGATTTAGGCAATGTCGTTCTACTGCAGATATTTTAACAGTTATCTCTGAACGCATATAATATGCACTGGATAAGGCGGTGAAGCCAGGACTGTAGTCCTCAATATATCTAAGGCCTTTGACAAAGTCTGGCATGAAGGGCTGCTAATGAAAATTAAATCATATGGACGAATGCTACATATAATTAGATCCTTCTTAGACAATAGAACCATCTAGGTTGCTATTGATGGACGTTCATCCAAGCAGCATAACATTAAAGTGAAAGTGCCTCAGGGGTCGATCCTTGGATCACTATTATTCCTGATATTCATCAATGACCTCCCCAATAATATTGTGTCCAAGATGGGTATATTTGCTGATGATATAATGCTCTATAACATGCATGAAGGAAGAACAGATGTACGCAAATCCAAGACAATAGCTGAATCCTTAGAAAATGACCTTTAGACTCTAGTGGAATGGGGACATAAATTCTAATAAGATTAAGCTGCTCTCCTTTAACAATTACAAGAAGCCTCTCCAACCACCGATATCCATGACAAATAACTCCCTACTGCAAAATTCTTCTTTCAAACACCTTTGCTTAACATTCACAGGAAACATGAACTGGAACAAATACATTGAGGACATTGCAAAGGCTGCTGCAAGGAAAGTGAACTCGAAAACTACTCACACCTAAGAGTATCCTGTATCTCTACAAGGCCACCGTACGCCTATGTATGGAGTATTGTTGCCACATCTTGGCTGGTGCATCTACCACTAGTCTCTCTTAATGTCCAAAATATTTCATCTGATGATGCTAGGAGAAATATAGCCACTCAATTTCTCCATGGCCGTCTCTATCCTGATTCTTTTTACCATAAAAAATGCTTGCGAGTTCCTTGCGCGAAGGAGACATTTTGAAAAGTTTTATTATTTTTTTCCTTTTTAGGAAAACGATCAAATTCAAAACGAAATATCTTAATACAATTCAACCTTTATATCGATCGTCGTTAGGCGAAAATATAATTGAAAACGAGGTGTAGAAGGGTAGAAGAGAAATCCTTCCAGACAGAGGAATTTTTTTTATTTTATATTTAGCAGAAATACGATGGATTAATCAATTTAAATCTATCACAACACGACAGAAACAAAATAGGAAGAGAAAAATGATTATCAACGAACTACTGTACCGTAATAATCATTATTTTTTAAATTCTTTGCACATCCATGTTTTTTATTTATATTTATTTCTTTTTACATAGGCATCACCACTTATCAAGGCCCAGAGGCCACTTGAGGATAAGGGTTAAAGAGTGTACAGTAGTCAATCGGACAATATAGTAATTGTTAGTAATGGAAATTTGGTAAATTTGTTAACTTAAGTGGAACGGCTCATCAAGAACTTGTTTACGTTGGAATTGAAGACAACCATATTGTAGTCAGTTGGAAAGCAGGAAAACGGAAAACAGTTCCACAGGCGTGCAGTTCTAAGAAAGAAGCTTTGTTCATGGAATCTACGTTTAGGTTTAGACACAGATAAAAAGTGGGGGAAATTATTGATAGTGGTTTCAGCTAGACGAGTGTTTCTCGTGAAAGTTTGGCGAGGGGGGGAACCATAGATTTGAGCTAAGACGAGCACTTCCCATGGAAATAACAATAAAGCAGAGACAAACTTGTGCAACATCTCTTCTGTGCGAAAGAGGTTGTAGGGAAGAGAAAAGAGCATCCCCTACGAGGCTACGAAGTCTTTTTGAACTATAAAAGCAGGATAAATCCTTTCTAGCAGCTCCTGCCCAGATGTGGTAACAGTACTCCATCCTTGGATGTACCTGGGTCTTATATAGATAGATAATTTTATACAATAATATTGCAAAAAAATCATTAATAATTTATCTTGCAATAAAACTATCAAGGAATTGTATAACTCTTATCTAGAAAAAAAAAAAAACTATAAAGAAATTGGCTATCATTTATTTACAAAAAAGGCTATAAGGAATTTTACACTTAATTTAGCCGCAATAAAATTTTAGGTACTGATGCACTTATTGATCCGTGCCGAAATAATAACGTTATTATTTAGAAAGCCATTCTTAACATGGGGAGGGGAGGGTGTTTTGTACCTATTCTGTAGTTTACCCTTACAATTTAATAAAAACAGATATCATAAAACTTTAATTAAACTTGAAAATACGATTTAAAAAATAGTGCGGATTAATAAGTGCACTAGCACCAAATTTTATAGTCTTGATTTAGCAAAAAGCCGCAAAAAAAAAATTATAATATTGATTTAACAAAATAGCTATGTGAAAAATTAACTAACACAGCAATCGCCCTCTTTGCCAGCAGTAACCTGAGATAAAAACAAGGACTTATCTGCTGGATGTTTTCTCTGTTCTGGTTTCGTCTTGCTAAATCAAGGTGGAGTAATTTAACTGGCAATTCAAGCTGGGTAGTTATGTCATTTGTAGACATCTTAGTTTGAGAAAAAGAAGCATGAATAAACATTTTGTTAATTAATCAATTGTTCGATTTCCATTAACTGGCATAATAATATTTTTTAAAGACATATAACTCCCGCCAACTCCAGAGAGTTCATATTTGTTCTTCAATCCTATTGTTGATTAGATGATTAAAGAGAACTATAATTCAGTTACAAATGCAAGACCAATAAATGAGCTGCCAGTCGGTCTAAAAACTTGTTAGCAACTTACTATAAAGTCAAAATTCCCGCCAAAGGTGAAATCCCTGTCTTCCAGTGGAAGTTATAACATCAACCAATCAGGAATCCTGTCTTATCCGTGTTATTTCTGACACACACCAATTATGTGGGTACCACTTGTTTTATTCAAAATTCAATATATTTTTTTGTTATTATAAGATAGAAGGATTGTATTTTTTTATTAAAAAAATGTAGTAGGCAGGCAGACTCGAACCTGTGACTCGAAGGCCAAAAAGAAAGTGGAAGTGTGTGGAAGTGTGTTAGTTGAGCAAAAAAAAAAGGAAAATTGCGAGCGCAAAAAAAAAAGAAAGAAAAATAGGAGTAGTAAGCAGACTCAAACCCATAACGTGTCAGAGAAAAAAGAAGTGAAAAAAACACTGTCTTACCGATGTGCCTATCGTAGTTGTGATGTCACCGGTGGTCAAAATAGCACCCTTTTATACGACGTGGTGGGCACAAGAGTTGAATGACTTGCAAAAAATGTCAGCAAAAAAAACGACCCTCCCTGTAGAAAACTGCCCAGTTAAGGGTGAAGGAATTAATGTTTTTGGCCAATTTTTTATATTTGTCATCCGAAGGGTCGAGCGTCAAAATGATATCAATCTCGTGAAAATCCATTGCCCCTGCAAAAGTTTTTGTAAAACATACAAACATACATACATACATTCATGCATTTAAACAGACAGATGAGATTTATATTATAGATTAAGATTTATTGAAATTAAAAAAAAAAAGGTACTTATGCACTTATGTTACCGCACTGAAATAATAACATTATTTAGAAAGCTATTCTTAACATGGCGAGGGGAGGGTGTTTTGTAATTATTCTTTACTTTCACCTAACAATTTAATAAACAAAAGACAGTAAGACTCAAATTTAATTTGTAAATACTATTTTAAAAACGTAGCACAATAACATACATAAGGGTATAAGCATAAAAAAAAAATATTTTGGGAATATTCTGTATTGGATAGGTTTCTTCACGATGTTTGATTTTAGTCTGACAAGCCCGCAACAAGCATAAGGGGGGAGGGGACTACTTTGCTTGAAGAAAGCCGAAAATCTCCCCTGCTAAATTTTGCCTTTTACCACATTTTGCATCCATCTTCATTTGCCAATATTAAATTGGATCTTTCTACGGAACAGTGTCCATATCAACATGAATGGTTCCAATTTATGCAGCCGTCACCAAACAGTCAATTAAATGAAATAACTTTACCCTGACTTAAGATTAGCATCAATTATCCTCCCACCTATCGATGCTGACAATAGTTTTACTAATTTTCCTGCAAGTCAAGAGTTCAACCTAACAAAAAAAATTTAAAAAATGCAGAAATATCTTTATGATATACATGTCCATCATGAAACAAAAATGTCATATTCTAAAAATCACGTAAATTAATCAAGTATTTTTTTTTTAATTAACAAAATAAAATTTTATGAAGAAGCGAGACATTGTGTCTTGATCCGCCATGTTTTATAAATAAGTTGGAGACAACTCAATTCGAACTACCGAGATCAAAATCAGCCTTATAATGGCTTCGATTTTTACCATTCTCTCCTTGACGGAATGCTCATTACTGATTCTTCATGAATCGTCGTCATTCACTCTGGTTCTGTGCCATTCTGAGCGACTCAGCCATGCTAATGTCTGCAATGTCCTTCATGCCGTCTGACATTCTTGTTTTTGATCTTCCATGTCCTCTTCTGTTAGGGGTTGTACCAAAGAGCAAATCTTTTGTTAGGCCGTCTATTCTGGCCACATTCCCCCAAAATTGCAATTGCCTGTCAGTGATGTTGCCCAGCATTCTTCGGCATGGTCCAATCTTCTCCAGAACCCATTCATTTGTACATTTGTCAACCCAACTTACACAAACAAGTTTATGGTAGCACTACAATTCAACAGCAGCAATTTTCCTCTTCTCCACTTTCTTTCTTTCTTCCATTAAAATCTGTCAAAAAAAAAAGATTTTCTGTATATATAAAAAAAACTACTTGATCAATTTGTGATTTTTGGAATATGATATTTTCTTCCTGTTACAGATTTTTCTGTATTTTAAAAAAAAAATAGGTTGAACTAGGTGTATCTTTTTTTACGTTTCTTCTGAATAAAAAACGAAAATCAAAATGTTGAATTTTATTAAAACCAGTATTATCTTCTTAATTGTAATGTCGAAATTAGTAAAATATCCAAAAATTACGAAAAATAATAAAGTAAAAAATTAATCTATATCCATACAAAGTTGAGTTTTTTGTTGCACTGACATTCATATTAAAAACCTACATTTTCTATGTAATAATTAAAAAAAAATTAAATTCTTAATATATTTAGTCATGTAAGCGACTTCATGAAAGTTAACTAATTTGCATATTCTTTGAAAAACAAACTTTAATTTTTTTTTTTACATAGGCATCACCACATTATCAAGGCCAAGAGGCCACTCAAGGATAAGGGTTACAGAGTGTACAGTAGAGATTGGACAATATAGTAATCATTAGTAATGAAAATTTGATAAATTTGATAACTTATATGGAACGGCTCATCAAGAACTTATTTACGTTGGACTTGAACACAACCACATTGTAGTCAGCCGGAAAGCAGGAAAACGGAAGACAATTCCACAGGCGTGCAGTTCTAAGAAAGAAGCTTTGTTCATGGAATCTACGTTTAGGTTTAGGCACAGATAAAGAGTGGGGGGAATTAATTATTCATTTTTATGATTTCTTATTGAATGATGGATTTCATGTAACTAATATGCTCAATTCTATTTATGCATATTTTCTATGTGCATAATTGTGTACGAGAAAGTTCTAGCACACTGGTTGAAATACTCTTAAGGTGTAATGTAGAAAAAAATGAGAGTTTCTCCATTCTTTTGACACAGCCTGTTCTTCATAGGTTCATACACATTACCACCTGTACGAAACAGCCTCTTACTCTTCATAAAGGTGATGCGCTTAAATATTTTAAAGCCAGTTTACTCAACAGTGGTAAAGTGTCCTGTGTCTTTGTCTACCACTGAAATTGATCATCACCTCTTGTGAGTACTGGTAAAGCTACATAATGATCAAGTTCTTTTGTGCACTTAAGCATAAGGGATTTGCTCCTTTTGTGTACATTGTAATTCTTGTATTTCTATTGTAGCTGCAGTCTCCAGGTTTAACTCAGCTTCTATCTGCTCTAAATTTTGATTTGTTACAGTAGGCTTATTTGAAGTTAATTCATCAAACTGGTTCAAAAGAGATACGGTTTTACTTTTACTTTGATCTTCTTGACTCTCAACTGAGCTTGAAGAAGTGTATCCTGCTGATTCTGCTTCATCATCATCATCAGTAGAAAGTAGCAGATGCAGCATCCAATCCTTAATAGTGTTTTCCATGTCATTTTTTTGCAATTTAAATTTGAATCGTGGCTCTAGGAAAGTAGACACACACAAGTTTTTTTTTTTTTTTCATCATTTAGATAGAATGAAAATCTTGTTTCCATTGATTCATTGAATTGTTCAACAACGGTAAGGATTCCACTAAAGTCAGAGATATCAGAATTAGATTGGGCAACTTTTGAAAGAAATAACCTCAAAGCTAAAATTTTGAAGCCAGTTTACTCAGAAGTGGTAAGGTCTCCTGTGTTTTCTTCCACCATTAAAATTGATCATCACCTCTTGCAAATAGTGGTAAAGCTACATAATGATCAAGTTCTTTTGTGCACTTAAGCATAAGGGATTTACATTTATTGAGTTTAGAAAGTGCTTCTAATTAGTGTTGTACTTGATGTTGCAATCTGCAGGTTTAACTCAGCCTCTACCTTAAGAATATTTTTACTTTGCTACTGTAATGTGATAGGCTAACTTGATGGATTATAAGATGAAACAAGAGAAGCAGCAAACCAATTAAAAAAGGTTCCAGATCATCTAGAGTAATTCTACAAAAGTCATTATGACTTGTTGCACCATCGAGGAGTGGATATTTGTCATAGAGTAGTACTTTCAGTTGAATTCCGATTTCAGATCCGTCAGTTTCTTTTGGGACACCCTGTACAATAATTAGCATATCTGCGCTTTATCATCTATAAGTAATTGGTATACAATCATTTGGCACCTATTTTAGAATGTCGGCCAAATAAATAGTGTACTTTGAACATCATAAGTTCAATCAATCAATAAATCAATCAATCAATAAGGGTTTTATCACTCAATGAGGAGCCTGTCCCTGGACTTTAGCCATCTAACTCTGTCTCAAGCTGTCTGCTGTCATGTGGGACCCATGTGTTGTATCAGGTCGTCCCTCCATCTCGTTCTTGGTCTTCCCTTTGGCCTCTTATGTTCACGAGATGTCCATTCCGTTGTCCTGATAGGTCATCTGTTGTCATGTTGTCTGGCTACATGCTCTGCCCATCTGTTTTGCTGGCATCATAAGTTACTATATCTTAAATTGCAATGTAATTTTAAAACTACAACTTGAATATGTATTGGATTCTTTGGACTATTGTTCTTATCTTGAGTATCCACAAGGTTCATGGCATAATGGATAAAGCACTTGGTAAATTCAGTTGTAACACTCTTCTGGTGGTTAAAGCTTAAATCCTCAGTGCGGACTCAGAATACAGTTGCAAATTACTTAGGACTTCTATTCAGTCATGGCTGCTGGAATGAAAACATGCTAATCCCGTGAATTAAATAAAGGGTCTCATCAAAATTTTGTGCAGATTGTTGAGTTCGACCTTATGAAAGTTACAGGGTTCGCACTAGCTTTAAAAATCCTTGAATTTTAACTTTCACCTTGAAAAGGCCTTATTTCTATTATTACTTTGAAAAATTCTTGAAAATATGGAAAATTTCTTAAAAAGACCTTTAAAATCATATTCTTTATGTCCAGTAAAAATGTGTTGCAATATTAAAAATAAAATCAAAATACTATTAAACTATTTTTTAAGAATTAATAAAAATACCGTTAAAATATATTTTTAAATATTGGAAATAAATCAAAATTACATCATATTATTGTGGATACAAGAGTTTAATCCCTTGATCACAAAACTATCTGATGTTTTCCATATATTAGTTGAGTAGTTTCAGGATAAAGGGGTGTAACTCTTGTATACACAATATCGGAAATTCAAAATTTAAAAGTGAAACAAACACAGTGTAGACCAATCTACAATGAGAAAATTAACATTGGTTGAACAAATATAAGTGAGTCAGGGAATGTAAATATGATTATCGACAGGCATATTGTTTTGTATGTAAGTGAAATGACTTTTCCTGTTGTCAGTTATTAAGTTTTTTTTCAGTTTATTATGTCATTGTTTATATATCAAGTTTTGTTTTGAAAACTTGAATTTTGTCTGGAAAAGGTCTTATAAAACTTTGAAAATGGACATTGAAAATTTGTATGAAACCTGGGTTACTTTGGCCAAAACATGAAAATAATATTCAAGATTATAACAGTAGTGCAAATAATACAAATGATTAATCCTCATTTCAGAAATGGAATCTCTGTAGAAAGTGAATCCAATTTGCTTAACTTTCATGAATTGAATGCTGATGAATTAATTAAATTCTGAAAACGTACACATCCCATTGAATTTAGAGGAAGCCTAAAAACATGCAACTGAGATTTATTGTTGAAGTGCATCAAGTGTGTGTTTGCATTTGTGTTTGAAGGGGAATGCATTTCTGGTAAAGAGCTTTTATTGGCTGCAAACTAGAAGTACAAAGATAGCCTTCTGATGTAATTCCAAACTTACAGAAAGGCCTGTATAAAAATGCATGTTATTCCTTATTTAAGCCAGACAAACAGTTAGCACAAGGTGGGAGTTTAATTTGGCCCTGGGTGCCTAGATTGTAATGTCTTCATAACGATCATGATATAAAAAGCCTCTAAAATCTATAAAAGGTGAATTTATAACCTAATCTGTGACTGCCTAGCTAAAGTTTGTTGTGCATGTACGTGCATTTAAATAAAGTTCATGATAAAACGAGAATACACATAAATACCTTTATAACACTTATTTGGGGTTTCAAAATCTGGCCGATTGAGAACATCTTTGGTTTTATCTTGACAGAAAAGTTGCAATGGCAATTCTTCCCAAGAATGACAGAGCCTTGGATTTTATTTTTGGCAACTTTTTATTTCAGAGTGTCTTTTTTTTTTCTTTTGAAAAGCTGCAACACTGGTCCTAGGTTCCTACATTTGAAAGGTGTTGGATCCCTTGCTCCCCCAGGTGTTTTGAGCCATCATGACTGGTCAGCTCCTCAACTCTAACTCCTTCAAGCTCTGAACACCAACTAATTTCCATGTATATCAAAAAGGCCATCACTCCTTCTAAATAACGTCATTAGTATACGCTACTAAGATAATCACCTGATGTTTTTACATGTCATTATTTCTAAATTGTTAACTAAATTATGATAACATTTTTAAGTTACATTCCTAGTAACTAATAAATCTAAATATTTTGATTATTCTTAAACATATTTTAGTTGACAAAACTTTTTGGCTTGAATAATCATCGACCAACCTACATTTTGGCATTTTCCGGCCAATATCTAATACATACATATGTATACATGTATCTGATTTTATATAGTTGTATCTACCCGGCGTTGTCTGTAATTCAAGTATGAAACAATGTTTTCAAAGTGTTGATATTTTATCTTATTAATAAAAATGTTTTTTGCTAATATCATCTTTTCTTTATTTTCAGATACCAATTATTGTGAAAAGAGAATTTTATATAAAGTACTTAAAAACAAGGAAACCAAACAAACAAACATTCTCATCAAAACGTGAGACATTTTCTTGTGCAAATCTGCATTTTCTAATTCAATACCCATTCAAATACCTATTTCAAAAAGCAGTTATTTTTTAATCAAAGATTTCGTTGGAAGTCTAACACACAATATTTTATGAATTATGTTGATTATAGTTTCACAGATTTCATATCTAAGAACATATAAATGGACAAGAAAATAGGTTTTATGAGTTTTAGCAGATTAAAAAATAAGGGGAGTAGAAAGTGGACCTTGGATTTACTTTCAGCAATCTTATAACTCTTGCTTTCCTTATTTTGTTCTTTAGTCCTTACATTCCATGAGCAATGTTTCTGACCAATGAGAAAGAATTACTGTTTTCTGGGTCAGAATCTACCCATTTAATACTTGTTGGCTAGTCTTTTGACCTTGGAATAGTATTTTTCCATTATTATTTAGCATATTACATCAAGTGGCTTCATACCTTGTCTGGAGACATAAATTTAAAGAGAAATGTCTATAAAGTGTATTGATGAGAGTGTGACAGGAGATCCTGCTTCAGATGACACGGAAGTTCAAGCGGAAACGAAACCATTTGGGTGTGAATTGTGTGGATCTGCTTTTTCCAAGGAATCGTATCTAAAGAAACATAAGCAACGGCACACAGGGGAGAAATTATATTCCTGCGAGATTTGTGGTTCCTCATTTTATCAGAATTCAGATCTGAAGACGCATATGCGTCGACATACTGGAGAACGAACGTTCATCTGTGAGGAGTGTGGGGCGTCGTTCTTTAAGGAATCACATTTGAAAGGTCACGTCCGGATACACTCTGGCATCCGACCTTTTACATGTACCTTGTGTGGGTCTTCATTTTTGGACAAATCAAATTTGACAATACATTTGCGCTCGCACAGTGGGGAGAAGCCGTTTTCATGTATCGTCTGTTTTGCTGCGTTTTCCGATAAATCAAATTTGAATCGGCATATGAGAATACACACTGGGACCAAACCATTTTCTTGTGGCGTCTGCGGGTCTTCCTTCTCACAGGGTTCGATCTTAAAACGACATATGACAATACACACTGGAGCAAAACCATATTCTTGCAACGTGTGTTCTTCTTCGTTTTCTCGGGAATCTACATTAAAAACACACCTTCAAATACACTCGGGCCTGAAACCTTTCATATGTGAAATGTGCGGCTATGCTTTCTCCCAGGAATCGCAGTTGAAGAAACACATCCGCCGGCACAAAGCGGAAAGAAAAATATACTCATGTAAAGTGTGCAGTTCTTCTTTTTTCCAGAACTCGGAGTTGAAGATTCACATGCGTGGACATACGGAGGAACGAACGTTCGTCTGTGAAGAGTGTGGTGCTTCGTTCTTTAAGGAGTCACATTTGAAAGGTCATGTCCGTATACACTCTGGCATTCGACCTTTTACATGTACGCTGTGTGGGTCTTCGTTTTTGGACAAATCAAACTTGAAAATACATATGCGCTCGCATAGTGGAGAGAAGCCGTTTTCATGTATCGTCTGTTTCGCAGCGTTTTCCGATAAATCAAATTTGAATCGGCATATGAGAATACACACTGGTGAAAAACCATTTTCTTGTGGCGTCTGCGGGTCATCCTTCTCACAGGGTTCAATCTTAAAACGACACATGACGATACACACTGGAGAAAAACCATATTCCTGTGACATGTGTTCATCTTCGTTTTCACGGGAATCCAGTTTAAAAGTTCACATGCAAATACACAACGGAAGTACGTCCTACATGGAGCTGATTGTGTAAACAGCCTTTAAATCATACTGACTAATATCAATGAAAGTTGCCGGAATATATCTTGATCTGTGTGTTACCTAAGGAAATGTCGGGCCGTATATAGTATGTAATCTATGAAATTGATTGGAATTGAATTAAAGAAAATAATTGTTACCAGAGAAAGAGTCACTAATTAGTAGGTGCTAAATTCACTCACAACAAATCAATGAGAGAAAAACATTGTTACTGAACAAAATATATTCATATACAATTTGAAAAGTTCACATACAAATACATAATGGAAGTACATCCTATCTGAAACTGATTGTGTAAAAAAAATGGTCGGCATTCCAACATATTTCTCAAAACATTTTATTGTTGTATTATTTCCTCTGTTTTCTAGACAGTGATAGTTGATTTGGCGTCCCCAATGAAACATCTTCCAACAGATATTATGTATTATATTACAATATGTAATATTATTTTTTTATTATTTATTATGAACATCTTATTATGAAAAAAAAGTGGAACAATGTGAACAATTCTTATTTTTATTTAAAAAAATGTGCAATATTTATTTATTGTAATTGTTAATGTTTTTGTATGAAACATTCTTAGAAGTAAATAAACATATCTTCTTACTGAAAAGTATCATACTTATGCTAAACTACTTATAATACAAATACTACTTCTTTGATTACTACTAATCATCATCATCATCATCATGCAGTCCGTCAGTCTTGACGATGATTAGTTGGGCCTCAGTACTTAATCCCTCTGTGTTGGCATAGTCTCTCTCCATTGCCACAGGACTTTCCACTTCGGCTCCAAACTTGCTTGCACAGTTTAGATGCAGTATCTGTTGCGCATCAGATAGACACCCTCTGAACCTCCAATGTTCATGTCCTGTGGAGCGAACCCGCGATGACTAGCAGCAGAGGAGGCCGCAGCTTCTGTCCGGCCGAAAGTAATCTCAGTGAGGTAAACAGTCACCCTATCGTGTCTGCTACTACGCCTTTTTTTTCTAGATGAGGTTCCATAGCTTTTTAAGAAAACTGCAAGGCAGCAGTAAGATTTGAAGTCAGAGTTCCCATCTCTTAGCCTTTTGCTGTGATTAGACTCACAAGGCAGTGGTGTTTTATTTGGGGGTTGGTTCATCTAGTCTTCGTCCAACCAAGAGCACCCACAAGACAGTGGGGTAGGGGTTTGTAGTGTGCCAGGGTATGTCCACACATCGGTGGGCCATAACGCACTATCTCTGGGGTCCCCTACTAATCCGAGATCTCCTACAAGTTTAACCTGGGGGCCGCAAGGCATCCAGTTACCATGTGTGGCCAACGTGGAGGCACTGTAGGAGTCTTGATGATGGAGAGCCTATGTACTGGCAGGGAAGACTTCTGCATAGCTGCTCTCTTTTCACTTCAGTGTTAGCCAGCGGTGTTAGCTAGAAGCAAGAAGGCATATAAGCATGAACTTAACGCTAACTTATACCTAACACACTAGACACACCACATACCCCTGCCGGATTAAGAATCCAAACGTACACACTTCACTAATGAACTCTTCACTAAGATATTCTTTGTTTGATTACTACTACTACTACTAATAATAATAATAATATTAATAATTCATCTAAAGATGTGATAAATTCCTTCAGTTAAAATATCTGTTGAAATATGTTTTGTCGGGGATGCTTAATCAGCTATCATCATCTAGAAAACAACAGAAGTAATGCAATAATGACATGTCTCGAGAAATATGCTGAAATGCCAAATGGTCTTTAAGTCATATCAACTAATATCCAATGGAAGTTGCCAGAATATGTTTTAAACAGTATGCTACCAAAGGAAATGTCAGACCAGATATAGTATGTAATCTATGAAATTGATTGGAATTAAATTTTTGAAATATTGATAAATGACATAATTCACTGACTATTTATGTTTCTGTATTTTTGGAGATGGACATTAATGCGGTAGTAGTTCTTATATGGAGCTGATTGTCTAAAGAAAATGATTGTTGCTAAAGAAAGAGTCACTATTTAGCAGGTGCTAAATTCACTAACAACAGTTTTTTGTTAATGAAAGAGAAAAAAAAAAATTTTTACCGAACAAAGCATATTTGTATACAATTTAGATAACCAAATAATGTTATATAATTTTTTATTAAATGAACAAAATCATTTTTTTTCTACGTAAAAATCGTCTCAAAATCATACAGACTGATAGCATCCTTAAAAGTCATCTCAAAATATGTAAATACACAATGGAAGTACTATAACAGAATAAATGCATATGAAAGGCAAAATGACATCACTGTAAAGGAAAAAGACTATAAAAAGGAGGGAGATCATGTTAGAGATGTGGATGATGTTCGAGAGCACAATCACATAAGAGACACCACAGCTGTAAAGAAAAGTCACACGTGGGGGAGAATGAGGAAATGCTGTTATAGCAGAAAAAAGCGAGTTGAAGTTCTTTCCGTATTCTTTGTCTACTTTGCGACTGAGGCTACAATGTGCTGGTAACATTACAGTACTTCCTCTATGGAACTGATTGTGTAACAAATTGTTGTAAGATCATACAGACTAATATCATCCTTATGAAGAATCTTAATATCTTGAAAACATTCCTTTGTTAATCAAGATAATCGGTTAGCATTTGAAACAAAAAAAGGCCTTGCACAAGTATAAAGTGTTAGCGCTTGCAGAAAACTGTTTGATTTTAAACTGGAAAGTAAATTATTTATAAAGCATCAGATGTATCTCTCATTCCCCTTCCCCACTTCCTCTTTCCTATTATTCCTCTCTTTGGATACACACACACACACACACACACACACACACACACACACACACACATAACTAGAATTAGCTTAAGGGAAATAACTCTGTAAAAAAAATCAGACTTACTGCTCTTTAGTGGCTGGAAAACAGACTACATGATAAGAATAAAGAATATAAATAGCCATTTGACCCCTTCCTCTCCCCAATAGTAATGTTTTCATTTGTTTATTTTAGACATTATACATCCGGAGTTATGCCAATTAAAAATATACCAACTTTGGAGGTGTTCGTTGTGTATTTTTCAAGTTTTAGTTTGACATACAAACACTCATTCGCCCTTTATACAATAGACTAGCATGATTCACTCAGCGTTGTCTGTGTGAAAATATATGGCTAATAAGAAGGTGTCAGTTTTTGCTATGAAAGAAAAGTTTAAAATACTGTTTACAATATGAGGTCAAGTAATAAAAAAACTTAACTCAGTTGTGTTTTTTTAAAAAGAAAACTCATTCTTCATGTGTCTCTTATAGAACAAATGGTTTTAACGAATCAAAACGGATTTGATTATTTCAAATGTAAAAAATATCAATCAAAATTATTTAAATGTTTTTTTAAAATAAACTCTTTACTAAGATATTCTTTCTTTGATTTCATTTTTGTTTTACAAAGTGAAAAAATTATTTAAAAAAATGAATTTCGTTTTGTTTTGTTTTTTACGTTGTTTTAATAAATTTAAATAGAAATTTCAATGGTGTCTATAATCAATTGTGTAAAGGAATTTATTTGAACAGTACATTAATATATTGATTTCTATAGCATACAAACATTGAATTTGCATATATATATATATATATATGTATGTATGTATACTTATTTGTACATATATTAGTGATGGGACGATTCCAATATTTTTCCCAATTCTGATACAATTACCGATTCCGTACTAAATTCTTGATTCCAATTCTTAATAAATGTTTGACTATTTAACTATAGAGTTGTATTTTTTCTCTGATTACCGTAAAACACACACATGCTAAATGTGCAAATATTTTCCTAAACGTAAAAATATACTTGTGGGGGACGATCCATTGATTTTAGCTTCACTGTTGGTTTAAAATCAATAATTATTTATTATGTTTTCATTATTACCAGCAATGGAAGATTTTGCTTTAAACAAAATCAAATAAAAAAGAGAATTAGAAGAATCTTTTTGGCAACGGCACAAATTTTTCCAATTCCGATACCAATTCCGATACCCTCAAATATTCCGATTTTTCCCATTCCGACTCATCGTCCCAACACGAATATAAAAATATATTTGTATGTTGAGTAAAACGATTCATAATTGTGAATTAAAAATCAGTTCCAAAAGGAAAAAACAAACCAAATTAACTCGATTGTACGATCGTTTCGGAAACAATGTTAATTTTATTGAAATTGACAATAAGTATTGACAATAAGTATTGACAATAAGTATTGACAATAATTTGACAAAAGTTTTGTCCGTTAAACATAGTCTCCTCATCAGGAAAAAAAGGCGGGAGTTGGGGGGGGGGAGAAGTTAAAGACACCAAAATAAAGCTAGCATTTTAATCGTGAGTACAGCAAATATTCCTTATTTAGCTCCATTATAAAATTTGTTTTAAGTCCAGTCAGTCTATCTTTTCGCATGCTGTTATATCTTGCCTCCGAATGGTTGAAATAATTAATTAGAGTTTATATTACTTTAAAACCGCATTAAATTTGAATCTTGGATCTAGGAACGTAGATACACAAGTTTTTTTTTATCATTTAGATAGGATGAAAATCTTGTTTCCATTGATTCATTGAATTGTTCAACAATGGTAAGGATTCCACTAAAGTCAGAGATATCAGAATTAGATTGGACAACTTTTGAAAGAAATAACCTCAAAGCTAAAATTTTGAAGCCAGTTTACTCAGAAGTGGCTTTTTGTCTTTATTAAATAAAATTACAAAGTACAATTTCTAATTCTTAAATGAATAAACAATTAAACAAGAAAAAGAAATTAAAAACCAACTACAAAGTACAAATTGTAATTCTTTAAGTGAATGACTATTAGCTGAAGTTCTGCACCTGCTGCTGCTGTACTTCCTCTTCTATTCTTACTGCCTGCTTCCTCTGCTCTCATAGTCTCCTCAGTATTTAAGTTGTAATGTAGAAATATTAGACTTTCTCTATTCTTATGAAGCAGCGCTTGAAGAAGCATATCCTGCCGATTCTGCTTTATCATATTCAGTAGAAAGTAGATGTAGAATCCAATTAGTGTTTCCCATGTCATTCTTCTGAAATTTAAATGTGAATCGTGGATCTAGGAACGTAGATACACAAGTTTTTTTTATCATTTAGATAGGATGAAAATCTTGTGTCCATTGATTCATTGAATTGTTCAACAATGGTAAGGATTCCACTAAAGTCAGAAATATCAGAATTAGATTGGACAACTTTTGAAAGAAATAACCTCAAAGCTAAAATTTTGAAGCCAGTTTACTCAGAAGTGGCTTTTTGTCTTTATTAAATAAAATTACAAGGTACAATTTCTAATTCTTAAATGAATATAATTAAACAATTAGATAAGAAAAAGAAATTAAAAACCAACTACAAAGTACAAATTGTAATTCTTTAAGTGAATGACTATTAGCTGAAGTTCTGCACCTGCTGCTGCTGTACTTCCTCTTTTATTCTTACTGCCTGCTTCCTCTGCTCTCATAGTCTCCTCAGTATTTAAGTTGTAATGTAGAAATATTAGACTTTCTCTATTCTTATGAAGCAGCGCTTGAAGAAGCATATCCTGCCGATTCTGCTTTATTATATTCAGTAGAAAGTAGATGTAAAATCCAATTCTTAGTGTTTCCCATGTCATTCTTCTGAAATTTAAATGTGAATCGTGGATCTAGGAATGTAGATACACAAGTTTTTTTATATCATTTAGATAGGATGAAAATCTTGTTTCCATTGATTCATTGAATTGTTCAACAATGGTAAGGATTCCACTAAAGTCAGAAATATCAGAATTAGATTGGACAGTTTTTGAGAGAAATAACCTCAAAGCTAAAATTGTAGGTATTATCATCGATATGGTTGAAGTTCTGTGACTTTTTTCTTTGGTAATTTCCTCAAATGGACTCCGTAACTGGACAATTTTTTGAGCAAGTCCCTATTGATAAGTTGTTAAGGTAGGAATCTTATTATCAACAGCATACATTGCAAGAGCTTTTAGTTGTTCTAACTTTTTTCTTAGCATATAATTTGTTGAATTCCATTGTGTGGTCACATCTTGAATGAGTTTATACTTTTCCAAATTAAACTGATCTTGTAATTCATTTTTTTTTTTTTTTTTTTTATACATAGGCATCACCACATTATCAAGGCCAAGAGACCACTCAAGGATAAGGGTTAAAGATTGTACATTAGAAATTGGACAATATAGTAATCATTAGTAATGAAAATTTGGAAAATTTGATAACTTATAGGGAACGGCTCATCAAGAAATTATTTACGTTAGACTTGAAGACAACCATATTGTAGTCAGCCGGAAAGCAGGAAAACGGAAGACAATTCCACAGGCGTGCAGTTCTAAGAAAGAAGCTTTGTTCATGGAATCTACGTTTAGGTTTAGGCACAGATAAAGAGTGGGGGTAATTATTGATAGTGTTTACAGCTAGACGAGTGTTTCTTGTGAAAGTTTGGCAAGGGGGGACCATAGATTGAAGCTCAGTCGAACACTTTCCATGAAAATAACGATACATCAGAGACAAACTCGCAACATCTCTTCTGTGAGATAGAGGTTGCAAGGAAGAGAAAAGGACATCTCCTACGAGGCTACGAAGTCTATTTTGAACTCTATCAAGGCAGGCCAAGTCCTTTAATCGAGAGTGATGAAACTGAGAGACTATATATTTGTTAATTGTAATGATTGTTTTCACAGTCTGTTGGGAAAATAATGAGTTGCAATGTATGTAGGAAGCATGATAGTGATTCTAAATCACATTCCCTGACACCAGCAACCATATTTGTTCCTGAATCTCACAAAACTAAGACAACTTTGTTAAAGATTTTATACTCGTTCAGAACATTGTGCAATTCTTCATTTATTCTTGCACCTGTGGGTGCGCCAGGGAATGAAGCAATGTTAGGAGCCCAACTCTGTACTGTTCAAAGTCATTTGAAAGCAAATTACCTGTTAAACTCAGATAGGAGCCGTCCTGGATATGACCTTAAACTATCTCCGATGGTGAGGGCCCCAGCTTCCGGGCTTTGGGGAGTGTGGGGCCATCCTTT
This sequence comes from Euprymna scolopes, assembly GCF_053919585.1. Classification (NCBI taxonomy): domain Eukaryota; kingdom Metazoa; phylum Mollusca; class Cephalopoda; order Sepiida; family Sepiolidae; genus Euprymna; species Euprymna scolopes. The sequence continues at coordinate 61,810,371 of NC_136522.1, forward strand.
AATTGCCATTGCTCCCAGGTCCACTCTGACTCGGAGTGGTAGTACCTGTTAGGGTTCCAACTATGGGTTAAATAGAAACCGACTTGAAAAAAACCCCAAATATATTCTATTAAAAAAATTTTCTTTAAAATCACTGAATTCGGCATTAAATAACCTGAAAAGAGTTGATATGCCGTAAAATAAAAACAACTAACCAACAGAAAGGAGCATTATTCGTAGCCGCTATCCAAATGTCTGAAGTCAAGAGATGATTGAATTTTTGTTTTTACTTTTGTAAGTATATTGGGATTTATTTTTTTAGTGAAGTACTTTCTTAATTTATTTATTGTAGACTATTATCCTGATCTTTCTTAGTTGTTGTTTCACGTTTCGACCAACTGTTCCTCTGGCCTTCGTCAGGTGGTAACCGCGACGGGATAAAAACTCGAATCTCCTAACTGCATTCTCAGCAATTACTGCCATCCATAGTTGTTGTCAGTTCACCACGTTTTTGGCCAAGTAACCCTCTGGCTGGCTTTGGGTAGGATTGAAACTGCTATCTTCAGACAATTCTCACCTGGAACTGTAGAGATTCAACGTCTCTATCCACTGCACCACGCGATGGGATAAAAACTCGAATCTCCTAACTGCATTCTTAGCAATTACTGCCATCCATAGTTGTTGTCAGTTCACCACGTTTTTGGCCAAGTAACCCTCTGGCCGGCTTTGGGTAGGATTGAAACTGCTATCTTCAGACAATTCTCACCTGGAACTGTAGAGATTCAACGTCTCTATCCACTGCACCACGGGTTCCAGGTGAGAATGCAGTTAGGAGATTCGAAGTTCCTATCCCGTCACGGTTACCACCTCATGAAGGTCAGAGGAATAGTTGTCCGAAAGTATGTATTATTTTCGGTTCACACGTGGTTTCAATCTACTGTACAATTCCTCAATGTGGAAACTGAAAGACGGAGTAATAATGATAGGTACCGGCAGCAGCCTTATAATTTAAAACTCTTGCGCATTTCTGCCATTCAACTAAAAAAATAAAAGCTGAAAATAGCATCAAATTAAACAAAATTGATCTTTATTTTCGTATAAAAATTGCGACAAATATACAAAAGAAAATGTGTAATTCGTTTTCCAGATTTATTTATTACTTAATTTAGTGAATTAACCATTGATAATAATCATGGCAAACATGATAATAAGTTCAAGTTAATTCGGTTTCCTATGAAATGGTGCTAAAATATTATACCTAGCTTTATTCGTTTAAATGTGCAAAGCAAAATAAAATACCTACAATGTTTTGGACAAAATCAATTTCTAGGCTATAAAAACCTTCTTTTTTTTTTTTTTTTTTACACAGTGATCACCACTTATCAAGGCCCGGAAGCCACTCAGGGATAAGGGTTATTGCAAGTACATTACGTTAGTGAGGAGATTTGCTGAAATGTTTACTTAAGGGGGCGGTTCATTAGGAATTTGTTAACATTGGACTTGACATCCAAGTTGTAGTCCGGAGGGAAGCAGGCAGACGGAACAGAGTTCCACAGGCGTGCAGTTCTAAGAAAGAAGCTTTGTTCATGGAATCTGCGTTTTGATTTAGGCATAGTAAATAATCTTCGACCAGTCATTAAAACATTTTGTCCAGTTTGCCTTGAGTTATGTTTCTTGGAAAATGGTATTTCATTCCATTTGAGACATTAAACTTTGAAAAAAAACTTTTTTCTGTTCAATGCGAAATCTTAATTTTCTTCCAAATTTTGAATTACCTCTGCTTTTTGACTCAATCTTCCTGATTTAGGGTAAATTTGATGTTTTTCACCGAAAATGGCGGACAACTGTGATGTCAATTAATCGTCTTTGGTGCAAGTCCAGAATTTAACCTAATTAAAAATACAGAAAAATCTTTATGATATACGTACATGTCAGGAAACGAAAATGTGATATTCCCAAAATCATGAATTTTATGATTTTTGCCGGTTAATAGTATATCATAGCCATTACGAAGCTGATTTTTGATCTCTGTTTTTTTTTTTCTTTTCTTTTTTTACTCATGTTCACCCCTTACAAAGCATATCGCCACTTGGACGTAAGAAGCTACTATTTGGGGCCATGTCTAGGAAAGATAAACAAGATATTTGTTTGTTACATTTAAACTTCTGCATATCAGTACAGCCAGGGAAGAAGGCAGCAGGAAGGGAATTCTAAAGTCTAGCTGTTCGAGGGAAGGAACTATTAGAATAGAAAGCTTTCTGGCATTTAGAGACATCAACAGTGAAGGGGTGAGATTATTGCTAAGCGAGTTTGTCGGGGGGTATGTACATTGAGGGGTGCAACGAGTTCATCAGAGCACATTCCATTTCTTATGCACTGTTTCACAAATTAATTTTCATACTGAAAATGGACTTTTATACACTTTTATTCCAGAATAAGTTTTATATATACTATTTATTCAAAATATCTACATTTAAGAAGTAACCTTATTTGCATATTACATTAAAGAAAATTTATTTTAATAATTAGCTTTATGTTATTGTTTGTTGTAATAGAAATGTTTCAATTGTTCTATTTAGAAATATTATTTAAAATTGATTTATTTCATTTAATTTATTTATATTTTTATTTATATTATTTATTAATTTAATTTATTTTATTTATTTATTAATTTAATTTATTTTCAATTATTATTGACCGACACCAGTTGCCTTTAAAAACGAAAGTAAGTTTTTTTTTTTTTATTTAAGACATAAGAGTTATTTCCCTTTTAATTTTCATAGACGAAAATGCATGTGTTGTATGCTTCCATAAATCCAACATATGGTCTACTTTCAGGAAAATCGTGACAGGAGTTAGGAAAATCGGTGTATCTTAAATAGTGTGTAACTAAACCCTCCGCCCGGCAATATGATTCAACCTGGCAACACTGGATATATGCAGTATATAATAGTACTACTTACAGCATAATCGTTACACAAAATTTCAGCTCAAAAGTAAAAAAAAAATGAGATGCCCTGCAATTTAATGAGTTAAAGAGGTTTTAAGCCAATTTACTTTTAAATGGTAACTGAGTAAAATATTCTGGACAGAAACTACAAGGTGCTTTTAATAAATTCCAGACATTTTGTACAGGCATTTAAAATTGTTGTAGACTCTTGAAAATTCAGTATGTTATTGCTATACATCTTATGAGATGACTGACCAATTTTTTGATTTCAGATTCAAATGAACAGCTACTCCAGGAATCGGAATACACCCTACTAAAGCCTTAATGTTACAGCTGGTGAATTTCAAAAATGCAATCTGGACGCAAGGACAATTTAGGAGAACGGTATGCAATAAAATTCTGTTTTAAACTTCGAAAAAAAAAATGTCACAGAAACGTATGGAATGCTTCAGACTGCTTTTGCATGAATCAAGCATTAGTTTTTGAATGACATAAGAGATTCAAGGACAGCAGGGAGTCTATGAGGGATGATGAGAGGTGTGAGAGGAGTAAGAAAGTCAGAACATCAGAGTTGATTGGCCAAATAAAGAATTTCATGGCTAAGGATTATTGTTAGTCTATAGATACAATAAGGGCACAGTTTGATGTCGGTGTAGGAACTGTACACAAAATTATTTGTGAGGAACTGAAGATGTGGATGATTTCTGCTCAAAGAAGATTAGAAAGAAAGAGGTCATGGCAGCCGAGAGATGGTTGAGCTGATCAATTCAGATCCCGTAGTTCTTAATGTTCTGATGACCTGCGATGAAAGCTGGATCCGCTGCTATGACCCAAAGACCAAGAGACAGAGTTCCCAGTGAAAGCATGCTGACTCTTCCAGACAGAGCAAATCCACCCAGAAACTTATAATCATCCCTTTTTTTCTTTGATAGCATGGGCATAATCTAAATGTACTTGGTCCCCACTAGACAGACAATCAAGAAGAAATACTATGTTAAGGTCTTTTTTTTTTTTTTTTTTTTTACATAGGCGTCACCACTTATCAAGGCCGATAGGCCACTCAAGGATAAGGGTTAAAGAGTGTAGAGTAGTCAAAAGGACAATATAGTAATCGATAGTAATGGAAGTTCGGTAAATTTGTTAACTTAAGTGGAACGGCTCATCAGAAACTTGTTCACGTTGGACTTGAAGACAACCATATTATAGACAGCTGGAAAGCAGGAAAAGGGAGTTTAGGAAGAGATTTCATTAAAAGAGGCCAATACTCTTCAAATTGAATCAGTGGCATTTCCACCAGGACAATGCACCTGTCCACAACTCCATCCTTGTCACAGACTATTTGACCAAGATAGGCATCAAGACAGCTCCTCATCCTTCCTATAGTCCAGACCTTACCCCCTGTGACTTCTTCTTATTCTGTAAGGTCAAGGAAAACCTTAGAGGCTATTGTTATGAGACAATTGAGCAGATAAAAAAGACTGTGACAAGGGTCATTGACACGCTTACACAAGAGGACTTCCATGGGGCCTTCCAGAAGTTGTTGGAACAGTACAAGTGTATTGCAGCCAGAGGAGATTACTTCGAAGAGAACTAAAGTTTCATGCACGTAATATCAATAAAAGTGCCCATACAAAAAAATCTGGAAACTTATTGAAGGCACCTCATACATTGAGACCATTGCCAAGGCTGCTGCAAAGAAGGTGGGCTCTCTCTACCATGCTAGAAAATTACTTATGCCTGAAAGTATCTTGCACCTCTATAAGGCCATCATTCGCCCATGTATTGAGCATTGTTGTCACATTTGGGCTGGTGCATCTGCTACTTGTCTCTCACTCCTGGACAGGGTTCAGAAGAGAGTCACCAACCTGATAAGTCCTGAACTGTTATCTAGGCTCCAGCCTCTGTCCCATCGATGAAATGTTGCATCCCTCTGTCTGTTCTACAAATACTTTAATAGTGAATGCTCTGACGAACTACAAGCACTTGTACCTCCTCGACGTGACTACCCCCAACAAACCCGATAAGCAACTAAGTTCCACCCCTTAACAGTAGAGATCTCTAGGTGTAAGAAAGTCTTTTACTCCAATAGTTTCTTACCCAGAACTGCAAGTCTTTGGAACTCCCTTCTGGGACTCTGTTTTCCCAACTGTACTGATATGCAGAAGTTCAAGTGCAATGTGAACAACATCTACTACTCAACTACCTTCATAATGCCCCTGCAAATTATGTCCCCGATAGTAGCCCTCTACTTCAAAGTGGCACTATGCCTTGTTTGGGGTGAAACTTGATTAGAAAAAAAAAAAAAAAAGCAAGTAGAAGCCAAGTATTTGAGTGCCAGGCCTTACTACGAGGGATGTACCAAAACTATGGAAGACACTAACTGCAATAATATTTCATTATATTATTTGAATTTTATATATGAGGGACATTCTAGAAGTAATGCTACCTATTTTTTACTCTGCCAAAATGGATGAGAGGAGATTGCAAATTGCATTGTTATGATGACTGAAAATATGCATTCATGACCTGAAAGTTTCATCTCTCTGTTGCAGATAAACCCTCCACTCACCAATATATTTCAACCTGGCAACACCGACTAGTATATAATAATTGCTAAATAATAATAATACCCCCAAAAAGTAAACAAGCGGTAACATTATTTTTCTTTATAAATATGTCAGCTATTTTCACACACATCTACAAATTAGGAAAAATTTTTTTTTTTTTACATAGACATAACCATTTATCAAGGCCAAGAGACCACTCGAGGATAAGGGTTAAAGAGTGTACAGTAGTCAATTGGACAACATAGTAATCGTTAGTCATGGAAATTCGGTAAATTTGTTAACTTACGTGGAACGGCTCATCAAGAACTTGTTTACGTTGGACTTGAAGACGACCATATTGTAGTCAGCTGGAAAGCAGGAAAACAGAAGACAATTCCACAGGCGTGCAGTTCTAAGAAAGAAACTTTGTTCATGGAATCTACATTTAGGTTTAGGCACAGATAAAGAGTGGGGGGAATTATTGATAGTTTTTAGCTAGACGAGTGTTTCTTGTGAAAGTTTGACGAAGGGGGACCATAGATTGAAGCTCAGTCGAACATTTTCCATGAAAATAATGATAAAGTAGAGACAAACTCGCAACATCTCTTCTGTGAGATAGAGGTTGCAGGGAAGAGAAAAGGACATCTTCTACGAGGCTACAAAGTCTATTTTGAACTCTATCAAGGCAGGACAAGTCCTTTCTAGCAACTCCTATCCAGATGTGTTTGATAAAGTGTCTTACTTAAGGAGGCGGTTCATCAGGAATTTGTTTATGTTGGATTTGAAGACATCCAAGTTGTAGTCAGGTGGAAAACAGGCAGACGGAAGAGAGTTCCACAGTCGTGCACTTCTAAGAAAAAAGCTTTGCTCATGGAATCTATGCTTTGATTTAGGCACAGATAAAGAATGGGAAAAATTATTGACAGTGGTTTTAGCTGGACGGGTGTTTATTGTGAAAGATTGGCAAGGGGAGACGAGAGATTGGAGCTCAGACGAGCACTTGCCATGAAAGTAATGATAAAACAAAGACAGGCTCGCAACATCTCTTCTGTGGGAGAGAGGTTGCAGGGAAGAGAAAAGGGCATCCCTCACTAAGCTACGAAGTTTATTTTGTACTCTGTCAAGGCAGGATAGACTGTTTTTAGCAGCTCCTGTCCAGATATGGCAGCAGTACTCCATCCTTGGATGTCCTTGGATTTTATACAGATAGAGAATTGCATCAGTAGTGAGATATCTTCTGGAGTGGTAGAAGGATCCCACCATCTTCCCAGCGACCTTGGCAACAGATTTGATGTACATGTTCTATTTCAGATCAGGAGTAAAGGTCAAAGCCAGAAGCTTGTCAAAACATGGAGCCTCCCCAAGATGAGAGACATCCATTTCAATTGATGCCAGATGGGGATCAAAGCGTTGATGATATAAAGATAGGAGCTTGATTTTAGATGCATTAAAAGTAATCAGCCACCTCTTCCCCCATTGTACCATGCACTCAAGATCAGAGGAGAGAGAATCAGAGAACTTTGTCATTTACGACCTTTGATGTGTTGCCATAGGTGGTCGTGTCATCAGCATAGATATCAACGAATGATTTAAGTATGTGCTTTAGGAGATCATTGATATAGATCAGGAAGAGAAAGAGACTCCAGCATTAATACTGTGGGCCTCTGATTTCAACCACTACTCTTATGAACCTATCAGAGAGAAATGATTTAATAATTGAGAAAACATTTCCAGCTATACTGTAGCTGGAAATCTTGTGAAGTAGGCCTTTATGCCATACCTTATCAAAGGCCTTTGATATGTCAAAAGTAATTGCCCTAGAAAGGAAGCCTTTGTCGAGAGATTCACTAATCCTATGATATAACAGTTAGCACATCTGCTGTAGATCTAACAGAGCAGAAACCATATTGTGTGTCACTAAGAAGGTTATTTCTGCTGAGGTGGTTGACTACTTCTCTATTTAATATGGATTCCAGCAGCTTACTCATGACACAGAGGAGACTTATTGGTCTGTACTGAGAGGGAGATAACTTATCACCTGAATTCTTAAATACAGGGCATACTGATGAGGTTTTCCAGGGAGTTGGAAAGAATTTCTCCTTAAGGCAATGCTTAAACAGTTTTGTAAGTATGGGGGCAAGTTCTGGTTGAAGCTTTTTCAACACTATAATTAGAATGTCGTCAGGGTCAGTTGCTTTACTGGAATCAAGGTTCTTGATTAGCTTGGCGACCTCATGCACAGATATTTGTATGTTGCATAGCGTGTTGTCTGTTGTAGGAGGAAATCCAGGGAGTTGATGGCCTTCGTTGCATAGAGTAGAATTAGCTGCAAAGTTTGTGGCAAATAGTCTGGCTTTGTCTGATGTAATACCGTTTGGGTTACGTATTAAGTTTAGACTAGTTAAAAATAATGCATACTGCAGAGAAAAAAAAAAGCCGCGTTTTTTTGAGTTTAGATAATAGTGCAGTTTTAATTTGGAAAATTCTTGTTTCCATGGGTGACTTTTTTTTTCCTTTTAAATATAAGAAAACAGTACTGGTTAATAATAGTATGTTTGACAAAAAAGATTTAAAAAGAAAACTACAAGATAAGTACAGTTAAAATGAAATAAGAAAAAAAAAAAAATGTTTGCAATACGCAAATGTTAGTGATTTTAGGACAAGTAGATTTCAAAAGTTATAGATAGAAAAATTGCTTAACTTAGCTTTTGTGACAGGAGATCATGAGCTGTGTGTGGTGGAACTATTTCAGGAGGACGAGAGGGTGATAGATCGCGTCTGCAAGGTTGCAATAATTTATTGTCTAATTATCAAAGTTACATTCATACAAGAACATAAACAAAGTTATTTGTTTTAGTTTTATTATTGCAGAAACACAGAAAAATGTTGAAAAAAAGAGAAGTCTGTTATACTATCTTTTTAAGATTCTCACCATCTCTTGAGATATTCCAACCAAGAGATCTTTTTAAGATTCTGACAGTCCCTTTAAGTGCAGTTGTTTGAATCTCTCTTGTACTTGGTTCACCGGGTATATTTACCAGGTAGCTTTTGAAATTGTTTTTCATGAGTCCAGTTGCGCTTATAATTACTGGAATGATGGAAATCTTCCTAAGATTCCAGTTTCTTTTCTAGATGATGGTATTTCATTATCTTTTTTCTCTCAGCTCTGTTTAACCCGACATTATTGGAGACACTAACTTTTACCAAGGTTGCTTCTTTCTCCTTTTCCCATATCACTATGTCAAGCTCTGTTTTCTATGAACATCGCTGTAGGATTGCATACTCATTGTAAATGGTGTATGACGTATTTACAACTGAATATGTTCCTGCGTGCATTTGATATTCGACTTCTTTACAGATCGTCTAGTGGAGATATTTGCATACTCCATTGTGTTGCATCATATCGTAGCTGATCCTTACAGTTAGATGACAGAGAAAAATGTGAGAAAAAGAAGACCCACACATTCTACAGGAAATTATATTTAAATTATAAATGCCAGAAATTGATCTTTAGAATAAACCCTAGCCCTAAACCACATATTTGTATAATAAAAATATTTTTTTTCTATGATTCATTTTAATTTAAAGTTTGCCGCCTCTAAAAAACACCCTCTTTCTCTCTCTCTCTCTCTCTCTCTCTCTCTCTCTCTCTCTATATATATATATATATATATATATATATATATATATATATATATATATATATATTGCCGGTTTTTCTCTTCTGATGAGAAGCATTTAGCTTCGAAATGTCAGGGGCTAAAGAGGGGGGGTTTCCTTTTATTTCGGTCCTTATTGATCTGATGATTTAAACTTCTATTTATTGTTTTATATATGTACGTGTATATACATGTATGTATGATTTCGAATCTTGCTAGATTCAGCCACTCTAATGAGTCGTAGACGAAACACGTGTCAGTGGATAATAATATTTAAAAATAATATTTTAAAAACAATATATATATATATATATAAATATGTATGCATATATCTATTTAAATATACATGCATACACACACCCACACACACATATATACATATATAAATATGTATGCATATATCTATTTAAATATACATGCATACACACACACACACATATATATATATATAGGCGGCAATAGGAAACAGAAGTGGAAAATGAATTCACAAAGACTATATAAGATTTTTTTGCGATTCATTTTAATTTAAAGTTTGCTGTTTCTGAAAACACCCTCTTTCTCTGTGTGTGTGTGTATATATATATATATATATATATATATACATATATATATATAGCAAGTTATAAAATATATATGGCAATTAAGCTACACAGAATATTCTGCATTTCATCCACGCTAGGATTCATCAGGCTTATGCGAAGAAATGTAGTTGTCTTGCATTTTATATACGCACATTCTATTGAATTTTTAGTTAGCCAATCAGCTTCCTAGTTTCCACCGCACCCTTTCTAATCAACCAATGAGCAGGCACTTACAGGACAAAAGGCCAGTTTACCTCCGATTCATCCCTTCCTTTGTGTGTGCTATTTTAGCGGGGAGCATAAGTATTTTGCATTCTGACTTATTTTAAACTAGGTTAAATGTGTTTTTTTATGTTAGTTTATATATATATATATATACTAGCAAAAGTACCCATTGTTGACTGGGTTCCAAAACAGCCTACAGAAAATGTAACGTTTAATTCCTAAAGAACATGAAATGAAAAACAGAAAGAAACTGTTTTAGACCCGTGCTAGGGGTTACAAATGAAAGAAACCACAAGTAGTGTAAAGTATATAAAATATAATATGTATTTATCATAAAGAATACAGGAGCCACTAAAGTTGTATGAGAGGAACGTGTTCGTAGCATGCGGTCAAACATTGTATAAATGTCTCCCTTTAGTCTCTGCAACCGGTGGTATTCATAGGACTGGTTACTTCCACGTAGTTCTCAAACAGGGGTGATTTCTACCCCACAACATTTATGAACTGTTTTCTTTTTTAATCAAACTTCAGGTGTTGGTAATTTTTTTTTTTTTTTTACATCAAACATAATAGGACTTATAAAATAAATATTTATGAACTGCTTTTTTTTTCTCACGAGATTTTGTTTAAAAAATATTTATAAACTTTTTCTTGTTTGATTAAAAAACTGTTCATAAACATATTGGGAAAAAAATTTCATAATATTTAAAAAAAAAAAAAAAAAAAAAAGTGACGTCAGACAAATTCTAAGGCATAAATGGCCAACATTGTATATAATATAGTTTTTTGTTTGCCTTCAAGAGCGGTCATAAAATGAATGACTAACACTGTATATAATGCAGTTTTTTTTTTAAATTCAAACAGTCAGACATGGGCCATGGTATTCATTGTTCATCTATAATATAAATCTCAACTGTCTGTTTAAATGTATGTACATATGTATGTCTGTCTGTTTATCTGCCTAAAACTTTCGACAGAGGCGACGGATTTTCACGAGATTGGTATCATTTTAAAGCTCGACCCTTCGGACAACAAATATAAAAAATTGGTCCAAAAACATTAATTCCTTCACTCTCAATTGGGCACTTTTCTACAGGGAGGGTCTATTTTTCCACTGACATTTTTTGCAAATCATTCAATCCTTGCATTCACGACGTCGCTTAAAAGGTGTTATTTCGACTGCCTGTGACATCACAACCACGATAGGCACATCGGTAAAACATTTTTTTTTTTTCATCTCTTTTTTTCTCTGGTGCGTTACAGGTTCGAGCCTGCTTACTACTCCTTTTTTTTTTTTTTTTTTCATTCGCAGTTTTCCTTTTGTTGTTTTGCTCAACCAACACCCTGACACACACTTCCACTTTCTCTTCCGTTTTTTGCGTCACGTGTTCGAGCCTGTCTACCTACTACAACTTTTTTTTTTTTTTTGGTCAACACACACCTCCAAACGCCCGGGCAACGCCGGGCACCCAGGCTAGTCTTTTTATATACTCGGACTAAGTGATAACTTATTAGGAAGAATCTGTCTATACTTTACTCATTATATCTTTCGTTTGATTTTTGTGGGGGAAAATGGGAAAGAGGGATTGCCAATTAATATATTTGCTTTCATCATTTTTTTAATTTTTTTAATTATTGACACAAGAAAATGAACCTATTTTTATAACTGGACAATTTTATTTCATTTTTTTTTTTTTTTTTCAAAAGAATAAAATTAAACTTTTAACACATTCGCTGCAAACTATGAGTATACTTGTACCCTTGGAAATGAAAATAAGTTTATTAGATTTATAGCTGGTAGCAAATGTGTTAAAAAAAAAAATTTAGTTGATTAAAGAAAAACATTACCTTAGCTATTTTAATTCAGTTAGACCTCAGAGATCAACGGGCTCCCATTTCTGTGATGCATTTGCATCAGTCGTTTTAAGTGAACTTTCTGAGAAAAAGAAGATCCACATAATTGGAAAACGTTATCTTAATCACTATTTTAGTTCAGTTAGACCTCAGAGATCAATGGGCCCCCATTTCTGTGATGCATTTGTGTGTGTCGTTTTAAATGAACATTTCTGAGAAAAAGGAGATGTGCCTGGTTCACATATAAACCTTTTTTTAATTTTTTTTATTCGATTTTCACCACAAAAAAGGCACAGTGCCATTTTGAAATAGGGGACTACTATCGGGGACATAAGTTGCAGGGATATTATGAAGGGAGATGAGTAGCAAGATGTCTGTTCACATTACACTTGAACTTCGGCATGTCAGTACAGTTAGGAAAGCAGAATCCCGGAAAGGAGTTCCAAAGTCTAGCAGTTCCAGGGAAGAAACTTTTGCAGTAGAAGGCTTTCTTACACCTAGGGATCTCTACTGTGAAGAGGTGGGATTTAGCTGCTTGTTGGATTTGTCGAGGTATTTACGTCAAGGGGGTACAAGGGCTTGTAGTTTGTCAGAGCATTCACCATTAAAGTACTTGTAGAACAGGCAGAAGGATGCAACATTTCGTCGATGGGACAGAGGTTGAAGCCTAGATGACTGTTCAGGACCTATCAGGTTGGCGACTCTCTTTTGAACCCTGTCAAGGAGTAAGGGACAAGTAGCAGATGCACCAGCCCAAATGTGACAACAGTATTCCATTCATGAATGATGGCCTTATAGAGATACAGGATACTTTCAGGCGTAAGTAGTTTTCTAGCACGGTAGAGAGAGCCCACCTTCTTTGCAGCAGCCTTGGCAATCCTCTCAATGCATCTATTCCAGTTCATGTTCCCTGTGAATGTTGTCTTTGTATACAAACTAATTGTGCATACTGACAAATAATATTGTTTTTTTATCTAACATTTAACTTTTAATAATAATAGTCAATTTTCCTAAATCGACTATCGGCGAAGTAACTCGGCATAATCTAACAGAAAATCAACGTTATCTTGTGGGAAAATGAGGACCCGCAGATCTCGCAGCTATATGGCCTTTCTCGGGTGTGGACATGCATGTGGATCTTAAGATCTTATAGTGAGAACTCTGGAGAAATGCAGATCCACATTGGCGGCATGTGAATCATTTCAGTCCCGTATGTGTATTTGAACATGTCGTTTCAAACTCAATCGACAAGTGATCGCGGAACCGCATGCTTGGCAAGAAAATGGCTCCTCCTTCTTGCAATTTGTGACGGTGGATTCCTCAGAAACTGCAGCATCTTCTTTATGTTCTTGCATTTTTGCTTTTTATTTTTTTGTTGTTGTCAGGCACAAATTCTCTTTCAAACAATAAGAAAATTTTGAAATGTAAATTTACATATATACCAAATCATGCATAAATTAAATTATACTAAATTATATTAAATTATAATAAATTATACTAAATTATATTAAATTATACTAAATTATAATAAATTATACTAAATTATATTAAATTATACTAAATTATATTAAATCATAATAAATTATACTAAATTATATTAAATTATACTAAATTATATTAAATTATAATAAATTATATTAAATTATATTAAATTATACTAAATTATATTAAATTATAATAAATTATACTAAATTATATTAAATTATACTAAATTATATTAAATTATAATAAATTATACTAAATTATATTAAATTATAATAAATTATATTAAATTATATTAAATTATACTAAATTATATTAAATCATAATAAATTATACTAAATTATATTAAATTATACTAAATTATATTAAATTATAATACATTATATTAAATTATACTAAATTATATTAAATTATAATAAATTATACTAAATTATATTAAATTATACTAAATTATATTAAATTATAATAAATTATACTAAATTATATTAAATTATACTAAATTATATTAAATCATAATAAATTATACTAAATTATATTAAATTATAATAAATTATAATAAATTATATTAAATTATACTAAATTATATTAAATTATAATAAATGATACTAAATTATATTAAATTATACTAAATTATATTAAATTATAATAAATTATACTGAATTATATTAAATTATAATAAATTATATTAAATTATAATAAATTATATTAAATTATACTAAATTATATTAAATCATAATGAATTATACTAAATTATATTAAATTATACTAAATTATATTAAATCATAATGAATTATACTAAATTATATTAAATTATACTAAATTATATTAAATTATAATAAATTATATTAAATTATATTAAATTATACTAAATTTATTAAATCATAATAAATTATACTAAATTATATTAAATTATACTAAATTATACTAAATTATATTAAATTATACTAAATTATATTAAATTATAATAAATTATATTAAATTATACTAAATTATATTAAATTATAATAAATTATACTAAATTATATTAAATTATACAAATTATAATAAATTATACTAAACTATACTAAATTATATTAAATTAACTACATATACTCCAGCATCATGTTCCTGCATGTTCTTTTTTTCTCAGGCACAACTTAATAATAGTCAATTTGCCTAAATCGACTATTGGCAAGGTAACTCTGTGTCGTCCCGGCATAATCTAACATTAACAAAGAAAATCAAACTCGTTTTTCTAATTGGAAAATTTTATTTCATTTTTTTTTTACAAGTAATAAAATTAAATTTTTGAAAAGAAAAAGTTTAATTGATTAAAAGACATTACCTTAATTATTTTAATTCAGTTAATCCTCAGAGATCAATGGGCCCCCTTTTTGTGATGCATCAAACTAGAATTTTCAATTGGAAAATTTTCTTTCTTTCTTTACAAATAATAAAACTTTTAAAAAGAAAATTTTACATGATAAAAACATTTTGATTTAATTACACCTCAGAGATCAACGTACCTTTTCTGTGATGCATTTGCGTGTTTTTTTTTTTTTGGTAAATTTTCTGGCAAAAAACAAGAGGCACATGATTGGAAAATTTAAAAAGTAAAAAGTTTAATTAATAAAAAGAATCACCTCAACTATTTAAATTCAGTTAGTCCTCAGAGATCAACGGGCCCCTTTCTGTGATGTATTTGTGTGTGTCGTTTTAAGTGAACTTTCTGAGAAAAAGAACATCCACAGATTCCACATAAAAATGGTTTTTCCCCAGTGTGTGTCCGGACGTGGATTTTGAGTTGGGAGCTTCGAACGAACGCACACCCACACGTTTCGCACCGAAACCGCTTCTCGCCAGTGTGTATGAACATGTGAGTTCGCAACGTGGATCGCTGTGAAAAAGCCCTGCCACACACATCACAATGGAACGGTTTTTCTCCACTGTGTACATACATATGTTTCGTTAGGTCGGACTTCCGGGAAAATGCGGATCGGCACGTCTCGCAGGAAAATGGCTTCTGTCCACTGTGGATCCTCATGTGCGTCCTCAGCGTTGATTTCTCAGAAAACGCAGACGTACACACCTCGCAGCAAAATGGTTTATCCCCAGTATGTATCCTCATATGTTTTGTCACTTTGGATTTCTCAGCAAAACTAGCGCCACAAACTCTGCAGGAAAACGGTCTCTCCCCAGAATGCACCCGACCGTGTCGGATCAATGATGACTTCTGGCTAAACGACTTCCGACAGATCTCGCAGGAGAAAGCTTTCTCCCCTGTGTGCCGTTTCATATGAATCTTCAGCTGGGAGTTCTGCGAGAACAAAGAGCCGCATATCTGGCAGCAGAACGGTCTCTCACCAGTGTGGACGCGGACGTGCTTGATCCGGTCGGAAATCTGTGAGAAAGAAACCCCACATGTCTGGCAGCTAAATGGCTTGATTCCCGTATGAGTTCGGGTGTGGACGACCAATGTCGTCTTGTGGGAAAACGAGGAACCGCAGATCTCGCAGGTATATGGCCTTTCCCGTGTGTGAACACGCATGTGGATTTTCAGGTGAGAACTCCGGAGAAACGCAGATCCGCATTGGCGGCATGCGAACCGTTTCGGTCCCGTGTGTATTTGAATGTGTCGTTTCAAACTTGATCGACAAGTGAACGCAGAGCCACACGCTTGGCAAGAAAATGGCTTCTCTTTCTTGTGATTTGTGACAGTGGATTCCTCAGAAACTGCAGCATCTTCTTTATGTTCTTGCATTTTCGTTTTTTTTGTTATTGTCAAGCACAAATTCTTTCAAAGAGTGAGAAAATTAAAAAAATTGAACTTACATATATATCAAATCACGCATATATTAAATTATATATATATCGAATTACATATACTGCGGCATCTTCTATATGTTCTTTTTTTTTTGTAAGGCACTACTTCTCTTCAAACAGTAAGAAAATTTGAAATTACACATCTGTGAAATTACGCATTTGTCAAATTATATATATATATGTATATATATATATATATATATCAAATTGCATATACCTTGTGTTTACATAAGGTTTAATAATATATATAATAATTTTGAATAATATTTTCTGAATGAGGAAATATTTCTGCAATGTATGTATTCTTAACTGTTTGTAATTTTTCACATCTATTCGGAAATCTTTTGAAATATCAATTTCGATCATTTCTAAATCATGTTCTGGTTTAATGAAATTCACTAGCAAAAAAAAAAATTGTTTCTTAGAAAATGCAAAAATGCATCATCTTCTAAATGTTCTTGCAGGAACTTTTTATACAGAATTTTTCTTCAGGAGAAAAATATTAAATTACATATATATATATATATATATATATATATATATATATATATAATTTGATATATATGTAATTTAAACTTTTCTCCTGAAGATATATATATATATATATATATATATATATATATATAAATTTACATGTAACTTGTGTTCACATAATAATTGATTCACATATTTCAAAAATAATTTTTATTCTTTGCGTAATTTTTAATATTGTGCTGAATTCTTGCATCACACAGGTTATATGAAAAGTTGTGGAAGTCTTGAACTTCTTTAACTTATATGTTTATTTTCAAAGTAAATTCTGTAAAAAATCAATCAACATGATATCCATATATATATATCTAATCTCTAGCTAGGGATGGATGCTAGCTTAGCCACACTGATGAGCTGTAATACAGCGAAACTGTATTGCATGTGGATGACTATATTTGGATAGAGCACTGTCATAAAATGATTTCACCTGCTGCTTAATTAGCGTTAATGCGAAACTCTGTTTGTTTGTAAATAAACAAGCAGGTCAAGCATTGTAAAAGCAAGGGCGAGTGTCTACTTAAATGGGCATTTGATGAGGTTGTCTATGGGCACTGATCCCATTGGCTGAAAGTTAGAACTGTTGACTATCAACTGGATGGTTGTTGGTTCAATTCTTGGCTAGGGATAGTTGCTAGTCTAGCTGCACTGATGAGCAAAACAATACTGTGTGTGGATGTCTATATATATAGGTGTGTGTTTGTGTGTGTGTATGTGTGCTTTTGATATAATATTTCAATTATGAATTTGCTAATTGATGTTTCTATAACAGTTTGTACCTGTAAATAAAAGAAAAAACAAATATTAAGTTCAATAATAAAATTATGTTTCTATACAAAAAACATTAATACGGGACGTTGCATCAAACTTCGACACTTGACAAAAAGAAAACTAAATAAGTAATAAACACAAAAGTTGTTTATGCAGGGCTTTAGCTGGATGGGGAGTTGGGCAGCAGGATGTTTGTATATGCACGACTGTATGGGCAAGCTGGATGAGGAGTTGGGCAGCGGGATGTTTGTATATGCACGACTGTACGGGCAAGTTGGATGAGGAGTTGGGCAGCAGGATGTTTGTTCACACAGGGCTCTACGGAGAAGCTGGATGGGGAGTTGGGCAGTATCATAAGAGGACATTTTTCCTCTTTAAAAAGTGAAGAAATTACCATTTCTTACATAAATAATAATATAAAATGTAATATAAATATAAAATATAAATATATATGAATATAAATAATATAAAATTAATATTATAATATATCATAATATTAAATATATTATATAATATATAATATAAAACTTTTACTATTAAAATACATTACATTACAATTAGAAAATAAAAAGATTCTTTCAGGAGAGATCTAAAAATAGAACAGAAAAGTGTTCTTTTTTTGAGGGCTTCAGAAGTTTTCAAAATTTTGGTGTTCCATTTTGGAAATTCCAGAAGCTTCCAATCACATAACTATAAATAGACACTAATAGCGTCATGACTTCAGTAATTAAATCAGCTCTGAGGAGGAATGCTAAGATGGGGAAACCTTTCAACTATTTATGACTTCGGCCAATTTCTTGGGTTAAAATCCAGTTGTAAGGAATTTCCTGAAACAAGCCCACTGCAAAACCCCTTCACAAAGAACCGGACTCTTGGTAAATATTAATATTCTGATCAAAGTAAAATATTATACTTTCTCACACTCAGTTGGTATACTAGAAAAAAAAGCTAGTTTAACAAAAAAAAGCTAGTTTAACAAAAAAAGCTAGTTTAACAAAAAAAGCTAGTTTAACAAAAAAAAGCTAGTTTAACAACAAAAAAAGCTAGTTTAACAAAAAAAAGCTAGTTTAACAAAAAAAAGCTAGTTTAACAAAAAAAAGCTAGTTTAACAAAAAAACAAAAACAAACAAAAAAAACAGATTTTCTTCCCTTACATCCTTTTTCGTGTAAATATTTGGTTTCATCGTTTTTCTGTTCAATAAATTCATTTTTTTTCTGTTAAACTCCTTTCAGTTTCTTTTTCAATATGTTGTGTCTTCATCTAGACATTTTCTTGCACATAACAGGCAGTAGGATGTTTGTTCACACAGGGCTCTACGGACAAGCTGAATGGGGAGTTAGGCAGCAGGATGTTTGTATATGCACAGCTTTATGAACAAGCTGGATGGGGAGTTGTGCAGCAGGATGTTTGCATATGCGCAGCTCTACGGACGGTGCTGGATAGGGAATTGGCCAGCAGAATGTTTGCATATGCGCAGCTCTACGGACAAGCTGGATAAGGGAGTTGGGCAGCAGGATGTTTCCACGTGCACAGCTCTTTGGACAAGCTGAATGGGGAGTTGGGCAGCAGGATGTTTTTATATGAACAACTTTACGGACAAGCTGGATGGGGAGTTGGGCAGCAGGATGGTTGCATATGCATGGCTCTACAAACAAACTGGATGGGGAGTTGGGCAACAAGATGTTTGTATATGCATGGCTCTACAGACAAGCTGGATGGGGAATTGGGTAGCAAGATGTTTGTTCACACAGGGCTCTACAGAGAAATTTATCTTTAGTTGACCTTTGACAACTAAAGATTTTCATTTACTAACCAAATAGAAAAATTACTATTCAAACCCACATGATTTTTGGAATATGGCATCTTCGTTCTGTGATGAGTACGTACATCATAAAGATTTTTCTGTATTTTTTTTAATAAGTGTAATTTTAAATATGCACCGAATTTTATGT
The DNA here is from genome assembly GCF_053919585.1 of Euprymna scolopes. Taxonomy (NCBI): domain Eukaryota; kingdom Metazoa; phylum Mollusca; class Cephalopoda; order Sepiida; family Sepiolidae; genus Euprymna; species Euprymna scolopes. Next base: position 61,829,701 of record NC_136522.1, read on the forward strand.
TGAGATTTGAAGGTATATGTATTCAAAGTTCTTTGGATGTTTTTTTAAACAGGTTTCGTTAAAAAAAAAGAGTATATGGTTCTATTAAATTTTTATTGTTTAAATAATTTGTATTTGCTCATTTAAAAAAAAAGAAAAAGAAAAAAAAGGTTTATTTACTGTAACCAGATATGGCTGTGAAATTCTACCTCATCCACCCTACTCTCCTGACTTTGCATCCTTTGACTGTCACTTCTTCTTCCTAGCCATGAAGTTGTTTTTGAAAGGAAGGTTTTTCCCTAATGATGGAGTCTTATTCTTTTGTCTTTTTTTTAATTTGATTTTGTTTAAAACAAAATCTTTCATTGCTGGTAGTAATAATAAAATAATATTGTTTTATTGTGTTTGTCAATATCCAGAAAACTATCTCTCTGCTCCAAATTTGAATGCGATATTCGTTTTCAGCAGATCCGAAAACCCCTTAAATCGTCAAATTATTCACAAAACTACTTCTCTGACCCAAATTTGAATGTGATATTCGTTTTCAGAATACCCGAAAACCTATAAAATTCGCCACTTTAAAAGGTGAGTGTGGAGTTGCAGCTAAATTTATCCAGCAAAGTCTGTACGTACGTGTCATAGAACGAAAATATCATATTCCAAAAATTACGTAAATATCGATCAATTTCTTTTTTTTTGAGGGGGTGCTCGTTAAGACACAGTAGACAAATCGATTTCCTTAATTGTCATATCGAAAGTAGTAGTATAACCAAAGATTACGAAAATTCATTGAGTAGAAAATTACTTGGTACTTTACGCAGGCCCACCCCACGTTCCCTGTGAAGTAAGTACTACTTCACAGGGAACGTGGACGTGGACCTGCGTAAACATTTCTTTTTAATGACTGCTCCCTGAAATGCGCAAAAGGGTTTCTTTCACTTTCTTCGTGTATTTCATACACTTTTTTAATCGAGCGTGTATTTATTTTTTGAATTTTAAAAAATTTCTTTGAGTAAATTTGATTCATACTTTTATTTCATGCTTGTTTTTATTTTATTTATGTCATTTTATTTTCTCCACTAAATATTTTTTATTTTTGTTGCATTTATTTTTTTCATACATAAATTATGCTTTTGGCTATTTTTTTTTGGGGGGGGGGGCTCAAATAGTACTTTTAAAAAAGTTTTCGTGATGAAATAAACCAATGAAAACCTTTTGTGCATGCGCTTTCAGGGAGCAGTCATTAAAAAAAAAAAAAAATGTTTACACAGGGTCCACGTTCCCCGAGAAGTCAAAAGCTCCCTCACCATGTTAAGAATGAGTTCCTAACGTTATTATTTCAGCACGGTCCGTATTTTGCATATGTACCTTAACTTTTTATTTTAAAAACATAATTTACACACAAAAACACACGGGATATTTCATGCTATAATCATATTTTTAAGCGTTTATTCCATCTTCTATTTTGGTTCTTTTCTACAATAGAGGCTCCTCCAAAAATCACTCCTTATTTTTTTTCTCTGGTCTATTAACAAACAAAGCACCAAAATACTCCACTAGATCGAATCTACATTTTCTTGGGGCATTTTTATTTGAATTTCAAAGAAATCTAGCGAATGCAACAAAATACTTACGTTTCCTGGCTTTCTTTCCGTTTTCCTTCGAGTAACACAGAAATGAAGATTTCAAGGATTTGAAGGGGAAAAAGTTAACTTTTCACATTGAATATGTTTTGATAAAAAATAAAGCTCGTTTTTTTTGGTTTGTTTTTGAAGGGAGATAACTCTGAACTCATAAGCGGACAGAATCAACTCGGACAAAATTCAACCGGACAAAAACCTATCACAATGAAAATTCATTAAAAAATAATATATATTGTGGTTTAAAATGTAATTAAAAAAAATGATTACGTGGTGAAAGGAATAAAGTCACTTACAAAAACAGGTCTCTGTCTGTCTGTCTGTCTGTCGGTCTGTCTGTCTGTCTGTCTCTCTCTCTCTCTCTCTCTCTCTCTCTCTCTCTCTCTCTCTCTCTCTCTCTCTCTCTCTCTCTCTTGTTGGATGGCGGAATAAGGGAGGGAAGGAGAAAGAAAAAATCTTTGTTTGAAGAAGGCTCGGTTATATACATGTGGCATTGATTTGCATAAGGTGACAGAAACTGTTATGAAAAGGACGAGTTGAAAGCACAACGGCAGTTTTTGTTTTAACAGCGGAGAGAGAGAGAAAACGGACATTGAAAAATTTCAGTTAAATTTAGTCGTGGGAAAGCAGGAGTTTGAATAAATACTTTTTCTACGGTTAATTTTCCTTTTTTCTTCCATTTCATATGGATACATTTTTTATTGAATGTTGTTTTTTTTTCTGGACATATTATTTAGTAGAGGAAAACTTGCAAAGGGGAGACGCTCTACCTTACCGAATATTTATAATACCAATGTATTGAATTACACACACACACACACACACATATATATATATATATATATATATATATATATATATATATATATATATATATATATATATATATACACATTATGGGTGTACCGATTAATTGGCAGGTAATCGATAATCGGCCAATTTGCCAGTTAATTACTTTTCTCTTTCCTATTAAATTTAAATCATTTCATCACTGCCAAGTGACTTATTAGAGAGCTTTGACACATTAACATAGTAACTGTCAATTTAACTTAACATTTAATTAAGTGTCTCGCCACTATTATGGCTTTTTGTCTTTATTAAATAAAAATACAAAGTACAATTTCTAATTCTTAAATGAATATAATTAAACAATTAGATAAGAAAAAGAAATTAAAAACCAACTACAAAGTACAAATTGTAATTCTTTAAGTGAATAACTATTAGTTGAAGTTCTGCACCTGCTGCTGCTGTACTTCCTCTTCTATTCTTACTGCCTGCTTCCTCTGCTCTCATAGTCTCCTCAGTATTTAAGTTGTAATGTAGAAATATTAGACTTTCTCTATTCTTATGAAGCAGCGATTGAAGAAGCATATCCTGCCGATTCTGCTTTATTATATTCAGTAGAAAGTAGAAGATGTAGAATCCAATTCTTAGTGTTTCCCATGTCATTCTTCTGAAATTTAAATGTGAATCGTGGATCTAGGAACGTAAATACACAAGTTTTTTTTATCATTTAGATAGGATGAAAATCTTGTTTCCATTGATTCATTGAATTGTTCAACAATGGTAAAGATTCCATTAAAGTCAGAAATATCAGAATTGATTGGACAGCTTCTGAAAGAAATAACCTCAAAGCTAAAATTGTAAGTAATATCATCGATATGGTTGAAGTTCTGTGCCTTGCTTCTCTGGTGATTTTTTTTTTTTTTTTCAAATGGATTCAGTAATTGGACATTGTTTTTAACAAATCCCCAATAGTAAGTTATTAAGGTAAGACTTTTATAGCGTGGCAAATTCTCGTATGAAAAAAAATGAATGAATTTCTTATTGAAAAATTCCAGTTTGTGCAAATCATTTTGCTTCACATATATGCCAGGAAAAAGTACTTTCTAATTAATGTTTACCAGATAAAAAAATATTCTGCTATTCTGAAAAAAAATATTCTGTTATTCTGAAAAAAATATTCTGTTATTCTGAAAGAAATATTCTGCTATTCTGAAAAAAATATTCTGCTATTCTAAAAAGAAAAATATTCTGTTATTCCAAAAAAAAATATTCTGTTATTCTGAAAAAAATATTCTGCTATTCTGAAAAAAATATTCTGCTATTCTGAAAAAAATATTGTTATTTTGAAAAAAATATTCCGCTATTCTGAAAAACAACCAAGTTTGTTTATTTATTTTAAAACTTATAAAGATTAATCAGGAAGGACTTTTTCTGGGCATTCAACGTAAAGCAGAATGGTCTGCACAAACCAGAAATAAATCATTTGCAAACAATCACAACATTAACTTGGACAAATCCAATACAAAAATATAATAAAAATGTTAAAACAATAAAAAACAATACTTATTCAGAGAACTTTTTGGAAACCCATTTCTTAACATGTGGAGGAGAGAGTGTTTTTCTAACTGGTCTGTACTTTCACCTAACAATTTAATAAACAATACAAAACAAGTGATTTGTGCCATAAGCATTAAAGGACAACTGAATTTTTTTTTCTCTATATGTGTTTGATTGGGGAAGGGGTTGAGGGAACCACCTCAAGTGGACGAATGTGATCAGTGCCAAGCAAAGTATTCAACAGAATCACAAAGAAATACCAAAAATTGTATAAAGAACTCTGTCGTTGATAACATGCAGCTTTTTAATTTTGTTAAAATTAAATTGATGTTGAACATGTTCGTTTACTTAATTACATCGCCATGATAAACAAAATGAAAAATACTACATAAAATTATTACATTTTCATGAGGATACTTTTTAAGAAGTACATGGTGTAAAGAGCAACTAACCAACCAACCACTAGTAAGCAAAGGGTTGAACTTAAGGTGGGTGGGTGGAGTGGGTGAGAAGGCGTGATAATGGCTGCTTCCTCATCTAAGTGAAACACTTTCCATATCCTGTAATCGTTCCCGTGACAATATATTTACATTCATTTACCCACAATATCCTTTAGTAAAGCACTTTAAATAAATGTTTCTCATTGGAAGAATGTAATAATTTTTTTATTTTTTTTTTTCATTTATTAATCATGTTTCTCGAGCTGGAGAGACGACATTAAATATGGATGGGTTATAGATTCAAGTAAAGACATGCCAGATTTTATTTATTTTTTTTTTTTTACTCTAATTCACCGCAAACATGGCACAGTGCCACGTGTACAGGGACATTATGTAGGGAGTTGAGCAGCAAGATGTCTGTTCACATCATACTTGAACTTCTGCATGTCAGTACAGTCAGGGAAGCAGGGACCCGGGTTTTTTAGTTTAGGCTTCTTTATTCTTTGGGGAACATAGGGCCGCAACAACGCTCCTCCAACGGACTCGGTTTTGGCTGCTTCTCTTGTTCGGCCCATATCATTCCGCCAGCCCTGGTCTCAGCTTCAATGCTTCATTTTGGCTTCCCAGAGGCTTTCACCCGCTCGTGTCATGAGCTCTACTAGAGAGGACCCTTCCCGGATCCAGAAGTCCACAGATGATGTTGTTGCGGTTTCTGTAACTTTCTTTTTTGTTTTATAGAATTAGGTTGTTGGCCCTATTTTAACTCCCAACATGGAGGACTAGTGAGTGCTCTTAGCCTGATCTCTACCCTTCAACCTGTCTGGCTTGGGTGACCCCACCAAGGGACGAATCTCCTGCCAGCATAGCTAATCGGGTCCTAGAGACACACAAGCACCCTAACCACGCCCAGGGATCACTCGCTAGGGAACAGGGACCCGGGAGAGAATTCCAAAGTCTAGCAGGCCGAGAAAAGAAACTGTTAGATTAAAAGGCTTTTCGGCATCTAGCGATAGTTAGAGTGTAGGGATGGGATTTTGTTGCTTGTTGGGTTAGTCCGAGGTATTTATGCCGAAGAGGTACAAGTGCTTCGAATTTGTCCGAGTACATTTCATTAAAATACTTTTAAAACAAGGGGAGGTATGCAACATTTTGGCGAATGGACAGAGGTTAGAGTTCAGTTGAGAGTGCGGTACCTATTAGGTTGGAGAGAGAGGATCCTTTCACGAATTGCATGCCTTTGGAATTTCCTCCTTGTCTGTTTCCCTGGCCGTACTAATGTTTCAGAAATTTTAATGAAATATGAAGAAACAAGACTTTTTGTTTGCTAAAAAGAGGTAAAAATTATAACCCATTGACTTAAAATGAGTGCTTTATAAAAAATTGATTCTTTAATATTAGTAAATTTGTGTTATTTTTGTATTAGCTACTAATCCCTATTAATACTTATGAATTCCAAACTGTGCATCAAACGGATGTCATAATACTTAAACACCTCATCATAACAAAGGTTCATACAAAATTTCAGCCAGATCGATCCAAGAGTTTCCGAGAAAGCTTCAAGAATAAACGTAGTATTGCAGTGACTAATTCCTATTGATCCCCAATTGTGCATCGAACTGATACCATAATACTTACTTCGCTGCAACTCATCACGATGAAGATCTATACATAATTTCAGTCAGATCAATCCAGTAGTTTCTGAGGAAACATGGAATGGACAGACAGACAGACAGACTAAGATAAGATAAATATAATGTACATCTTTTGAGCCCAAGTCCTTCCCTTTAAAACTCTGGCCTATGATAGTAGTCCTTAAGCTTCAGTAGTAATGCTACCTTTTTTAAGGTTGGTAAATTTAAAAAGAAAAAATAGTAAATGAAAAAGCAAAAACAGCAGGGAAAAAAATGGAAGAAAATTACAAAGACCAAATTGAAGATCTCTGTCACGCTTTGAGGGTTCTTTGTAAAGTGCAGTAACATATCATTTATATATTAATACGATAGGGTGTGTGTTCTTTTGTGTGTCATGCTTTCTGGCAAATTTGATTGGTTAAGATTTAATTCTGAAATAAGCATTTAATTTCGAAATACGCATTTACAAACGCTCCAGGTGGCATTCGATTAGCGTATTCTCACCGCTATATTTGTTTTTAATTTTATAAAAGTTAGGGTTTGATCTTTCAAAAGTTGTTAAGAAATAATTGATTTTAAGTTATTCCGTAGTAAAAAATGATAACATAAATCTCTCGGCTGGCGGGGACAAAAATTGAGCAGTTATTTGTTTTTTTTTCATTGTTTATTATTTTTTTACATTTGTTTATTAAGAGAGAGAGAGAGAGAGAGAGAGAGAGAGAGAGAGAGAGCGAGCGAGAGAGACGCTGATGTTTTCTTTAATTAAAATATTATTGCTACTACTACAACATTTTCATGTAAACAAAAGCCAAGATGCATATCTGTTATGAAACCCTGAACTTCATGAAAAGCCTTGACGTTACTAACCAAAAAAGTGACATGTTATTAGCGAAACAAAACTGGTTTTGTACATAAAATATTTTTATAAAAACATTAAATCTAAAAAAAAAAATATATATATTAAATGAGTTCCTTTTTCTAAATAAATTATTTTTATTACAACATTTTTTTAACTAAAGTAGTTTCATGAAAAACTGTTTTTGGTACATAAAATATTTTAATCTATATATTAATACGATAGCGTGTGTGTTATTTTCTGTGTCACATTTATTCATTTTTTTTTCCAAGTGTCTGTCGTTTAATTGTTATACCTTTCCATTTCTAATAAATAATTTTACCAAGAATTCTTCATAAGTTTTGGTTTCGGTTTCAATTATAGCTGAAGGAACTCAAGTTATATATACATATTTCTTTTTCTTCATAAGTTTTGGTTTCGGTTTCGATTCAAGCTGATGCACCCAAGTCATATGGATATATTTTTATTTTTGAAATCACAAGTTTATAATATATAAAAATTGATAGAATATTAACTTTTTAATAATTTATACGAAATCTGCAAGAATTAAGATATCATATTTAAGCATACTTTACAACCGGGCTTTGCTGGGTGTCTTTGCTAGCTTAGATAAATACTTTTGCAGTTTTAACAAAAAAGCTACAATAATATCAGAGCATCTCCATTTACACTAAACATCTACAGAATGCCATATTACATATGAATGAGTCCCCTGTGGAATTTCCACAGGTCCCACTAGTGAAGACTGATATTTCTAGTTTCAATCATTTTTTTTTTTTATATTATTATTGGCAACAATACTTCATGACTGTGTAGAGATATGGGTTACTCTCAGTTGAGAGTAAATTTCTAGCACGGTAGAGAGAGAAATCGCCTTCTTTGCAGCAGCCTTGGCAATGACCTCAGTGTATTTGATCCAATTCATGTTGCCTGTGAATGTTAAGCCGAGGAGTTTGAATGCCAAATAGAAAAATAGGCGATCACACATATTAACTGACTCAAGCCATTGCTTGTTGACTATGTCATGACACGTCTTAGGAAATAAAGTGTCAGCCAATTATGTTCCACAATTTTTTGATTCTCTCTCCTCTGATCATGAGCATGTGGTGCAATGGGGAAAAAGGTGGCTTGTTAATTTTAATGCATCTAAAAACAAGCTTCTCTTTTTCTATCATCAACGCGCTGATCCCCATCATGGCCCAATTGAATGAATGGCTCTCATCTTGGGAAAGCATCATACTTGAACACGATTCTGGATCAGATCTTCTGATTTGAAATGAAGCACATACATCAAATCCGTTGCCAAGGTTGATGGAAAAATGGTTGCACCATTCTACCGCTTCCGTAGATATCTAACTGCCGATGCAATTCTCTACCTGCATAAGAGCTAAGATGAAGTAATGTTGCCACGTCTGGGCAGAAGCTGCTTGGAGCATCCTATCCTGTCTTGACAGAGTTCAAAACTGACTTCGAAACCTAGTAGGTGATGCCCTTTACTCTTCCTTCCAACCTCTTTCCCACAGAAGAGACATTGCAAGCCTGTCTCTACTCTACCGTTATTTGCATGGCAAGTGCTCGTCTGAGTTCCAATCTATGCCCCTTCCCTTTGCCAAACTTTCACGAAAACCACTCGTCTAGCTGAAATTACTATCAATAATTGCCCCCACTCTTTATCTGTGCCTAAACATAAGTGTAGATTTCATGAACAAAGCTTCTTTTGTAGAATTTCCTGCCTGTGGAATTCTGTTTCGCTGGTCTGCTTTCCAGGTGACTACAATATTGTCGTCTTCAAGTCAAGCACAAACAAGTTCTTGTTCAACCGTTCTTGTTTTATCGTTATTTCCATGGCAGGTGCTCGTCTGAACTCCAATCTCTGGTCCCCCCTCGCCAATCTTTCACGAAAAACGCCCGTCTAGCTGAATCCACTGTGAAAAATTTCCCCCACTCTTTGTCTGTGCCTAAATCAAAACGTGGATTCCATGGGCTGGGCTTCTTTCTTAGAACTGCACGCCTGTGGAACTCTGTTCCGTCTGCCTGCTTCCCATCTGACTACAACTTAGATGTCTTCAAGTCCAACGTTAACAAATTCCTAATGAACCGCCCCCTTAAGTAAACACTTCATCAAATCTCCACACTAACGTACTGTACTTGCAATAACCCTTATCCCTGAGTGGCTTCCGGGCCTTGATAAGTGGTGACCACCGTGTAAAAAAAAAAAAACCCAAAAAACCTGTCCTCTTAAATAATCAAATGATACCAAATTTCCCCTACTAACTATTACTATTGTCCCAACGATTACCGTACACACATTAGCCCTTATCCTCAAGTGCCCCTTGATATGTGGTAACTCTTCTGTGTGTATATATGTATATATACATATATATTTTTTTTTTGCGCCATTATATATATATACACACACATATATATATTACGTGGTTCCCTTAGATTTTACTTGTGCGAATGGAAATTTAACTAACTTTCTTGTTTTCTGCATCTTTGGATTTTACCGTCATTGGAAATTTTACATTCCACCAGACTATCCATTCACGTGAAATCACTTTTTTATTCACCCTATTCCGTCTGCTTCACTTTTTGTTATCAAGTAAAATCTATTACTTACTTGTAGTTTCATTTAATACTTTTGCAAGCAAAATCCGATCCTGCATTTTGCTAAATCCTACCCTCTGATGAGAAGGAAAGTATTTCTTCGAAACTCCGCGGATTAAGGACTATCCATTTATTTAGTGTTTCCTTTTTAAAATTAAATATGTTTTTAACTCTTTTTAAAGTGTTTTTTAAGATGTTTTATTAACTACTTGTTCTTATATATATATATATATATATATATATATATATATATATAATGGTGCTAAAAAGAAAGTCCGCACTTGTCATTTTTTTTTAAATCGCAAATTTTAGCTAAATTGCATGTAACTGTTCAAAAAACCTATACCTCATTTGATCCGCCTTTTATTTTTCTATAATTTTATCTCTTCATATTTGGTTTTTAACTGAAATATCCTAGTGTTCACGGCAATTTAAAAAATTAACTTTAAATTGAAAAAGCAGAAAGAAACTCCACAGCAACAAATGAGCTAAACACCAGCTTAAAATATCCACCTTTTTAGGCAGCAAAGCATCTCTAATCGTAATTATTATTGTTCCAGATTATACGTAACATTTCGACTTTCTCTTAGCGATCGTCAGGAGCTTATTAATCTCCACCTTTCTGATTTATTAAATTGAGAAATCGGCCGCAGATTTAAATGTATGAGAAATCGGTACGAATGACTGTGCAAAAGCACTAAAACACCGGCAATACAATTATATTAATGCAACTTCGTCTATGTGTGAGTGTGAGTTAGTTCCTTAAAGACTCCGAAACGGCTGAACAGATTTTCTTTAAAATTTACAGAACTTGTAGTGTATAAGTCTCTGAGTGATCTTAGTTAAGTTTTGTCTCAGAATATCCCCAATAATTACTGATAATCGATAATCAAAACCGTTATTTTATTTTATCTATCATCAGTAAAACCATTTTTTCGCGTCATCGCTTAGCAACAATGATAGAGCAAAGGGCCATGAAAATTCTTTTTTTTTTTTTTGCATGACATGGTCTGTAGGTTCAAACTCCACACGTAAATTTCTTAATTTTTTTTATTAACTGCAAAGAATTTTATAAGACTTGAAAATTTACGTGTTTTGTTGTTGTTGGTTTTTTTTTTTTCTCTTGCATGGCGTGGTCTGTAGGTTTAAATCCCAAACGTAAATTTCTTAATGCTTTTTTTTTTTCGTTAACTGGAAAGAACTTTATATAAAATAATTTTATGATAGAAACAGTAGGTTCTCTATAGAGTGCAATGTAGAATAACATATATCTTGAACAAAGTTACTGCATGGAGGCATGTGAAGCTTCCTCCCGGGCGATTTCACGGATTTCGATGACAATAAAAATATAGGAGTGCGAAATATTCGTTGATCATCATTCAATCCCGGGCAAAGTTCGGGTCTCCCTGCTAGTATATATATATATATATATATATATATATATATATATATATATATATATATATAAATAAGGGGGTAGTCACCAACAATGTGTATTTTTTAACATTATTTTATTATTCTGTCTTGGGTTTTCATTGAGAATTATGCTTAGATCATTGTAATAATGTTTTTAAATCATTGAAATTGTTTTTAACGCGTTTCAGACGTTCTGTGAAGCGTCCTCGTCAGAAATTATTTTCAAATGTGTTGGAGATGTAAAAATAGCATTTTCGTAGTTCATTTGAAGTGTTTACAAGGGGGTGGAAACGTGTAAGTATCTCTTATATTATTATATATGTGTCTCTTATATATATATATATATATATATATATATATATATATATATAGAGAGAGAGAGAGAGAGAGAGAGAGAGAGAGAGAGAGAGAGAGAGAGGGGGGGGAGATAACGTACAGGCATACACATACACACACATATAAATATATATGTCTGCTCATACTGACTAATTTACTTAAGTATGTATATATGCCGATTGTTCTCAATATGTCGATATATCCTTTCTTCCCCGCCTTATATGACTTCCTCACAAAGCATATCTTGATTGTATTTTTTCTACTGTTCTTAATTCTTTGTTTAGACTTGTTCGTTACGTCATCAAATAATATTGACACCTAAGAGCGGAAGTATCTATAATTGTAAATGCTTTGTATAAGGTAAATACAAGCCAATTCAATTTTAAATGTAATTCATTCAAGCGTCTGCCGTATTGGAAGTCTTTGCCACCGAACAGCTATGGCGATTTTGTCAATCTCCATCCGGGCTCTTGTCATAGTCTTTCTGGTTTCACAAGGTAAGCCTTTCCATACTATTTTGGATTATTCGGACTACTGTTCTCATCTTTAGCGTTATTCACGCAACATTTCGGTCGATGTAACCTCCGACCTTCTTTAACCCTTGGGCTATGATGGTATTTTTACACACATTGCCTGGCCTTTTTGGTCAAGATCAAAGTGTAGGCGGATGGGATGGTCGATGGAGGTTGTCCGTTCTCAATGGCGTTGGGCGCCGGGACGGGAGATTCTGAATAACTCGGAATTCTCCCTGACTTGGCGACTGGTCCGAAATGCGCTGCCCCTCTTCGACGTACTTTTCCGGTATAAAGAACATACCAGCCGCTTCTGTCCGTGCTGTGACGAACGCGAGCCCGAAACAATCGAGCACGCGTTTTTTAGTTGCAGCCGGATACAGCCCCTATTAAGGTACGTCGAGGGGGTAACAGCTTGCATCGATGCCGAGTGTCTGCTCGATCTCGACGTAGGAACTTTTGTATACAACATGGAGCCGCCGTTCCCCAGGGAGGAAAGTTTGGTTTTCCTGGCGATCCTAGCAGTAGCGCGCATGACCATTTGGATCGCGCGCCTCAAGTTGGTCCACGAAGGGACATCTGTTCCTGATCGGGATCTGATCGTTTACTTTAAACATTTGCTTAAAGTAAAGATCAGATGCGATTGGAAGAGGTTGCCTAGAGTGGAATTTGACAAGAGGTGGGTGCACAGCACTAGTTTGTGCATCCGTCGAGGAGCCAAGTTTCAATACGTGTTCCCTCCTTAGGCATGGCATGGGCGGTGCTGGGTCCTACGGAACCCATCCCGCCTAGGTTAGCATTATAAGTTCAGTAAAGTAACTCTTGACTGGTGGTACAAATGAGATCCTGTTCCTGATTTTATTTTTTGGTATTAGAGAACCTCTGAGTCTGCCCAACCCCCCTGCTCCTCATCTTTATTTTCTGATGCCCCCGGTCATCCCCCTACTCAGAGGTCACCTTCCTACCCCCTCCATCCGTTGCTTTATTTTCTCCCACACCCATTAAGGCGACTTCCCCAAACCCCATTAGGGATGCTCTGCTTGTTTTCGGTTCCCCGGAAAACAGTGGGGGATCTAGCCACATAGAATAGTACAGGGGGGTCTTACTAACAACACATTAGTAGTTTTTTTCCTTATTTTTGAAATGAAAATTTTCATTGGTTTTTTTTTTTTCCCACTCCACGAACATTTTATGCCAATTAATTCAAGAACTCTTTCTAATGAAATCGAACTTTATTTTCTCACACATACACAAAAAAAAAAAAAAAAAAAAAAAATGCACACACAACATACAGAAATGAATATACAAATTGTACATAGTTAAATTTTACATTGAACGCTGGGGTTATTAGTTAGATTAGGATCCACAGAGTGATTGAGGTATTTTGGTAAATGTTGCCAGTCAAGAGTAAGACTTCAAAGTCTCATCTGTTACATAGTCAAAAAGACCCTGTACCCTCCCCCTCCCAATTTCTTGTAGGGCCTTGTGCCTAATTTTGTTGAATTGAATTTTTTGTACGTTTTTTATGTTCAATTTTTTCTTTCTCAATAAAATATATAAACAAGATCAAAGTGTAGTATCTGTTCCGGCAGATACTGCAAGCTATGACTAGCAAAGACCAGCTATGACTAGCAAAGACCAGATGTGGGGGCAACCCCACATGCCTGACCTTTAACCAGCTCCCATTTCCCACCTCTCGGGAGCTGGTCCCCTTTTCCCCTTCCCCCTCCCTTCACTCCTCACATTAAAAATCGGCCTTGTGCCTAATTTGCTCGGTGGGGGAGCAAATAAATACCATCTGTTCCGGCAGATGCTGCAAGCTATGACTAGCTATGACTAGCTATGACTAGCAAAGACCAGATGTGGGGGCAACCCCACATGCCTGACCATTAACCAGCTCCCATTTCCCACCTCTCGGGAGCTGGTCCCCTTTTTCCCTTCCCCCTCCCTTCACTCCTCACATTAAAAATCGGCCTTGTGCCCTAATTTGCTCGGTGGGGGAGCAAATAAATACCATCTGTTCTTCAGATGCTGCACTTCTATTTCTTGTTCTCTTTCGGTGGAGGAGAAATCCTTCACGACTGAGACAATTTTTATTTTTGTACCTTTTCTCCACGTTAAAAAACGACCCTGGTGTCTAACTCTGTCCCGTGAGGAGGCATAGTAAATAGGTACAATATATATATATATATATATATATATATATATATATATATATATATATATATATATATATATATATATAACCAGCAGTATTACCTAACCTTGCTCGGGGATTGCTTTGTTGCCTTTTTTATGCTTGTTTTGATCTGTATCTTTGGTAATTCCAATATTTTTTTTTTTTTTTTTTTTTTTTTTTTTTTGTAATCCTAAAATTATTTTAGTAAATTTCGGTTATATTGACACCTTACTGATCAACGTAGCTTCCACGCAGTGGATGCAGGATGCAACGTGCCTGCAACAATCCAATTTCTCTGTGTTGTCCTCTTAGCAGCTATTCTTCCAGCTAAAAACCAACTACTTTGGTGAGGTTTTTGGGGGCTATGATTTCTTGAACCGTATGCAAAAGAAACCACAGGATCAACATCGACTATCTATTCATTGTAAGAATTTATGTGGTTGTCGCTGTATAGTTCTACATTTAGTCAACTGTGTTGAAAAATTCCTTATCTTATGTTGCCGGACATACTACTTGTGCTTGGTTGTTGGGTCCTATGTTATATTAAACCGACATATAAGAAACATCTGAGTCACATTTTTACTAAATATGTGCGTAGACTGTTTCGCAATTTATTCAGGATCAGTTGCTTGTCAATTATAAGTTTAATTAAAGTACCATTGCATATATAAACTTAACAACATAAGAATTATCATAATATTTCTTATAGTACGATATATTAAAAAAAAGGGTGGTTAATTTCATGTGTAAAGCGGTCATTGATTCTCTCCCCTTTTATATTGTCCGCCATTAAACGTGTGTATGCTTGTTAAGAGTTAACAAAAGATCCGCATATTCAACCGTAACGAAACTATCGTTATTATTTCATAACTACTGTTAGGAGCCAGGTGTGTGTGTGTGGGGGGGGATACTTTTTAATTATCGGTTTGGCTCTTTTGTTTCCCCTTCTTCCACTCCCAGATATATCAATCTATATATCAATAAAAGTGAAATTGTTTGTGTGTTTGTCTGTGTACGTTTCCCTACAAAATTACTTTTCAGTCTACAGACTCGAGATTTGACATAAGGAGTATTGAGATTTGAAAAAATCTTTTTAATCGGTTTCCGGTCATAAATTTGGTTGTCAACAGGTCAAAGTTCAACGGTTTGACCTTTAAAAGCTCTACAAAACTCCTCTGCCAATTTTAAGTCTAAACCCTTGAAATTTTAGGTGTAGGTTCATTATACATGGATCTAACTTTATAATATGATTTGAGCCAAAGACAATAAATGTTAAGGGGTCAAAATTGGGGTCAAAGTTTTAAAAAAATTGACCTCTCAGCCAATTTTTGATCTAAACATTTTAAATTTTACATAAAATGTATTCAGACATAGGGCAAATTTTTTAATCAGTTTTTGGTCGAAAATTTGGCTGTCAAGGGGTCAAAGTCCTAAAGATTTGACATTTGTGGTCTCTAGCAAACTATTCAGCCAATTTTGGGTCTAAACATTTGAAATTTTACATGGGTATTCAGACATGCAGCAAGCTTTTTAATCAGGTTTTGGGCGAAAATTTGGCTGCCAAGAGGTCAAAGTTGAAAGAGTTGACTGCAGCCACTACCAAACTCCTCCACCAATTTTAGGTCTAAACACTTGAAATTTTAGATATAGGTTACCTGAACATGAGTCAAACGTTTTAATATATATATATATATATATATATATATATATATATATATATATATATATATGTATGCACATAAAGATATGAACAGTACATAGGGCCTGAGCAAAGCTGAGCTGAACTATTAGTTATTCAGAATTATAAGTATGATCATATCATCATCATCTTCTTTAACATCATCATCATCATCATCGACAGCAGCGGCAACATCATCCTCATAATGATGATCATCGCTGTCATCATTGTTATCATCATCATTAGCAACAGCATCATCATATTCATTGTTAGTGTCATCATCAATATAATTATCATCATTATCTTCATCGCAATCATCATCGTTATCGTAGTCAACATCATCGCTAACATCATCCTCTTCCTGCTCATCATTTTCATCATCGTTATCAGTAAAAGCTCAGCGGAAGTGTCCTTAATTCTGGAATACTTTCATGGAATGAATCAGGAAAAAGAGTTGAACAAATGATTAAGAATATATATATATGATGATTGCAATGTCTTGTCAGACGAGTGCCACTCCCTCAGACACTTAAAGTCCACGAGCCCAAAAATGACTTTTTTTTTAGTCCTATCGGCGAAGTCACACGCTCAAGCAGGCATGACACTGAAGACGGTCATTGAGATCAATTATTACATGCTTCCAGCATTTCAAACCTCCACGTATCACAACTTCTCCATCATCACAGGATCATTTTTGTAGACAAGTGTCTGAGGGAGTATCTATACACAGATGATGTTACAGAGGCTTAGCTTTGTACGACAGCTAAGTCTCTCTCTCGGTTCAAAATGTTGAGATCCAGCAACAAGCAACTGCAAGATAGCCAGCAACAATTTAAAGTGCAGACCAGCTTAATGCGGGTACTGGTCTCCCACTTTATGGTTTTTTAAATCAGAGATTTGCTTCTAGAAAGGTTGTTTCCACCACGGCTTACGGGAGCCCTCTCCACTCCAACACATATAAATACAAACAAATATACACGGTGCTAGTTGGCCGTTGACTCCGAAAAAGGGTTCATTCGCCCTTTGGAAGGTCTTGTTTTTAATCCTTCAGGTAGACTAGCTACTCTCCCCACCAAACAAGTCTGGTGGGGGAACCAGTTTAGTCGCCGGTGACCCGACCATGAGGCAGGTAATACTGGGTTACATGGTACCAGTAGTATATGACATGACCTGACGTATATATATATATATATATATATATATATATATATATATATATATATATATATATATATACAATTGGATGAAAGACAAAGGATACCCCTGTAGGGGCAGCTGCACATGTAATTATTTACTATAATAATTATTAAATACCTACAGATACTAGTGTTTCATCCTTTTGGGAATCATCAGTGCAGGGTGTCACAATTAACGCCAGTTGATAGATTCAAACCCATCAATCCATTCGACCACTGTTAAACATGAGAAATATTGTTGAAATTTAAACATTTATTAAAGTCCACCAGAATGACCTAATCATTATATGATGATATGCGTAGATATATATATATATATATATATATATATACAAGCAATAATTCCAGCATTGCCCAGAATACTATTCAACATATATATACTAGCAGTTCAGCTCCGTTTTGCTCAGGCCCTATGTACTGTTCATAACTTGCCCTATGTATACACTTTATGCAAGATTTCCGATGTGTAGACCCAAATTTGTCTAAGTAATTTCATAGAGACTGCGGAGGTCAATTTTTTTTAATATTGACCCCAATTTTGACCCCTTAACATTTATTATTTTGGTCTCAAAGCAAAATACAAAGGTTTACCCATGTCCAAGTTACCTACATCTAAAATTTCAAGTCTTTAGACACAAAATTGTCAAGCTTTCAACTTTGATCTCTTGTCAGCCAAATTTTCGCCCCCAAAACTGATTAAAATACTTGTCGCATGTCTGAGTACCTATTATGTATAAATTTCAAATGTTTAGACCCAAAATTGGCTGAGTAGTTTGTTAGACTCCGTAAAGGTAAAATCTTTTGAACTTTGACCCCTTGGCAGCTCAAATTTTCGACGCAAACCGATTAAAAAGCTTGTCCTATCTCTGAATACCCTTTATATAAAATTTCACATGTTTAGACATGAGATTTGTTAAGTAGTTTGGTAGAGACCGCAGAGGTTATATTTTTTTAACTGTGACTCTAATTTTGACTCCTTAACATTTACTTTTTAGGCGCAAATCAAATTAAAAAGTTAGATCCATGTCCAAGTAACCTACATCTAAAATTTCAAATGTTTAGACCCAAAACTGGCGGAGGAATTTGGTAGAGGTCTCAAAGGTCAAATCTTTTCAACTTTGATCCCTTGAAAGCCAAATTTCTGGCCCAAAACCGATTAAAAAGATTTTCCCAAATCTAAATACTCCTTATGTCAAATCTGGAGTCCCTAGACTGAAAATTGACAGAGTAATTTGGTAGGGAAATGTACATACAGACAGTTATTTGATAGGAAAATGTACACAGATACACACACAGACAGACATTTTCACTTTTATAGATATACTAGCAGTTCAGCCTGACTTTGGTTGGGCCCCGTGTACCGTTCATAATTTTATATGCATATGTATATATTAAAAAGTGTGCATATATATGGTAATGCCTTTCTATATAATAGGCTTCCTTAAATACCATAGAGAAAAGTTGGTAGGGACTTCAGAAGTCAAATTTTTTAAACTTTGATCCTAATTTTGACCTCTTAGCATTTTTTATTTTGGGCTGAAATCAAATTAAAATGTCTGACCCATATCCAAGTAACCTACATCTAAAATTTCAAATGTTTAGACCCAAAATTAGCGGAGGAGTTTGGTAGGGTTTGCAAAGGTCAGTTCTTTCAACTGTGACCTCTTGGCAGCCAACTTTTCGCCCAAAACCTGCTTAAAAAGCTTGCTGCATGTCTGAATACCCTTTATGTAAAATTTCAAATGTTTAGACTTAAAATTGGCTTAATAGTTTGCTAGGGACCGCAAAGGTCGAATCTTTAGAAATTTGACACCTTGGAAACCAAATTTTCAGCAAAATAAAACGATTAAAAAGCTTGCCTTATGTATGAATACACTTTATGTAAAATTTCAAATATTTAGACCAAAAATTGGCTGACTTATTTGTTAGAGACCGCAGAGATCAAATTTTTTAAAAATTTGAACCCTATTATGACCCCTTAACATTTACTGTTTTGGGTTCAAATCAAATTAAAAGTTAGATCCATGTCTAAGTAACCTATATTTAAAATTTCAAGTGTTTAGACCCAAAATTGGCGAAGGAGTTTAGTAGAATACTCAAAGGTCAAATCGTTGAACTTTGACCCATTAATAGCAAAATTTCTGGCCGAAACCCAATTAAAAAATTTTTCCCAAATCTCAACACCCCGTATCTCAAATTTCGAGTCTGTAGACCGAAAATTGACAGAGTTATTTGGTAGGGAAATGTACACAGACAGACAGGCAGACACACACATTTTCACTTACATATATATATATTAGAATAATGATGTGAATTAGATCACAAATTATTAAATTTTGTGATATAACATCGAATCTCTTCCTCAAATTTAAATTCTGAATCTTACTCCCGTTACCATAAACCTAATTTAAATTTATTTTATGTGCATAAACAATCGAATCATCCAATATCTGTAATTAATTTAATAATAATAATAATAATAATAAGGATCTCAAGTTTATCACCTGACAAAAAAGCCTTTGACTAATTTTCAACGTTTTACAACAATGCTTTAAGAAATTTAGAATATATGGATAATATAGACTACAACAAAAACAGACCCTATGGTTAAAATTAGTAATTACCTGTAATATGACCCTGAAGACATATAATAATATAATACACTCTATTCCAAGCAAAAATAAGCCAATCACAAAAGATGATAATACTAATAAAAATTCTAACCACAAACTTAATAAGAAAAATAGATGACTAAGGCAAAAGAAATCCATATGGTTCAATCCACCTTTTAGCTCGAACGTAAAAACAAACATACCTAAACAATTTTTCAAAATAGTAAAAAGCTCTTTTAAATACTCACATAAGTACAGTACAAAAAACTTTATAAAACCATCATACTCAAATATGCTGAATTTAGCACAAACAATCATATTTTCCAATACCATGAAAATAAAAAAGCTCAGACCCCTCCCCCAAATACAACGTGTATAAATAAATGTAACTGCCAAAATAAAGAGCCATCCTCTAAATAATGATTGTATACATAAGGACGTTGTATACTCTTGCAAAGTGACACAATTGCCCGTGCATGAAAGCCATCCAAATAGCATAATAACCAATGACTCCGACCAAAATATTCCAAATTTAGTAAAGCATACCTTAAATAACATAATTAATTCACAACAAACTTCCCAATATACATCTGACTCTTCTGAAAGTTATTCTATTCAAAGCCACCCTATTATAAATACCAATCCCGATAACCTAAATAGACACTTAAATAATGGAACAAAATTGAAATCTGATATAACTTACACATATATCGGCGTGACTTCTAATTTAATAAAACTGAGAATCTCAAAGCACTTACATTCGTTCAAAAACGAAAATAAACAGAATAAAAAAGGCACTTCTTTAACTACCTTAATTATTTAAAAAACCTAATACTTAATAAGATTCCTTATGCAATCAAATAGGGTATACTAAAAAAGCAAAATCATGCACACCAGGATCTAAATTTTGTAATCTTTGCATCTCCGAAGCAGTTAAAATAATCACTTTCCCTAAACCTATAATAAATACTAAAAACGAATTGGTCTCACAATGCAAACACAAGAGAAAATATAAATACAGCCAATTTGAAATAGCAGATAATTTTAACATTAGACAATAAAAAATAATACCCACTACATATATCATTTACTCAATATACTCAATCTTACCATATTCGGTTATATACAATCTGTTATATATATTAGGAAGTTATTCTATACAAGTCCTGGATTTGACGAGCTCTCAGTGGACAGCTGTTCTGTACAGGTTTCAGACTTTATAATTTTGAAGCCAAAGAGCAAAAGATTCTTCTTGTGTTGACACAAAGAAAACATATGCAAGGTTGTTAAAAAAAAAAGGTTTAATTTTTATGGAGCAATTTTGGTTTCTGATTGGTTGGTAGTAGAACGTGAATTAATTTGATTTGTCAGTTCCTAGCAGCAGTGTTTATAAATAGAATCTCCCAACTGTGAGGGATCATACCCCATTATTCGTGATGGGGAACGTTTCCTAGCGGCTTCGGCTGCAGGGAGACAGGTAGTTGTACTCGTCAAGAATCCTTTCTTGACACTCAGCCCGACAGGTGAGGGGCCGAGATTCGGTCCAGCACCTGTTGGACTGAGGTACACCGCTTGGGTACTACCTAGGAGATCTACCCTCCCAGGTCTTGCCACCGGGCTTTCCGGCAGGGCAAGTTAATTGTTTGTCACCTGAGGTGTCCCTACCAGGGAATGCAGATGGGGAGTGCCCAGACAATTTTTGATGAAGCAAGAGTGTCCCTCCTTTAGGGGAGCTTGCCTATTTCCACCTTTCAGCCTTGTGCCACATTTTAGTGTGGTGGACACCAAATAAATAACTACCCCCATTATTTGTAGTGGAGATGAGTCTCCTAGTGGCTTCAGTGGCTGGAAGACTGGGTAGAAAGTACTCGTCAAGGATCTGTTCTGGACACTCAGCCCGATAGGTGGGGGCTGGGAACCGGCCCAGTACCTTTCAGTCTCGGTCTCAGATACTGGTATTTCTCAAGATGTCTATCTATATGTTTATATTTTGTAACGTTTTTTTTTGGTAGTGAGTGGGGGAGGGGGTAATGAAAGCGCGAAATGGGGGGGGGGTTAAGCCAGTCCGACTAATGCATAAATTATGAAGCATCATCTCAAAGGATTCAAAATTAAAAAATAATTAAGACCATGTTAGTCTGGAACCCTGAATCATTTGGTTTCGGGGCACAATTTTCCAAAATTGACATTGTTCTCGATTTTCATAACAATGAAAATCACAAATCTTTTCTCTCAGCAAGGTATTTCGCTGTCGCCCGGACACGCCGATGATAATTAAAGAAATAAAAAAATTATATCTGCCCAGCTTTCTTCAGCACTTCGGGAGTCGTGGCCTCCCCCAGTGAGGAGCTTAACCGTACCCTGGGACGTTCAGGTCACACCATATGGAAGAACTGCCGAGCTGTTTTACCCGGTTTATCAGGTTAACAACACTAATGGAAACTTCTGGGACAATATCGCCATTTGTCTGATTGATTATTACAAGCGAGGTTCGATGTTTATTGACCTTATATTACTTGCTGCAAAGTCTACTCAGGCAAGTAATCAATTGTTTTATTAAATTAACGCGATTCTCTTTCTTTTCTTATTTTTTTTCCTTCCAATTTGGTGTCATCTGCTCGCTCGCGTCTTTTTTGGCAACTTGGTTTATCATTGAATGCGCTCACTTGGCATTTTCCGGACTGGTTTGCGTCATCCACCGGGTGTTGCTAAGTGATACTCACGGACAAACGGGATTTAAATTGCAGTGGTACCCAAATCATTTAGAGACTATATGTGAAAATAATTGTTTATGTCATAATTTTTTTTTTTTTTTTCAGATTCTTCGATGGCAACTTGGGAGAGAATTGGAAAAAAATGTGTCAAGATTTTCAAAACTCTGAAGTCTTTCCAGATGAGTGCAACGTCATGTCAAAACAACAACGCACAGTTATTTATTATCGAAAACCAAACGCAATTAGACTTTTTCACAAAGCTAATAAGTAAAGCCAATATCTACATAGGTCTGGAGAAGGATGGAAATGGAAGTGAGTAAAATTTTTGCAGCGTGCGTTTTTTTTTCTTCTTTTTTTTTTTTTTTATACAAACATCGCAGGGCGGACCTGAAGAATTTTGCCCCCCCCTCTATTTTTTATTTTCATCTTTTTTTTTCAATTTTTTCAGCGGATTATTATTAAGTGAACACTAGTCTACCAGATTATCAAAAAAAAAATATTTTTTTTAATTTAAAAAAGTCAATACTTAAATATTTGTAGGGGGGCTCAGTTTCTAATGCAACATGCTAGTAAATCGATCATCCATTTTAGAACATGTTGCGGTGCGCTTATGTCGTGGCTCGTATTTTACTATGCCAGTCAGGAATTAATTCTATTCATTTGTTTTCTTACTGAGAGCGGCACCTGTTGTAACAATGCTATCGCATGAATACAGCACATCTGCAGCCAAACACGATACATGGCTAGGGATTTTTATACATAGGCTCCTAAAATCAAGAAAGATCAGACCATTCCTGTAATGATCTGTCGTTTGAAGCACCCTCACTGGGGAATGCCGATGAGGCTGCCCAGGCACTTTTTGCAGGTCAGAGTGTCTCTCCTCGGCAGCGCTGACTTCTCAATCCCACTTTCCAATCCTAGTGTCACAGTTTTTGCAGTGGGGAGAACTAAACACTGATACACAGCTAGGGAGCAGAATTTACAGGAAAGCAAAAGCCCAAGTATTTTTCTCTTTATCGCATATGTGACACAGCAAAAAAAAAAACAAAAAAAACAAGTGGATAGAAACACAAGGACGACCACAATAAAAATGCGATGAAATAACGAAATAACAAACACTTTCCCAAATGATACAAAAATAGATTTATTTAAGATAAAAATAAGGAAGAGTTTAACGAAAGAAAAAGAAATGTATTCAAAGTTATGGAATCTGAAGTATATCTACGCGTATTGAAATGAGCGAAAGTCCTTTGGAGAGGGGGGGGGGTAATCAAAGTCTTTGCACTTACAGGTCTCTTTTGTTTTTCCCTTTTTTTCGTTTCTTTTGCTCGTGTGTTTCCGAACTCGTCAACGACGCAGTTAATCCAAGATATTTCCTTCGGTGGGGAAAAAGTTTGGATAGCAAATTCACGTGTTCTCTTTTCTTGCTTGCGCGTTATATATCTGTCTCTTTCGTAAGGGATAAAAGGTCACATTGTCTGCGTCAGTATATCCACATCTCCTTTGTATGATGGGGAAAAAGTCATCATCTCTTTTGTGAGAAAGTAAATTAATCGCATCCTCTAGCATGACTGGAGAAGGTCACGTCGTCCATGTGCCGTGTATCCGTATTTCCTTTTCGCATGAGGGGAAGAAGTCGACCTCCCTTCTCCCACCAGGAGAGAGACCTCTTAACAGGTCGGCAACCCAAACCAAATGGAGCGACTTCCGCTAGTGTCCAGTTAAAAAAGGGAAAGGGGAAGCGATAACTCTTCCGGTCTAAAAATAGACTTGACAAAAGCCCTAGCCAGTAAAGTCTCTGCAAGTTTTAAAGGGGGTTGGGTACATTAATAGACTCTTGCTCCATTCAAAGCAAAATACTGTATTAGTCTATCTTGGGGAATCACATTTTATTTTACCTCGGCGACAAAGTATAGAAACAAAAACAACAATATATCTCGTCAGTCTAAAATTAAATATTTAAATTTTGATTTAAATACTTACTCTAATTTAAAGATTAGGTCACAATATATATATATATATAGCAAAAATGGTAATCAGTAACCCCCCCACACACACACTACAACCTAATCTATTTTAAACTTTAAAACTTAACTATTGTCGGTCTCCGCTCCCTCCCCCTTATTATCTCTTCCCCCTCTTTTTTTTTCTTCTCGTATTTCCCCTAAAATCGTTCTTCCAAATAATAATAGCCATTTCTGTAAGGTCTGACGAGGCTGCTGGATTGTAGATATTGTCCGGCAACTGAAATATGTGTAACTAAACAGATAAAACGGTAATAAAAAAATAAAACATATATATATATATATGTGTATATATATGTATATATATATATATATATATATATATATATATATATATACGAGCAAACAGTTAATAAAGCATGTTAAAAAACACTTTGAAATGAGTTAAAAACATATTTAATCTGAAAAATGGATAAGTGGATAGTCCTTAATTATTATATATATATATATATATATATTATATATATATATATAAATGGTAGTTTGCTTGAAGCATTGCTGATAAAGAAATACATGGACGTTTTAAAAGCCAAAAGCAATGCAGAAAGGACCAGAATCATAAGAGTAAATAAAAGGAAAATAAACAAACAAATAGATGAATAAACAAAGAAACTTTGATGATTCCGGTCCTTTTCGCATTGCTTTTGGATTTTAAAACTTCCATATATATATATATATATATATATATATATATATATATATATATATATATATATATAGCTACTTCATTTACTCACATAAAATTAATATACGAAAGTATAAATTTATCCGTAAATTTAAGTATTTACTTCAAAAGTGCTCAATACATAGGTAGAGCTAGTTAGTAAGTTATAAACTATATATGGCGATTAAGCTACACTGAATATTCTGCGTTTCATCCACTCTAGGACTCTTCAGGCATAAGCCTGAAGAGTCCTAGAGTGGATGAAATGCGGAATATTCAGTGTAGCTTAATCGCCATATATAGTTTATAACTTACTATCCCCTCCAAAATAGTCCTCATACAGACATTGTCCCACCATTTGTTGAACACCATGAACAAAATTCAAACCATTTAACTAATACAAATAAGCAAATTAATATTAATACCAGACCTCGAGCTTTTAATAAAGTACATACATATATCGGCGCTACTTCAACATTAATTAAGAAAAGAATATCAAACCACATTTCTTCTTTTAACAAGCATAATTCTAATAATAACCAAGGAACTTCTCTAACCACTTTAATTAAAAAACTTAGCTCTAACAATACCCCCTTCTCAATCAAATAGACTATCATAAAAAAAGTTAAGTTTTATACTCCAGGCTCTATGTCATGTCGCCTCTGCACAACCGAAGCTATAACTATAATTACTTCCCCTCAAAGTAACAATATAATAAATTCTAAAAATGAACTGATCTCTTTTTGTAAACATAAGTCCAAATTTAATTATGGCAATTTTGAAATTACATAGTTATTACTTTTACCTTTTATATAGATAAAAAAAAAATTCTTTAACTTTATCGTTTTTCTACATACTTCTTAATACTTTATAATTTAATTCTTTATCTCTTCTTTGCATGGCCGGTTTTTTATCTGCATTTTCTGCTTTATTCTTTAAACTTTCCTATCTATCTAATATATCAATTTACCCACACTTTACTATCTTGTATGTATATTTACTTATATTTTACTTTATGCATTTACTTACTTTTTTTCTTGCTTTTTCCTGAATTTGCAGATACCGGCCATCCTCTCCCCTTAAATAATTTTTATTTTTTTATTTTATATTTTATTTTTATTTTTTATTTCTTATTTTTTATTTATTTATTTATTGTTTATTTATTATTTATTTTCTATTTATTTATTAATTTATTTTCCATTTAGTGTCTTCTAACAACTCTTGCTGACATTTGTTTAAATGATGACATGTACATTTCAGTTGACCTATATTATTTTGCCCTATATATTTTTTTCGCGCCTTTAACATTTCCTGTCTGGGTCATTTTGACATTTGTTTCTCTATTTTATATTTAATTCTATCACCATTTTTTTCTCCTCTTTTTCTTCCCTGATCTTTCTTATTTATATTTATGTCTCCACAGTAGAGTGAAAAGCATATCTTATTTTTCTTTTATTAATATTATTGGAATTTTTTCTTTTTTCCTTGTACACATTTTTGTGAATTATTCCATGGGTTTCTGCCTTTGGATTATTATGGACCATCTTCTTTCAATCACGGGATTTCCTTGGATTTTACTTGTACAAATGGAAATTCAATTAACTTTCTTGAAGTTATATATTTGGATTTTACCGTCACTGGATTATCTATCTTCCACCAGACTATCCATTCATGTGTAATCACCTTTTTCTTCACCATATTCCCTCTGCTTCACTTTTTTTGTTATCAAGTAAGATCTTTGACTTACTTGTTGTTTCATCAAATACTTTTGCATGCAATATATATATATATATATATATATATATATATATATATATTTGACTTACTTGTTGTTTCATCAAATACTTTTGCATGCAATATATATATATATATATATATATATATATATATATATATATACTAATTTATAAAATATATATGGCGATTAAGCTACACTGAATATTCTGCGTTTCATCCAACTATAGGATTCGTCAGGACGCAGAATATTCAGTGTAGCTTAATCGCCATATATATTTTATAAATTACTAACTAGCTCTACCTACGTATTGAGCACTTTTGAAGTAAATACTTAAAGTTTACGCATAAATCTATACTTTCGTATATTAAATTTATGTGAATAAATGAAGTAGTTATATATATATATATATATATATATATATATATATATATATATATATATATATACATATATATATATATACTAGCAAAAGTACCCGTCGTTGACTGGGTTCAAAAACAGTCTACAGAAAATGGACTCTGATTTATGAAAGTATGATAGGTTATGAAAAAGAAGGGTTGTAAAGAGATAGCTTCGAATTTGAGGGTATCAAAACCAAAGCTAAATATGATGAAAGTAAAAATAAAATAAATAAACCCCATAATTTATTATACCATGCCTGTTCACACTGAAACACTTATCACAATATTCTGTGGATCTATATTAAAAAACCTTGTTAAACTTTGTGACATATTTCCATTCTATGGAGATCAGGTGCGAACGAACACCCCATAATTTTATCATATCATATTTCTTCAAACTGAAACATAATTATCAAAGTATACTTACGCAGATAGATATGAAAAGTCTTTATTAAAGTTTGTGCCTATTTCCATTCCATGGAGGCCAGGCATGAACGCAGACCCCACAATTTTATTATACCATCCCTATTTAAGTTAAAACATACTCATCAAAGTATTCTTATGCACATCTATAACAAAAACACTTGTAAACGTTTTTTTTTAATTTTTAAATTTTTTATTTCCATACTTTGTGGACCAGGCGCAAACGCATACCCCACAATTTTAATGAACCACTGTTCTTCCAGATCAAACATACCATTCCTGTGTCTCGATACATCTTCTATCATTATATGTAATCAGTTTTTTAAAATACTCAACCATGTAAAAGCCTATTCGTGACCACACACACACACACACACACACACACACACACACACACACACACACACACACACACACACACACATTCAGCTTTATATTATAGATATACATTTCTGTAGAAATATATTTTTCTTATTATATATTATATATCAATCCTTATATAAGAAGCTCAATGTGATTACAGAGCAATGTATAGAATAAATGATAAAAATTTATATTCCAAAATTCATGATGTTGACAATCTTATAATTTATTCCTTTTAATCAGTTCATTTAATACTGTCAACAATTGTATAAATCAACTAATTTAAAGGAATAAATTATAAGATTGTCAACATCATGAATTTTGGAATATAACTTGTTGTCATTTATTCTCTCTCTCTCTCTCTCTCTATATATATATATATATATATATATATATATATATATATATATATATATATATATATATATATGTATATATATATATATATATATATATTATTTTCTTATTACCGTTTTATCAGATAAAACGGTAATAAAAAAATAAAAAAATAAAAATAAAAAAATAAAAAAAATAAAAAATAAAACACATATTTGATCTGCAATAGTATTGAGCACTCTCTTCAGGTTTTTACTAATTACCAGTTTTACTATATATATATATATATATATATATATATATATATATATATATATATATATATATATAATCTGGTAGACCATTCAATAATAATCCACTGAATAAATGGAGAAAGAAAGACGAAAATAAAAATATTATGATGTACGTACCTGTCACAGAATGAAGATGTCATATTCCAAAAATTACATAAATTGATCAATAGTATTTTTTTTTAATTAAGAAAATCAAATTTTACGATTCTTAGCAATCAAAAATTTTAATTATTTTCAATACAAACAAAATTTCCGTACTCAAACTGAATTGTCATCCTTGAATTTTGGCAAAATTAAAAACAATATGACTACTCTTGTTCCTCCCCACTGTCTCCTTTACTCATAAAATTTGATTTTCTTAATAAAAAGAAAACTGCTTGATCAATTTACGTGATGTTTGGAATATGACAGCTTCGTTTCGTGACAAGTAGATACATTATGAAGATTATTTTTTGAATCTTGCATAATCCTCTTGGTAGTAAATGTGTTAAAATTGGATTAACCCATTAAAATTGGATTAACCCATTAAATCTCTGTGTATCTAATAGTGTTGTGGTGATGAATATTTATTGATTTAAAAATTTTAAACTACCAGTAAAATTAAAATCACTTACAAAAGTGTATGTTTTACGTTTGCGAAAATATATGCATATAATATAGATTTTTACAATAATATTAAATAAAATGATAAAAAAAAAATAACTATGCAACTACATATAAAGAGATTTTTAAAATATTGAAATCAGAATCTGCAATTGGTTTTTGAAATTTAGAATAGATTCAATAACTGCATTGAAATCGTAAAGTTAGAACTAAATCTGTAATACGAAATTTGGAACAGAATCGGTAACTGTATTGGAATCGTGAATTTAGAACAGAATTACTAATTGAATCAGAATCAGAATTGTGAATTTAGAACAGAATCAGTAATTGTATTGGAACTGTGAATTTAGAACAGAATCGGTAATTGCATCGGAATGGTGAATTTAGAACAGAATCGGTAATTGCATCGGAATTGTGAATTTAGAACAGAATCGGTAATTGCATCGGAATTGTGAATTTAGAACAGAATCGGTAATTGCATCGGAATTGTGAATTTAGAACAGAATCGGTAATTGCATCGGAATTGTGAATTTAGAACAGAATCGGTAATTGCATCGGAATTGTGAATTTAGAACAGAATCGGTAATTGCATCGGAATTGTGAATTTAGAACAGAATCGGTAATTGCATCGGAATTGTGAATTTAGAACAGAATCGGTAATTGCATCGGAATTGTGAATTTAGAACAGAATCGGTAATTGCATCGGAATTGTGAATTTAGAACAGAATCGGTAATTGCATCGGAATTGTGAATTTAGAACAGAATCGGTAATTGCATCGGAATTGTGAATTTAGAACAGAATCGGTAATTGCATCGGAATTGTGAATTTAGAACAGAATCGGTAATTGCATCGGAATTGTGAATTTAGAACAGAATTGGTAATTGCATCGGAATTGTGAATTTAGAACAGAATCGGTAATTGCATCGGAATTGTGAATTTAGAACAGAATTGGTAATTGCATCGGAATTGTGAATTGAGAACAGAATCGGTAATTGTATTTGAATCAGGAAAATATTAGAATTGTCTCATCAGTTATATTTAATATAGAGTCAATAATGAAATAGAAATAATGAAAAAATAATGTTTAATCTCATCAATTGTTTTCCTGCTATTGTAGTCTAATACTCAAGTATTCAAAAAAAGGCATTATACTATCATGTACAAAGGGGTGTTCTAAAGTAATGCTTCCTATTTTTTTTTATTCAGCCTGAATTGATCAGATGGAAATTCAAATTGCATTGTTATGTTGACTGAACTTATGCATTCATGACTGTTGCAGATATTGACGGTGTGAGATTCTAAGAAAGCAACTCCTGTCATTGACGTGTGTCAGAAGCAGAGATGCATCATTGAATCTCAGGCAAGAGTAAATTGAGAATGGCAGTGACTATGTAGAAAATAAATTCTAAAGCACAAGAGAGCAGTCGTTTTAATGGTACCACTCCTGCCTTCGTAGCTCTTCAACATTCTTAGTTAAAAAAAACTTAAAGGCTTTACTTTTGGTTGGTTGGTTGTTTTTGTTTTACGGCATATCAACCCTTTTCGGTTTATTTAATGTCGAATCCAAAGATTTTGAAGAAAAATTTTTTAATAGAATATATTTGTTATTTTCAACTCGGTTTCTATTTAACCCATAGTTGGGACCCTAACAGGTACTACCACTCCGGGTCAGAGTGGACCTGGGAGCAATGGTAATTAAAGGGTGGCTCCATACTCCCCAAAGCCCGCAAGCTGAGGCCTCACCACTGGATATAGTTTAAGGTCATATCCAGGACCTTTACTTTTGGATTGACCCTATTATGACAAAGCGCACTCCAGGCGCCCATGCACAGCCATCATTCATCGCTGGCAAAATACATTGAGAATGGTGTTGGGTATAGTAATTGCTAACATCTCATTCCGATTTAGGTCCTGGATATGACCTAAAACTATATCCGATGGTGAGGCTCCACCTTGAGAGCCTTGGGGAGTGTGGAGCCACCCTTTAATTAACCCAGAGTGGTAGTACCTGTTAGGGTCCCAACTATGGGTTAAATAGAATCCGACTTAAAAAAAATATACTCCATTAAAAATCGTTGCTCAAAATAACTAGATTCGGCATTAAATAACCTGAAAAAGGTTGATATGCCGTAAAACAAAAACAACCAACCAACCATTCCGATTTATTAAGTTTTATTCTAACCTGACATAACACAAAATTGACGGAGCCCTTTCGGAGTTATTCTTGAACTAGTATGGTCAACAGAGAGTTTGTCACTGACGTTCAACAATGAACAGTAACTTAAGGACTTCCAATTCCACTGGAATAGTTCAGATTTAAAGAAATTGCGTACAATAAATCTACTTAATAAATTTGAACACATTCATAGCATCAAGCCTCGTGTTGACATTAAAGCATATTTTGGCAAATTTGTAGTTTAGCAGTGTAAATTATTTGACACGCATAAAACCATAAAAACTATTTATTCTTATATAAAACACATTATATATATATATGTGTGTGTGTGTGGGGGGGGTAAAATCCCTGCAAAGCGTACTGAGGTTATATGAGAAAATAAAGCTGTGTACTCATTACAGATGTTTCTTTTCTGTTTCTTATGTTATACATTAGTAGATTAGGGGTCATTAGGGGTCATTTCGAGTTGAAAGTTTATTTACTGCACCCATCTGAACTAGAGAAAATCATGATTAAAATCTGGGCAAATGTGTATTTGAGCGGCGTAAATTAGTTGACAGACAAAAATTTATAAAAATTATTTATTTTTATATAAAACACATTATTGGACCCAAAGGCTGAAATAAAACCGGGAAAAATTTTATTTTTATTATTTTTTTAAAAATCATTTTTTATTAGGTTAAATGTATTACATTTTTTATTAGGTTAAATGTATTAAATTTTTTATTAGGTTAAATGTATTACATTTTTTATTAGGTTAAATGCATTAAATTTTTTTATTAGGTTAAATGTATTAAATTTTTTATTAGGTCAAATGTATTAAATTTTTTATTAGGTTAAATGTATTAAATTTTTTATTAGGTTAAATGTATTAAATTTTTTATTAGGTTAAATGTATTAAATTTTTTATTAGGTAAAATGTATTAAATTTTTTATTAGGTTAAATGTATTAAATTTTTTATTAGGTTAAATGTATGACATCCGATGCCACAGAATGTAGCTGCCATATTTAAAACATTTGGCGTTTTTTTAAAACCGTTTCATGAAACCAAAATCATGCTTCCATGAAACTGTTTCAAAAAAGGCCAAATTAAGTAATTCGGCCACACGCTGACCAATCAGTTTTGTGGCAAAAATAATGCAAAACGTGACTTACACAAGCGACAACGCCTCTGTCTATTCTGTCTGGTGACGGAATCAATTAAGGAAAGAGGAAAGGAAAGCTTTTGTCTGTAGGCAGTTTATTAATATACATGCAGCATTAATTTGCATATGAGGACAATGATTGCTGTGAATAAGAATGAAGGGAAAAGCACAGAGAAGAGGGTGGACTTGTAAAGTCATCCTTGTCCTTTCATCCATTCATTTGTACATACTTTTCTCAATAACTACACCTTGGAATTTTTTTTAAAATTTTGCACAAACATTAAACATGATATGAGTAAAAAAAAGTAATAAAATGGATTTTCCGGGAAAACTCTGGTTGCTTCCCTAGGGGTGCCTTTCGGGTTAAAATAGCTATAATTGACACTTAAAATGACGTCACGGTAAGGAAAAAAGAAGACTATAAAAAGGAGTTTGAAAAGAGAATCATGTTAGACACCTGGATAATGTTCGAGAGCATGTTAGAGTGTGGACGACGTCACAGCTGTAATGAGAAGTTACGCATGGCGGGAGAATGAGGAAATAAATGTTGTACAACAAAAGAAAACGAGTTAAAGCTCTTTTTCTATTCTTTGTCTACTTTGCGACTGAGGCTACAACGTGTTGGTTCCCGGACTACATTACAGTTAGAATGACCGTTTTGGGTTTGTTTGTTTTGTTTTTTTTACTTGCCTCCCCACGAGGGCAGAGTTAGTTTTTAATGTGGGAGAAACCAGCTCCCCAAAAAGAAAACGGGCACTCTGGTAAGTAACAAAAATAAAAACTATATCAGTCATGAAGGATTTCTCCTCCATTAACTGAGACCAAAAATGAAGTGCAGCAACAGAACAGATACTACACTTTGATCTTGACCCAAATTGTTTTTATAAGAAGTTTTGTTTTTTTGCAATCAGTTTCCACTCCTCTGTGTCTTAAACTAGATTTAACTAACGTAGCCTACATTGCAACCGCTTACGCCCAGCAGTTGTGCTCCAAAATTTATAACGATTAGTTTAGGTTGATTGAGATTGTCGGATTGACTTCCTCATCTTGGTTGTTATTGTCACAACGTTTCGGCCGGTTTGCCCTCCGGCCTTCGTCAGGTGAACGGTTTGTTAGGAGTCTCGAACCCAACCCTTTATTATTATTACGGGGGTATCGTGTTCGGACTCCAGCTAGGCTTTGGGACATAGTTGCTGATTCTCTGTTTTTCAATGTTACTTTTTCACTGCCTTCGTTCAGGATTGAACTCAGCACCTTTGGGTAACTGTAAACTTTGATACAACGTCTAGGACCACTCGGCCATATGTCACTACAAAAAAAAAAAAATACAGACAATTACGATTAGTTTAGGATTAATATAAACATATAAACATCTCTAATCTTATGAAGATGGACTTTTAAGTGATGATCAATTACAACAGTTTTTTTTTTTTTTAGAATGGAAATGGATAGATGGACCTGAATTCATCAGTATATCGTGTTGGCTAAAAGACCACCCTCGCATTGGTACCTGTGCCTTTGTCAGGGAAGGAAAACTGTATGGGGGGTTCGCTGGGAGCTCAAAGATTGTTGGGAACAATGTTAGGTTTTTGCAGTTCTCGCAGGCAGATGTAAATATCCTCCTACATACAGCACCTGGTATTCCTAAATGGTCACCCATCTGGTACTGACCAGGCTGAACGTTGCTGAACGTTGATGATCTAACAAAGCCTGGGGTGGCAACGTGATTGTGCTATATACACTTAGTCATGATTGATCTCTTTTTTTTTTTTTTGATGTTGATAAAACGAACATATCTTTTTTTTAATTTTTTGATAAAATATGGATTAAAATTTTATCAAAACTGATATTAATTCAAAAAAAAAAACAAAAAAAAACAAACAAACAAACAAACAAGCCAGGCATGTGGAGTCTCCCTCCACAAGTGAATAAATCCGTTTTTGCAAAAATTCATTTGTTGGTATCGAGACAAGTTCTTGTTGTCAAGTTTTAAAGAGAGCAGCAGAGATAGATTGGAGCTCAGTCGAACACATAGGCATATATAATTAGAATGTATTAAACTAAATTTTACTAACATAGTCTAGATTAGAACCCCTTACGTCAAGCAGCTGAGTTCCAAAATTTATAACGATTAGTCTAGAATAAATATAAACGTATATACATCTCTAGCCTTATGAAGATGGACATTTAAGGGCTGATCAATTACAAGTTTTTTTCGTTTTTTTTTGTTTTTTTTTTAGAATGGAAATGGATAAATGGATCTGAATTCGTCAATACAGCGTGGTGGCTAAAGAACCATCCCGGTATTGGTACCTGTGCCTTTGTTAGGGAAGGAAAACTGTATGGGAGCTTGCCGGGAAATACAAGGTGGTATAGTTGTGAACGGAAAAGCTGTAAGTGAATGTCTTACACATGTTTCATTTTTATTATTTGCTTTTACTTTCTCATGAATCAGACAATGATTATGATGACAGCTACATTCACTCTAAATAGGTTGAACCGATTTCCCTCGAAGGAGGAAATTTCATGGGTATATCAAATTCACAATCGAATGTATACCTTAGTCAGGGGAGATAACTATGTTAGGTTTTTTGCAGTTCTTGCAAGAAAGTGTCAGCATACTCCTACATACAGCCAATGGCATTCAATCATCTACATCATAATTCAGGTCATAAAATTAAATATAAATATTTTTTCAATCATCTACATCATAATTCAGGTCATAAAATTAACAATAAATATTTTTTTAATCATCTACATCATAACTCAGGTCATAAAATTAACAATAAATATTTTTTTAATCATCTACATCATAATTCAGGTCATAAAATTAACAATAAATATTTTTTCAATCATCTACATCATAATTCAGGTCATAAAATTAACAATAAATATTTTTTTAATCATCTACATCATAACTCAGGTCATAAAATTAACAATAAATATTTTTTTAATCATCTACATCATAATTCAGGTCATAAAATTAACAATAAATATTTTTTTAATCATCTACATCATAATTCAGGTCATAAAATTAACAATAAATATTTTTTCAATCATCTACATCATAATTCAGGTCATAAAATTAACAATAAATATTTTTTCAATCATCTACATCATAATTCAGGTCATAAAATTAACAATAAATATTTTTTTAATCATCTACATCATAATTCAGGTCATAAAATTAACAATAAATATTTTTTCAATCATCTACATCATAATTCAGGTCATAAAATTAACAATAAATATTTTTTTAATCATCTACATCATAACTCAGGTCATAAAATTAACAATAAATATTTTTTTAATCATCTACATCATAATTCAGGTCATAAAATTAACAATAAATATTTTTTCAATCATCTACATCATAACTCAGGTCATAAAATTAACAATAAATATTTTTTTAATCATCTACATCATAATTCAGGTCATAAAATTAACAATAAATATTTTTTCAATCATCTACATCATAATTCAGGTCATAAAATTAACAATAAATATTTTTTTAATCATCTACATCATAACTCAGGTCATAAAATTAACAATAAATATTTTTTTAATCATCTACATCATAATTCAGGTCATAAAATTAACAATAAATATTTTTTTAATCATCTACATCATAACTCAGGTCATAAAATTAACAATAAATATTTTTTTAATCATCTACATCATAATTCAGGTCATAAAATTAACAATAAATATTTTTTTAATCATCTACATCATAATTCAGGTCATAAAATAAACAATAAATATTTTTTCAATCATCTACATCATAATTCAGGTCATAAAATTAACAATAAATATTTTTTTAATCATCTACATCATAATTCAGGTCATAAAATAAACAATAAATATATTTTTAATCATCTACATCATAATTCAGGTCATAAAATTAACAATAAATATATTTTTAATCATCTACATCATAATTCAGGTCATAAAATAAACAATAAATATTTTTAAAATCATATACATCATAATTCAGGTCATAAAATGTTAAGATAAAAAAAACTAGCCATCAATAAGTGTTAGATGGATAAATTCTGACCTAGCAAACTGCAATTCTTTCTCCTTTTTCAGAAACATTGCTTATGGAATGTGAAGAGCGAAGAAAAAAATGAGGGAAGTGAGAGTTACGAACAAACGTTAAACAAGGAAAGCACGTGCGTTTTACAACAAACGGCGTGAGCGATCACGAATCACAATCCCTACTTAGAGACGTTGCGAGCCTTTCTCTGCTCCGTCTTTATTTTCATGGCAAATGTTCGACTGAGCTCCAATCTGTGATCCCCTCGCCAATCTTTCACAAAAACACTCGTTTTATAACAAACATTATATATAGAATAGAAAAATGTGAGCATGAAAAGTAATATGGTTTAGCTTAAACATGGAAAAGTAAAGGACTGGTTGTTAAAACTGGAAAAAAAACAGGACAAGATATTCTAGTAAAAAATATAATAAATTTGTAACTTAAATTATTGCAGCATTAAGAATTGATTATATAATGTTAAAAATTGAATTTTCACAAAAAACACTCGTTTTATAACAAACATTATATATAGAATAGAAAAATGTGAGCATGAAAAGTAATATGGTTAAGCTTAAACATGGAAAAGTAAAGGACTGGTTGTTAAAACTGGAAAAAAACAGGACAAGATATTCTAGTAAAAAATATAATAAATTTGTAACTTAAATTATTGCAGCATTAAGAATTGATTATATAATGTTAAAAATTGAATTTTAAAATAATTCTTAATGGTGCAATATTTTAATTTATAAATTTATTATATTTTTTACTACAATATCTTGTCCTTTTCTTTTTTAGTTTTAACAACTAGTCATTTACTTTTCCATGTTTAAGCTTAACCATATTACTATATTATGCTCGCATTTTTTCAATAAAATCCCCTATTATCTCCATTTCATTCTTTCATGCCCTCTGTTTCACTGGTTATTTCTCTTTTCGAGACAGCAGTGAATTAGTAGCAACAGTAGTCGCTGAAGCGACGTGGTTGCTATGGAAACCAGTCATAAAAAGCATCGCTCACATATTTTTACGATTTTGAACACCAGAAAATTCTTCATAACTTTTGTATTACTGAACGAAAATTTTAAATTTTTGTTTATTCTTTATATATATATATATATATATATATATATATATATATATATATAATTCACTTAGAACTCTACATTGTGTGCGTATGTCTTGTCTCTCAGACTCATCTGCAGTTCCCCACTAATAATTGTGTGTACAGTTCCCACACTGACATCAAACTGTGCACTTTTTTTTTTTTTTTTTATTATACATAGGCTTATCAAGGCCAAGAGGCCACTCGAGGATAAGGGTTAAAGAGTGTACAATAGAAATTGGACAACATAGTAATCGTTACTAATGGAAATTCGGTAAATTTGTTAGCAAGTGAACGGCTCATCAAAAACTTGTTTAGGTTAAACTTGAAGACAACAGTATTGTAGTCAGCTGGAAAGCAGGAAAACGGAAATTGTCACTTATTGTCTCTATAGACACACGACGATCCTTATCCATGAAATTCTTTATTTGGCCAATCAACACTGGTGTTCTGACTTCCTTACTCCTTCCACACCTCTCATCATCCCTCACAGACTCCCTGTTTATATTATATGAACCATTTTCAATGCCGAGAACAAACTCTTATAACTTGACCAAAAACTCATTTTATTATTTTCCATCCAGAGCATACAATTGTTTCGGCCTGCTACCAAGATATTTAAATTGTTCACAACGTATGGTGTATTTATATATTGGTACTGTTGCACCTTGCGAACCGAATATCTGTAAACTGCCGGAATATGCTGAGTGCCGATCAAATCTTAAAGACGCTAGGAAACAGAAAATTACAACATTTATTGGATGTAATTTAGGCAGGCAGACATACATACATACATACATACATACATACATACCCTTAAACAGACAGGTGAGATTTATCTAATAGACTAGCCTGATTGCCCGGTGTTGCTCGGGTGTTTGGAGGTGTGTGTTGAGCAAAAAAAAAGTTGTAGTAGCAGGCAGGCAGGCTCGAACTCATGAGGTGTGTGTAAAAGTGTTGGTTGGGCAAAAAAAAAAAAAAGAAGGAAAATTGTGAGCGCAAAAAAAAATTTAAAAAATAGGAGTAGTAAACAGGCTTGAACCCGTAACGCGCCAGAGGGAAAAAAGGTGAAAAAAAAAAAACTGTCTTACCGATGTGCCTACCGTGGTTGTGACGTCATGGGCGATCGCAATAACGCCTTTTATGCGACGTCGAGAGTTGAATGACTTACAAAAAATGTCAGCGAAAAAACCGCCCCTCCCTGTGGAAAAATGCCTAGTTGAGGGTGAAGGAATTAATATTTTTAGCCAATTTTTCAATATTTGTCGTCCGAACGGTCGAGCTTCAAAATGATAGTGATCTCGTGAAAATCCGTCGCCTCTGTCAAAAGTTTTTGCGAGACATACCTACATACATACATTTTAAACAGACAGGTGATATTTATATTTTAGTCTAGCGGGCGGGGGGGTACCCGTCGTGGCCCGGGTGTTTGTAGCTGTGTGTGTTGGGGGGGGGGTGATCAAAACAACCCCGTTCTAAAAAAAACGTTGGCTGGGTGTTTGGAAGTGTAAAAGAAAAAAAAAGTTTTAGTAGGAAAGTAGGCTTGAACCCCGAACCTTTGACATGGAGGTGGAAACGAAAATAAAAAAAAACCTGAGACCTAACCATCTCGGCCAAGAGGAATGAAAAGCATCTTAATTTAACGTTTATAAAATGAAATTGACAGGTGCGAGAAACTTAAGTCGCGTGATGTTTGACCTTGAAACATGACGCGGCTGCAAGCCAGTTTTCACTTGTTTTATACTGAATGAAAAGCACAAGAAACATGCGGCGATTGAAACATCTGGAAAAAATAGCGTGTGAAAGTCGGGCAAATTTAATACACACGCGACCCCCGTTCTTAAGTCAGAGATATTATCATTTAGATGTGATATAAAAAGTTTTAAGAAGAAGCAAGCCGAGCAAGAAGGCCGACAAAAAAAAGCCTTTTGCAGACATACAAAAAAAGCGAACATACATACATACATACATACATACATACATACATACATACATACACACATTTTCGCTTTTATATATATAAATGGCCTTTCTGGGGGCCATCTAAATCCTTCCAATAGACACATTTTCTTCCAAATAAACAATAGAGACCGGCAATATTGTCTATTCAACCAATGAAAGCCCATAATGTCCAATTTGTGTTTTCGTATTTGAATCGCATCTCAATTTCTAATCTCACACATTGTATTATTTTTTTCAGCTTACTCAGCGACCACGTTGAAAATGACAGTAAGTACTTCTGAGCTGTGTGGAGTGGAGATAATGCCCAACTGCGATGGGTTACCATGTATTGATGTTTGTTATTTACATGCGGATTGTACGATCTACGCGACAATGGCCAACCTCTGCATTAATATGAAGAATATCACCGACGTAAACAGTTGTGCCATAAACGTGAGGCCAAGTTTTAAAATATATAGTTTGATGGTGACCTGTTAATGCCCGTAAAAAAAAAATGTTGCTTGAACAACCTCCACACAAAACTGGGTGCTTCTATATCATAATAACAAGAAAATACTGTATTTCAAGTAAAAGATCTAGTACCTGCGTAGCATATATTTTTCAAACTATGTTAACATTTATTCATTTGCTTTTCCGTTTATTTCATTCATTTTTACTTATTATACTTATTTTTTTAAATTACTTTCAATACTAATTAAATCTGCAAATAAACTTATTTATAAGGTTGGTGCAAAAATAATGCCGTTTATATATATATATATATATATATATATATATATATATATATAAATATATTATATATATAAAATATATTTTATATATATATATAAATATATTTTATATATATATATAAATATATTATATATATATAAATATATTTTATATATATATATATAAATATATTTTATTTATATATATATATAAATATATTTTATATATATATATATAAATATATTATATATATATATAAATATATTATATATAAATATATATATATATAAATATATTTTATATATATATATATATATAAATATATTTTATATATATATATAAATATATTATATATATATAAATATATTATATATATATATATAAATATATTATATATATATAAATATATTATATATATAAATATATATTATATATATATAAATATATTTTATATATATATATAAATATATTATATATATATAAATATATTATATATATATAAATATATTTTATATATATAAATATATTTTATATATATATATATATATATATAAATATATTATATATATAAATATATTTTATATATATAAATATATTTTATATATATATATATAAATATATTATATATATATAAATATATTTTATATATATATATAAATATATTATATATATATATATATATATATATAAATATATTTTATATATATATATATATATAAATATATTATATATATATAAATATATTATATATATATATATATATTATATATTATATGTTGTAATATGTATATATCAAATTTATTTGAGCCCTACACAATAAATTTTAAGGGGTCATAATAGGGGTCAAAGCTAAAAAAAATTGACCGTTTTTTTTTTTGTTTTGCTCAGCATACACCTCCAAACACCCGGGCAACGCCGAGCTGAAATGCTTGTGATTATTAAATTAATTTGTTTTGTCACTAGAATTGTTATTTAAGAAAGGACTTTTATGGACCGTATATCTTTTTTTTTTTAAGTTTTGCTAGTTAGACCTATGTAGAATTTGTTAGTATTAGGATCCTATTTTGCTTTAATACTAACTAGCTATATTGTTGTATACTGGTGGTATTAAGATGACGTATATTCTGTATAGATCAAACTTTACACAGAGATATACAGGCCATAAAAATTCTTTCCTAAATCTCAATTATATTATTTGATACATTTACTAGTATATTAAAATATCATATTCATTAAAAAAAATTCTGTAAATGAACATATTTAATTTATGAGAGTTCATATAGAAACATTGTTTTAATTTGAATAAAATAAAATACGCATCAAGTGGGCTTCAAAGCCAAATCAAAACGTAATATTAGGAAAATAAACACACTGAAGACGGAGTATACCTCTGAAATATATTTGTGATAAATTTCAAACAAGTAAAATATTTGTTTATTTTCCTAATATTACGTTGTATTTGGCTTTCAAGCTCACTTGATGCGTATTTTATTTTATATTTAGTTTATTTTAAAAATATATTTATAACAAAATAGTTTCTGTAAATAAACATATTTTTGGAAGTTTTTGTTCCAACAATTATGTATCGTCATGTACATATTTGTTATATTTTTTATTCTGATTCATATTTTTATTTTCCGCATTTTGTACCTTTATTGAACTTAGTTTCGTACATTTTGATATGCATACGAAACTACATTTGATATGAAAAAAAAGGCAATGCTAGCTCCTTTGAAAT
This sequence comes from Euprymna scolopes, assembly GCF_053919585.1. Taxonomy (NCBI): domain Eukaryota; kingdom Metazoa; phylum Mollusca; class Cephalopoda; order Sepiida; family Sepiolidae; genus Euprymna; species Euprymna scolopes. The sequence continues at coordinate 61,871,560 of NC_136522.1, forward strand.
TACGTTACTGAATCCAGCGCAAAAATCCTTTTCGAATCCAGCCGACCAGGAGAGTGGACGTGTACTTCATTGCATGTCGTGGACAAGGATTCCCGAGTTTTTCCTTTTGGAAGTACAACCCAGCAAGAAGAAAACGAGGCGAACACTTTCTACGCGGCAACGGTATCGCATATTTTATATTTATATAGCTTGTGAGTACGTTCTTTTGGAATTTATTGGATGTTTTTGGAAGTACTCACTCTTAATTTTCATTTTAATGGTAGTCGTTTGGTGTAGCGACGTTTACAACTTATGAACCAGTTTTTTTTTTGTGCTATTTTTTGTTACCTGACGTTTTTTTTTTTTGCCTGCAAAGGGAATAATTTGTAACCTATTTGTAAATAAAATCTTGTCTTCATTTTCAAACAATACCTCGTTCTGTTTTATTCGTGTGTCCCCCTCCCCTTTATTTTGTCCTTTTATTTATTTACTAGCGGGGCTACCCGGCGTTGCCCGGGTGTTTAGAGGTGTGTGGGTAAATCAAAACAAAAGAATGAGCGAAGTAATCACCCTGTTTAAATATTATAAAAAAAATGTTAAAACTTAAAAAAAACAAAAAAAAAAAAAAACTAACGTAAGGCAAACGAACGATGTTAAAATTTCTTAAAATCGGAAAAACAAAAACAAAAAAAGAAAACGCGAATGTGATGGACCCCCCCCCCCAGAAAAACGAACGTTAAAACTTCTTTAAAAAATCTGAAAAATGAAAAAAAACAAAAAAAAAAAAAACATGCAACGTGAAAAATAGCTTAAATAACCCTGTTTCAATATTAAACCTTTATTGGCTAACCCACCCTGTACAAAAATGGCTAGTTTAGGGTGAAGGAATTCATGTTTTGGGCCAATTTTTCTATATTTGTCGGCCGAAGGTTCCAGCTTGAAAATCCGTGGCCTGTGTCGAAAGTTTTTGCGAGACATACAAACACACAATCATACAAACACACACACATTTTCGCTTTTATAGATATAGATTTATTTTAGATTTATTTATGCAATTGCATGTTTTTATTAGTTTTAAGTTTGACGAAGGGTCATTTTGTTATCGGGAGCTCATAATATGACCCAGGTTCTGCCGTGGCTGGAGAGTGTGCCCCTCACCCGTCCTTACTATCCATTCTCACTATACTCTTGTTGCATTAATTTAGATCGGTCAAGGGAGAAGGAAGAAAAGAGTGAAGAGACGTAAGAGAGAAAAGGAGAAAAGAAGAGAAGAAAATAGGAGGAGAATGCAGAAAGAAAGAAGGGGGGATGAAGTAGAAGGGAAGGAAAAAGGGGGAAGACCTCCATAGTTCGCTTATTGGTGGTAGTTAAAAACATTTCTTGGTAGTTTTTATCCGTCCTGACCACTTATCCATATCCCACACAATTTTATCTGCATTTATGTTTGTAAACCTTATAGTTTATCTATTTTTATTTATTTATTTGCTCTTTATACTATTAACATTTTGTTAAAATAAAATGGAAAAAATTTGTTATAACAGTGGTAATCTATATATATATATATATATATATATATAAGTGAAAGTGTGTGTGTGTGTACATTTCCCTACGCAATAACTCTGTCAATTTTAAGCCTACAGATTCGAAATTTGATATACAGGGTACTGAGATTTGGGAAAATCGATGTGATTGGTTTTCGGAGTGAAATTTTTCGATTGAAGGGTCAAAGTTCAACGATTTGACCTTTGAGAACTCTACCAAACTCCTCTTACAATTTTGGGTCTAAACACGTGAAGTTTTAGATATAGATTCCTTGGACATGGATCTAACTTAATAACTTGATTTTAGCCCTAAACAGTAAATTTTAAGGGGTCATAATAGGGGTCAAAGTTAAAAAAATTGACCGTTTTTTTTTTTGTTTTGCTCAGCATATACCTAAAAACACCCGGGCAACGCCGGGCTGAAATGCTAGTTATTATTAAATTAATTTGTTTTGTCACTAGAATTGTGATTTAAGAAAGGAGTTTTATGGACCGTATATCTTTGTTTAAAGTTTTGCTAGTTTGACCTATGTAGAATGTGTTAGTATTAGGATCCTATTTTGCTTTAATACTAACTAGCTATATTGTTGTATACTGGTGGTATTAAGATGACGTATATTCTGTATTTTTATTGTTGTTCATCTTGGGAGAGTCTTAGTGAGATATCTAGAGACAGGGTACATACCCTGTAATTCAACTAGAAGAGATTTTTGAATATCTTGATAGATAGACTGAGAGATAGTGCGTTTGACATTTACGTTGACATTTGTACCTATATGTTTGTTGTAAATCGTCTATATATAGATATACAAACTGTCATTAGCCTATTAAGCGACGCTCTTTGTGTAAACAAATCGAGCGGAGGCATTTGGACGATGTTAAAATATCGTTAATTCATTACCCTCACCGCAGCAGCCGTATAGTGCAATGGTGAGAAGCCTTTACTGTCATTTGGGCGGCCGTGTTTCGATCCTGGCTTTAGGCAGTTGCCTGTATAGCCGCACTGATATGCTGTGAATCAGCGAAATAGTACTGTATGTGGATGGCCAACGATATAATTATATATATATATCATTCAACCAGGGTAGTGGGTTGTCATTCAACCACGGTAGTGGTTGAATATATGCTTAAGTCCGAAATTGAATGAATCGAGACACATTCAAACCCCCACCACTAATTCCGTTCGCAACCAAATTTCAAACAGGTTATATAGTTGGATAGAACACCTCATTAGCTACATTTTGAAAAAAAGAATTTCGAAAATTGGTTCAGTAGAAAAAAAGTTACAACAAAATATGTGGGTTCACAAACAGGAGAGTAAGTACATAAGTGACTAACGCTTTTTTTTTTTTTTGCATAACTTTTTTTGTATATAAATATTTTTTACTGCGATTTTGCCAATATGACATGTTAGCGTAACGTTTAGAGTACCGGGGGTTGGTGGAAAGATTTTAGGTTCAATCCCGTGTATAGTTTTTTTTTTTATAATTAAAAAACCGAACTTTTTTTTAATAACTAACTTTTTTTAACTCCCCTTATGATTTTATAGCAAAAAATGGTGAATTTATCGATTAAAAATATTAGTGAATTCTATGATATACATATTCTTTGAATGAACTCAAATTTTTCGTTATCACATTTGATGAAAAATGTAGTCCCATTTTGGCAATGCGTCTGACCAATGATGCTTTTGAACCCGTGACCAGCACTGCGATGTCATCAGCATCAGCCTGGGCATAAATATTCCTATTTTTAAACTCCTTTAAAAGAGGATTCAGCATACAGTTCCATAGTAAAGGTGATAAAATCCCACTTTGGGGGTTTCATTTAACTACTTCCCTTTTAACAGTTGCCCTCAGTAGTCCTACTTGAACTGTTCTGTGCCTCACCATATACTCAATCCATCGGATAAGTACTGGTGGCACATTGAGTTCTCGTAGCGACTTGAACATACTACTGAAGGGTATGTTGTCAAAAGCTCCAACGATATCTAAAAAGACACCGAGTGCCATCTTCTTTTTTTGTTAGTTTACGCTCTATACAGATCACGAATTCATGAACCGCAGTCTCGGTAGAGACCCTGGCTCGGAACTACTGTGATTGAATGATAAATATTGCATAAATGTGTGTTTGAGAGCTAATTTTTTTTTGACAATCATTAATAAATATTATAAATTTATATATTAATACAATAGCAATGCCTGGAAAAATCATGGATTATATGGAAAAATGCGCGCATGAAAAGTAATATTCTTAAGATTTTATTAAACCTGGAAAAGTAAAGGACAAGAAATTCAACCTGGAAAAGTAAAGAACAAGATATTCTAGTAAAGTAAAAAATAAGAATTTTTTAGACTTAAAATATTGCAGCTACAAATAAAATTTGAATATTGATAAATATTTTATTTATTATTTGCATATGTTTATTGTTGACTTAGAAAGAATTAAATGATCCTAATTATGATATAATAAAATTATTAATTTTTATGTAAATTATAAAATTATTAATTCCATCTACTAACTAACTAACTAATGAATTAATTTTATTCAAACAATTTTCACTACATAAATATATGCAAATAATAGGGGGAAATAAGTTCAATCCAGCGACTGACACCCTTTCTAACTCAACAATAAACAACAACATATGCAAATAATAAATAAAATATTTATCAATATTCAAATTTTATTTGTAGCTGCAATATTTTAAGTCTAAAAAATTCTTATTTTTTACTTTACTAGAATATCTTGTTCTTTACTTTTCCAGGTTGAATTTCTTGTCCTTTACTTTTCCAGGTTTAATAAAATCTTAAGAATATTACTTTTCATGCGCGCATTTTTCCATATAATATATATATATGTGTGTGTGTGTGTGTGTGTGTGTGTGTGTGTGTGTGTGTGTATGATACTTATTTTGTTAACTTATGATTTTGTACTCACTCTTTTGTGTGCTTACTATATCACAATTTCTCTCGCTTTCTCTCACACGCGTCTATCATTTAAAACCCTTTTCCTAAAAATGTTTCTCTAAAACTGTCTCTTCGAAAATGTTACGTATATGTCTGTTATAAATCGTCTAGTGATTGAAATGACAGCTGATTTCATTTATCAATGAATAACGAGACACTTTGTTATAAACCAGACTTGGTTTATTTATTAAACATTCATATGAATACACAATACGGCGGTGGAGGAGGTGGTGGGAGAGGTGTGGGTTGCTAACGGACAGGCAGTTCCTCGTCGTCTGTCTCTCTTTCTTCGTCTCCCCTTTGTTTTGTTTACCATCTCACTTTTATGGACTTCCTCGATCTGGTAACCCATAAACCAATTGACGTCATTGATCCATATTTTGACCAGCCTGGTGTTTGATTTTTGTCTGACCCATGACCGAATTACGTCATCTCCAGATCATCACAATTCCCGGGTTACATTTTTTGTCTGCCTGAACATGAGTTCATTCGCACCTTTCTCCATAAAACGACCTGACTCATAAAACGATTTGCGTCATAGGACCAGGTCATCACAATTCCCGGGTTACGTTTTTGTCGGCCGGACATTCGCACCTTGCCTCTCCATAACAATATCACAGAGGTTGTAAGGCAGTTCTGTGTGAGGGGCATTTAGATTTATTTTTACCATTAAAGTTTCTATTATTTTCTTTTAATTAGATTCTGTGATTTTATTTAAAATTTCATTATTATGGTTTTTTATTATTTTTTCCAACTTATTGCCGCAACTATAGCTCAATTTAATAGTATTTTTATTAAATATTTTGTGGAGGATGTTGTCGGAGTGGTGTAGCTTAATGAGATTAATGAATTTTTTTACAAAGTTGGTTTTGACCATTTGATTGAAGAGGGAGGTAAACCAAATAATTTTTCTTTTACTGGTTTTACTAGATGAGAGTGTTTTTTTTTGTGTGGGTTCAATGTAATCTAACTTAGTTTCTTTATATCCACTATTTTCTATCGTAGAAGTTTTTATGTTTATCAAAAATTTCCTTGGCTGAGGAGTTAGAGCTAATTCTTCTACTTATGGATTTGGGGATATGTTTAATGATAGTATTTGAGATATGATTTGAGAGAGGATGGCTATATAAAGGGTTACTATTATCTTTTTTATAGGGTTCTTATGTACCTTTCTTAAGATTTCATGTAATGTCTAGGAAGTGGACTATTTTATGTTTGTGGTAATTTCAACTTTAAGGTTAATTCTTTTGAATTCTTTTATGATAATATTTTTGATTCTATCACATTTACGGCCGTCAGCATTTTTTACGAAAAAAGACTCTCATCTCTATACAGGCCAATTGTTTCAACTTCAGTGTCCTTAGCTAGATTGTTTAGGATATATGTATAGTCTTACTGAGTCAATGATTTTGCAGAGTCCAGAGATCCTATAGGAATATCAAATAGTGTAGCTTGCTTTTTAATCCATTGTTCATTTCTACTAATAAACAGTGTTCCTACATTTTCTAATGATGTCGATTTCGTCTTTGGAAATGTCGGTAAGAGAGAGGCAAATTCCATTATATCATTGAATTGGTAGATAGATAGTAATTTGTAACATCGAATTGTATGAAAGAACATTTTTCCTTGTTTTTTTTTTTTATCTTACAGAACCAGTTGACTGCCTCAGAGAATCAGTTAACTATATATAATGTCGCTGATGAATTTACGCTGACTCTTTCCAACCTCTTATGATTAATTCAGCGCAATGAAACCACTGGTACGGCCTTGAAATATGTATATATAGTGTCGTAATAGCCTCCTGACACGATATATATATATATATATATATATATATATATATATATATATATATATATATAAAAGCTAAGTAAATATGATTATTTAAATAAATAAAGTGTATAATTAATTATAAACAACAACTAGAAAATGAGGATAATAGCCCAAATAATTAAATAAAAATTATACAATTTACTCATTTCCAAAATAATACCAAACTAATTTCTCATCCGGGTTGTGACTTGCGATGAAAAGTAGGTTCTTTACGACACCCGGTAATGCAGAGGTCAGTGGTTAGACACTTGTTAACGAGCATCTCTCCCCCACTGACAAAGCTCCATGACACTTCCCGAAGCCAGAAGAAAATCATGCTGACCGTTTTGTGGTCTGCAACTGGTTTCATCCCTTAAAGGTTTTTGAATGCAGGCGAAACCATTACAGCAGACAAGTACTGTATACAAATGGATGAAATGCGTCAGAAACTTCGATAATAACACTCAGCATTCATCAAGAGAAAAGGCCCAATTTTCCTCCATGACAATGCCCGACCACACGTTGCTAAACCAACCTGCAGTAGTTTAACAAATTGGGCTTCAAAACACTGCTTCATCTGCCATACTCTACCGAACCTTTTACCTACCGACTGCCACTTTTTTAAGCATCTCGACAACTTTCTGTGAGAAAATGCTTCAAAAACCTAAGCAATATCAAAAACGCCTTCAGCGCCATCAGAACGCAAAATATTTTATGTTACTGGCATGAATACACTTGTTTTTGCATTGGCAAAAGTGTGTCGATTTGTTTTTTTAGCCGAGATATGTTCATCTGAATTTAAAATTTGAAAACCGCAAGAACTTTCTTATCAACGTGACGTTTGAAAGAAAAAAGATTGAAAAGAAATAGACATTTGAATACGGTCTTATGAAAGACAATTTTTATTGAATTTTTATTCCGTGTCCTTTTGTTTTTCAGCCCTTTTTTTTTTCTTTTTTTTTTTTTAGTAAGTAAGACCACAATTTTTTTTTTTTTAGTAAGTAAGACCACTATTTTGTTTTTGTTTAATTGTTTTGAATTACAAAAGACAGATTAGTTCCCGTTTTTCTTCATTTGTGATTAAATGATTTAATTTGTGACAAACTTGTTCTTTCGGCAGTCTATAAGATCTTGTGCAGACAGAAAGAGTGAAGAGAAAAGAAAAAAAGAAATGACCGCCTTTTTATATGCTTGCTCAATATGCAAATGAGACACTTCCGGTTGGATATAAAAGAATCTGATTTTTCAGAAGGGTTGGATTTGGGACTTGACTATTGAAGTGGAAAATTGTGTCAGCAGTGCATCGTGTTTTGCAGTTGGGAGGTTCTTGATAGCAGAACATAGAGTGTTGGAGTTGACTCTTTATTTTTTTTTTTCTTTTACCATGGAGGGATTCATGAAAGAAAGTAATAACCTCCCAACCGGATGTTTACTCGTAAGCTGTCACAGACAAAGTATGTAACGCGTCACGACGCACCCATCCGGTCAAAAAGAGAAAAATAATAAAATTAATTAGCCAATGAGAATGGTGCGCGATAAAAATAAGATTTAACAACATATGCGTCTGTTGAACAATATAAACCCAGAATTTTTGTAAACGAGGCCAGAGAAAAAAAACAAGACACCAAGGAAACAGTACACAGGTGCAGTCAAGCGAGAAGTTACGCTGCTTTCGCTGTTAAAGCTGGAAAACACTCCTCTCTCTGACCACTAGTCGACCAACAAAAAGAAACAAGGAATAAGTACTCTTTATGAACATTCTCCTTTTTTTTTTCCTCCGTTTATTCCAACACTTTACTTTGTATTATTTTGAAAGGTGGCGACACGTGAAAATGAACTTATTTAAACACGCACATTAAATCTAGTGTTTTGTTGTTGATAAAATTTCTCCAAAACCTTAAATTTCGTAGTTTGTCTTGTGTTAAATGGAGTTTCTATTTCATGCTTTTTATGTTGTAATACACGAAACCAGCTATAACATAGAAAGAAAAAAAAGGCACATAGGGAATAGGGCACATGCTCATGACTGTGTAGCAACATATTACTGCTTATATAAAATACAAATAAAGAGTATACCCTGCTCTACTTTGATATTGAGCACTCTTGTATTAACCTTGTGAAACTTCATTGGTTACATAACCTCTGGAAAACAATAACCTCAGATTATATATATATATATATATATATATATATATATATATATATATATATATATATATATATCACTGCTCAACTCTTCGCTTCTATAAATAAAGCCACGGTGTTCCCCAGTAGGGGCATCTCAGGCGATTAGCAATATTCTAACCCCTTCTCAAAAGAGAAGGCAAATCCTGGGAGGATGGACTTCCTAGAACTGCACAGAGCCAGTATCATAACACAGTCAACAGGGAAAAAGCTATTTCCAAAATGGCCCAGGCTCTGTTGATGTTAGTGCCAAAGGAAGCCAGTCCTGTCATTCAATTCCTCCATGCATAAAAACAATGAACCGATCAACATTCACCGGCGCCTGTTGAACGTTTACAAAGCTAATGCGGTTGATGCTAGTACAGTTAGGAAATGGGTTCGCTGATTTCAGTGAAGCGACAGGGGTTTGAGTGATAAAGCGTGCTCTGGACGCCCATGCACAATCATCGCTGGCAAAAAGTGCATTGAGAATGGTGTGACTATGTAGAAAAATGAATTCTGGAGCACAAAAGGTCGCTCGTTTTAATGGTACCACTCCCATCTTCATAGCCCATCAACTTTTCGAGTTAAAAAATAGGAGTCCTTACTTTAGGAACGTCTCTTGTTTTTTATTCAGCTCTGTGCGGGCACAGAAATACCTGGTCTGGAATCCAGGTGCAAGGTAAACCTTCCTGATGTGATGGACCTATAAATCTTGTCAGGTCGTTTTTTTTTTTAAAAGTTAGAAAAGAGGAAGCATTACGTTTGAGACGACCCTCGTACATTTATTTAATGAGATGTTGATGGACGATATGGTCGATGCGGTCATACTTATATTGATATCAAACCTTTGATGAGTACAGAAAATACCTGATCTTAATTGAGATCCGGATCCGTCCATTCACTCAAATCGATGACATCAAATGATGAACAAATTATTCTGTAATAAAAAGGTTTGGATTGAACTGGTTCTTTTGTCACGAATTGAACACGAAATAACCGACTTTCATGCAGCGTTAAATGAACGTCGTCGAATTTCCGCTATTAATTCATCAATCATGGTTCATATTTGCTTCATTATCATTGGTAGTGTGGCGTGGTCCCTGGTCTTGGTAGAAGTCATCTTGAAGCATTTTTGTGCATAACCAAGACCCACACCAACAATTAATGTGAATTGTGATGAAAAGTCATTGGTTTAGCGCAGGAAGAATCCTCGAGTAGCCTCCGGGCCTTGATAAGTGGTGACGACCATCTAAAAAAAATAACGTCTATCTATCTATCTATCTATCTATATATATATATATATATATATATATATATATATATATATATAACAGCCAATAGTTAATAAAACATGTTAAAAAAACACTTTAAAAAAGAATTAAAAACATATTCAATTTGAAAAGGAAACACTAAATTAGTAGATAGTCCTTAATCCGCGGAGTTTCGAAGAAATACTTTCCTTCTCGTCAGAGGGTAGGATTTAGCAAAATGCGGGATCGGATTTTGCTTGCAAAAGTATTTGATGAAACTGCAAGTAAGTCAAAGAGTAATGAAATCAAAAGGATGTAGTGATTACCTGATATACGCAATGGTAAACTTCAGTTTAATATAAATAACAGTATTTATAAATAATTTAATCCCAACCGTATAAAAAAGCTTAATTCACCATATATATATATATATATATATATATATATATATATATATATATATATATATATAATTGAAAGTGTGTGTGTGTGTGTGTGTGTGTACATTTCCCTACGCAATATCTCTGTCAATTTTTAGTCTACAGACTCGAAATTTGATATACAGGGTACTGAGATTTGGGAAAATCGATGTGATTGGTTTTCGGACAGAAATTTGTCGATTAAGGGGTCAAAGTTCAACGATTTGACCTTTGAGAACTCTACCAAACTCCTCCTACAATTTTGGGTCTAAACACGTGGAATTTTAGATATAGGTTCCTTGGACATGGATCTAACTTAATAACTTGATTTTAGCCCTAAACAATAAATTTTAAGGGGTCATAATAGGGGTCAAAGTTAAAAAAATTGACCGTTTTTTTTTTGTTTTGCTCAGCATACACCTCAAAACAACCGGGTAAATTACCCATATGCAAACGTATTTAACACATGTTAAAATATCTTTCTTAAGCTTGCTACTATATTTCAACCAAGCAGAAAACACCCTAACGTTCCGGCTCTTTATAGTTGATAACAGACACCGTGCAGGTTGTTTCTTTCATTACTGTTTTACCTTTATAGGGCAATTGCTCTTGACATATCAAAGGCCTTTGATAGAGTATGGCATAAAGGTTTACTTCACAAGATCTCCAGCTACGGTATAGCTGGAAATGTCTTCTCCTCTCTGATAGGTTCATAAGAGTAGTGGTTGATGGGCAGAAATCAGAAGCTCTTAATATTAATGCTGGATTCCCTCAGGGGTCCATCCTGGGCCAAAATCTCTTCCTGATATATATCAATGATCTCCCAAATCACATCCTTACATCATTCATAGACATCTATGCTGATGACACTACTATCTATGGTAGCACATCTAAGACCGTAAACGACCAAGTTCTCTCTGATTCTCTCTCCTCTGATTTTGAGCAAGTGGTACAATGGGGAAAGAGGTGACTTGTTACTTATAATGCATCTAAAACCAAGCTTTTATCTTTACATCATCAACGCTATGATCCCAATCTGGCATCAATTGAAATGAATGACTCTCGTCTTGGGGAGACTTGAATTTTACTCTTGATCTTAAATGGAACACATACATTAAATCCGTTGCCAAGGCCGCTGGAAAAATGGTGGGATCCTTCTATTGATCCAGTAGATATCTCACTGCTGATGCAATTCTCTATCTATATAAGAGCCAGGTACGTCCAAGGATGGAGTACTGTTGCCACATCTGGGCAGGAGCTGCTAGAAAGGACTTATCTTGCCTTGATAGGGTTCAAAATAGACTTCGTAGCCTTGTGAGGGATGTCCTTTTCTCTTCCCTGCAACCTCTTTCTCACAGAAGAGATGTTGAGAGTTTGTCTCTGCTTTATCGTTATTTTCATGGCAGGTGCTCGGCTGAACTCCAATCTATGATCTCCCCTCGCCAAACTTTCACAAGAAACACCCGTCTAGCAGAAAACACTATCACTAGTTTCCCCCACTCTTTATCTGTACCTAAACCTAAGCGTAGATTTTATGAGCAAAGCTTCTTTCTTAGAACTGCACGCCTATGGAATTGTCTTCCGTTTTTCTGCTTTCCAACTGACTACAATATGGCTGTCTTCAAGTCTAACGTAAACAAGTTTTTGATGAGCCGTTCCATATAAGTTAACAATTTTACCGAATCTCCATTACTAACGGTTACTATATTGTCCAATTTCTACTGTACACTCTTTAACCCTTATCCTCGAGTGGCCTCTTGGCCTTGATAAGTGGTGATGCCTATGTAAAAAAAAAAAAAAAATGGTTAAAACAAAGGAATTGACTAATGATATGCGCCAGGAAATCATAGCAAGGCATAAAGATGAAAAGTATGCAGGAAAATTGCTTCAAAACTAACTTCGGTGGTTAGTACACTCGGGGCTGTCGTGAGAAAGTGGAAAACAACGAATGGTCATACTAAGAAGTGGTTGGCCACGTAAATTAAATGACGTTACTGTGCGTTACATTGCTCGTAACGTGAAGAAAGAACAATTTCTGACTTGTTCAGGAATTCAGAAGGATTTGTAGAAAGCAGGTATTGAAGTAAGCAAGGAGACAATCAAGAGATCATTGAATCGTACAGACCTGTATTCTAGATTACCGAGAAAGACTCCATTGTTGAGTCCTAGATATGTGAAAGATCGTTTGAAATTTGTTTGTGAATATCATTGTGAATCGGATGACTTTTGCAACAAAGTTATTTAATCAGATGAAACAAAAATTGAGCTTTTCAGAAGAAAGATGCACACCGGTGTATGGAGGATAATGGGCATAGAATTTAAACTGTAAAATTTGGAGATGGAAGTGTGATTATTTGGGGCTATTTTTCTGCAAATGGAGTACAAGGAATGGAAATCATAGAATGGCAAATTAATGCAGCAAAATACACAAAGATTTTGTCAACACATCTGTTCAAGAGTGCCGCAGATTTAGGATTGGGCCGTGACTTTATCTTCCAGCAAGACAAAAATCCCAAGCACAAGGCTAAAATAATTATTAAATGGTTTAAGGATAATGGGATTAGTGTCCTACAGTGGCCTAACCAATAACAAAAATCTGTGGAAAACGTGGAAGTTAAGAGTGCGTGTTAGAGATCCCAAGAATATCTAAGGATTAAAGAAATTTTGCAGAGAAGAATGGATAAAACTACGAGCAAGTTCTTGTGAGAAACTAGTAAGCAGTTATGGAAAGCATTTGGGGCTGAAAAGCAAAACAGAGGATATACAACTAACGATTACTAAATGTGTTAAATACTTTTGGATAATTTGTATTTTTTGTTAATATTTGTCAACTGAGTATATCTTCATTTCTGTTTTAGTTTTAGATGGATGATATCTGTTCAAAGATTGTGTGTAAATTTTATTCAATTTAACTTGATATATATATATATATATATATATATATATGTATATATATATATATATATCCGTATATATATATATATATATATATCCGTATATATATATATATATATATATACGACTATATATATATATATATATATATATATATATATATATCCGTACATATACATATATATATATATACGTATATATATATATATATATATATATGTATATATATATATATATATATATCCGTATATATATATATATATATACGTATATATATATATATATATATGTATATATATATATATATATATATATCCGTATATATATATATATCCCCGCATATATATATATATATATATATATATATATATATATATATATATATATATATATATATATATATATATTAAGTAATGTGATTTATAATTTAAAAATTTTTTAAATTTTTAAAATTTAAAAATCAAAATTTAATTAAATTAAAAATCAGTTTCATAAGAAGGAACAACAACAAAGTCAATTATCTGTACGATCGTTTCGGAAATCCGTGCTTTTTATTTGTGGTATACATGAAGTAACGTAGAACAATTATACATAGTTTTTTTGGTAAGCACGGTCTCCTCATCAGCAAATTTAGGAGGATTTCTATTGAATTGAAAAGACACCAAAAATAAACCTAGCATTAAAAGTAAGGCAGATGAATCTGAAAAATTGAAGTAAAAGGTTTGGATTTAAAATTTATAAGAAAATTAATAAGAAAATTGGTATAGGTTAGAGATAGAAATGAGTAGAAAAAATATATATTTTTTTTGAATTTACATAATAAATTTGATTTAAAAATATATAGATATAGTTACCTTTTAGATTTTCTTTTTTTGAAATCAGGAACTGTATTTAAAGTAGTCATTTAGATGTTTGCTATAGCTTTTTATTTTATTGAATGATGAATTTTAAAAGGGCGACGCTCGTGCAGTAAATTGTTTCCGTTAGCGTATTTTGATTTAAAGACGCTACAGTTAATATCTATAGAGAGAGAGTATTTATTTTGCAAGTTTTTAAGGGGAGATAATTGTCATGGCTTTATTTATTATTTGATTTACGAGTCTAAGGGCGGTAATTGGTTTAACTTAATTTATTAAAAAAAATATTAGATAATAATATAAATAAACAACAAACTAAAACCCGCAAACGTAAGAATAGACACAAGGAGATCCTATGGTTCAACCCCCCGTATTCCAAAAACCTAGAAACAAACATAGCTAGAGAATTTTTTAAAATATTAGATAAGAACTTTAAAGCCCCCCATAGATATAATAAGATTTTCAATAAGAACACAATTAAAGTCTCTTACTCTACTATGCCTAACCTTCATCAGAAAATAATTAGCTCTAATAATAATAAAATTAATAAACTACAAAATGCAACTATACAAAATACATCGGACTGTAACTGTAGAAGAAAAAATAAATGTCCCCTACAAGGCTCATGTAAAATTAAAAATGTTATCTATAGCTGCACAGTATCAAAAACTCCAAATATACAAGAACCTATCAACAGCCATAACTCAACTACCAGATTAAATAATAACACCAACTTAAATCAATCTACCGATCAATTATTAACCAACCCACCACATTATAATCCAACAATAGACCTAACGGAAAATAATCATAATAATCAAGAGGTAATATATATTGGTTCCACATCTGGCCCAATAAAACATAGAATTTCAACGCACAAACATTCTTTTAAAAATAACTCTCTATCAAACCAAACTACTCTATCCAACTATATTTGGCAACTAAAAAATAGCAATATTTCTTTCAACTTAAAATGGCAAATAATTGAGACTTGCAAATCATATAAACCAGGAGATAAATTTTGTACATTATGTACAAAAGAAACCCTAAAAATTTTAAAATATGAAGATATAAAAAGCACAACCAAACTAGTAAATTCAAGACATGAGCTTCTATCATGTAATCATAAACGTTGGTTTAAATTTAATAAATATAAACCACCTTAAATCATTAAAAATTACTCATTAGTAAAAATAGATATTTTTTTTTTTTTTTTTTTTTTTAATAAATTAAGTTAAACCAATTACCAATTATGCATACACATACATATATCCGTATAAAAAAAAATACATGTAGAATAAGCCGGGAAAGCATAAGAGTTCGGTGAACAAAAGGCCCTTGGGTTTAAATTAAATCAAAGGATTGCTTCACTAGGAATACTTTAAATTTCTTGAAGTTCGATTATAAAGGCCATAAAATTTATGTTTATATAGACAGGCCAGGCCTAGAAATTTGAATACATACTTTCTCGTTTATGAACACGAGGGACAGGTCCATCGAATCGCCATAAATACTTAATGTAGTAGTTCTAATCTCCAAGAGATACAAGAAGTATAGTTTATAGCAGTCCTTTAAATTTCCATATTTCTCCAAATAATTTGTTTTAGTCTGGTGAATTCTTATTCCTCCTAATTTGGCTGGTAAAAAACTATTTTTTCAACAGAGACTCTTGTGATGGAAATTACCCGTAGCTGGACTGGTTCAACTGTATTCAAATCTAAGTTATATTATCAGTAGGAAGTAGCATCTAGATGGAACGCTTGGCTGGTAGCCGGAGGGGGTAGGATAGAGATAAGGATATGTGACGGAGTTGGGTTGGGTTGAATCGGGGGAGCTTTTCTTATGTTATATTTTCTTATTGAGGGTTGGGGGCTCGCCAGTGGGGTTTAGGAGTGGTAGTTATATAGTTCTAAATTTAGGTTTTAAGTCTTTAGCCCTGTGAGGTGGTTTCTAAGCTATATTTTCATTGGGCCTGGATTTTATATTGTTTAGGTTATATTGTCGTTGCATTGGTGGTTTGGTTGCAGTTTAACAGGTGGTATTAAGCGTACATGTTTACGGGGGTAGGGTTTGTTAGGCAAAGTTGTTTATGGGCTTATGATTAAAGCAGATATAGTGTTAATTAGGCCTTGCCAAAATGCAGGCTATTCTAGGTTGGAAATTTATTTAAAGTTATGTAATGGTTGTGTGTTCAGAGGGTGTGCTAATATTTTATATTAAAGAGTTGAAGATTTTTATGGCGATTTTTTCAGATCGCGAGAGTTTATGGGTGGTTAAAAAAAAAAAAAAAGATTTAGTTTGGGGTGTCGTCCAATAGTTCTATACTAGGAGAAACGGTTAGTGATGGATATTGTTGAATTTTATGGATGGTGAGGAAGCGCAATAAGCTAATACCTGTCCGGTGGTGCATTTTCAGTGGGGTTAATTGCATTTACGTATCTGAACTTTCTCTTGTTCCTGCAACTGCAAATTATCTCTTGTTTTGAATTGAGGATGTTTAATTTTTTAGGCGCCGTTATAATCTTGGTTGCCTCTGCATTACATAGAAGGCAGTATTTAGATCCTGGGCTGTATGACTTGGATTTCCTTAGTATTTTCCATTTTAATGTGAAGTCTATTTTGTTTTGTTTTAGATTTCTAACTAGGTTAGATAGGGTAGTTTTTGTTTTAGGGTTCTCCTTTGAGATTGATTGTAAATGGTTTGCAATTCTGGCCTTTATCAGGAAGGAGGATAATCCTATGTGAGTATGTATTATAGGGCTTCTGTGTGGTGTATCTAGAGGTTCTTCATTTATCTGAGGGTGGCTTGAGTTTCTATGTTCAGGTTCTGTAGAGCTTATACCTATCTGCTCTGTGGTCAGTTGTTCAGATTGTGTAATATTGCTTATTGGGTTATATGGATTCTCTCTGGTGTAACTGGTACTATAGGTTTGGGCTGTCAGGTTATTAGTTGTCGTATTAGGTGGGAGTTCTGTTACTGTACATGAATATATGACGCCTGAGTGTACACAGTCATTCTCCAGTGGCCATTTAGTTGGGTCGTTACAATTGCAGTTTGGTTGGGCTAGACTAGGGTTGCCATTAATTATTTTCTGCGCTGATTCTATTTTCTTATTATTAGTGTTTATAATAGTTTGTGCTACATTAGGCATAGTTGAGAAATCCTTCTGGTGCAGTGGTTAGAGTACTGGAAAAAATCAATTGTGAAAGTGATATTCTCCTGAAGGTTGAAGGTTCAATCCTCAGTGTGGGCGACCGAAATATACATTTGCGAATTACTTAGGACCTCTATTCAGTCATGGCTGACGGACCAAGAGCATGCTGACCCCGTGAATTAAATAAAGGATTCTGCTAGAAATTCCGTCCAAATTCCCGAGTTTGACAGAAACATTCCCGAGTTTGACAAGATATACCTGAAGAAGGTCGGAGGTTATATCGACCAAAACGTTGAGAAAATCACACTCAAGATGAGAACAGTAGTCCAATGAGTAATAATACACACACACACATATATATATATATAACTTGAGTTCCTTCAGCCATAATTGAAAGCGAAACCAAAAGTTATGAAAAATTCTTGATAAAATTATTTATAAAAAAAATAAATTACTAGAGTGCCATCAGTTATAATTGAAACCGAAAGTACAACTTATGAAGAATTCTTGGTAAAATTATTTGTGACAAGAAATGGAAGTACATAACAATTAAACGACCCAGATGTAAGCGTGACACAGAAAATAACATACACGCTATCGTATTAATATATAGATTTTATTGTTGGCATTCGTTTACCCAATATCTTTCTATTTAGACTTCTTTCTAGAAGGACATCGGATACTTACATGCAGATTACAACCATTATAAGTGAAAATGTTTCTGTGGAACGAACTGGATTCGAACTTGGCTCAACCGTGTCGTCAGTTTGTATCTTTAACCACTTAGCCACCTTTACCTCCATTCAATAAAATGAGGAGTCAGTATTTTATAAGGTAAACAGTGAGACAACGCCGAAGAGGATTGGTTCATTTTTGTTTTTTTTTTACTTGGGAGTCACCACTTATCAAGACCCGAAGGCCACTCAAGGATAAAGGTTCCATCCATTCAGTGCGGCCGTAGCCGAGACTGAACTCACTGCACGAGTTTGTAGTGTAATTCAAATCTTTTTGGTGGCAAGGGTATTTTTTATTGTGATTCCATCACTAGATGGGTTGCCTACCATGGCTTAAGAGAGTCATATCTACCCTCGAGAGAAAGATAGACCACGCCAGTTTCTCAACCTGGTATTTTACTTTGCAGTACATCCAGCGCTTTACCTTCAAGGAGACATATAACAGATAATAATAAGTAATCACTTTTAAAATATAAAAACGTTTTTTTTTTTTTAGTGAAAAAATAATTTTGTTATTTAAAAAATTAAATTATATCCAGTTTGTTTTGATTTTAAGCTTTTTATTTAAAAAAAAAATGAAATTTACGGATTGTAAAGTAACAAGCCCGTTGCAACAGACCGTACAGAGAAATCTTTCTAGACTGAGGCAGCATTTAAGAAATTCGCTTAAACTGGTATATAGCCATCAAAAGGTGCTCAATACTTTTAGAACTGCTGGTGAACCTGAACGGTCGGAACCCCCTTACGATTTTTTTTTTCTTTTTCATCATTTTCAACTATTTGTGCTTATTGATTATCGATTGGGCATTCCATCCCTCCATCACTCCAGCACAGCCGCAACCGAGATTGAACTCCCTGCACGAGTTTGTAGTGTAATTCAAATCCTGACAAGAGCTGAATACTTGATGCTTCGCCAGGACTATCAAGGGTATTTTTTATAGTGACGCCATCACTAGATGGGGTGCCTACCATGGCTTAAGAGAGTCCCATCTACCCTCGAGTGAAGGATAGACCGCACCAGTTTCTCAACCTGGTATTTTACCTTGCGGTGCATACAGTGCCTCGCCTTCTCAAATGGTCACCCATCTGGTACTGGCCAGGCTCAACGTTGCTTAACTCCGGTGATCTGGCGAGAACCGGTGTGTCAACGTGATTGTGCCGTATATATATGGATAAGGAGTCACCACTTATCAAGGCCCAATGGCCACTCGAGGATAAGGATTAATGAATGTAAAATGGTAGTGTAGTAATCGTTAATGGTGTAAATTGGGTAGAATTTGATTATTTATGGGGACGGCTCAACAAGAATTTGTTTACATTGGATTTGAAGGCTACCATGTGGTATTCAACTGGGAAGCAGGCCAACAAAACAGTGTTCCAAAGGCGGGCAGTTCTAGGAACGAAGCTTTGTTCATGGAATCTGCATCTAGATTTAGGCACAGATAGAGAGGGAGGGGAATCATATATAGTGGTTGTAGCTAGTCGAGTGTTTTTTTGTGAAAGTTTTGCAAGGGGTAACCATAGATTGGATTTCACCCGATCATTTGCCATGAAAATAGCGATAGAGCATAGAGAGACTGCGGTTGTAAAGAAGGGTAATCCATTTCTTATGAATCTGATGATCCTGTCGTTGGCATTCGTTTCTCGGATATCTTTCTAGTTAGAATTTTTTCTAGAAAGACATCGAGAGGGAACATGTGGTGAAGGTTGCCAACATCTTCAGTGAAAGGGTTTCTGTGGAACTAGATTCGCACTTGGCACATCCAGGTTGTGATGTTAACCACATCACCACCGCCACCTTCCTGATTCTGTTGCTGTCATTCTTGTGGGAAGGACCACGTGAAAGTTACCAAGCACCCCTAATTGAAAATGGAACTATAAAACCTGCTGAATTCGAACTTAGCACACCCAGGTTCAGTGACGTGCGGAGACTTTTTCAGGGCAGGTGTTAAAGTGAAAAATAATGGAGTTTCAGTGCCTATAATACATTCCTCTGACACTTTTAAAACAGGAGTAAAAGGGGCAGGTACTTGGGCACCCCTACCAGCCACATTTCTGCACGTCCCTGCACAGGTTGTCAGCCTGTGTCATTAACCACATGTGGGGGGAACCATGTGAAAGTTACCCTAATTAAATATGCTGCTATAAAGCCTGCTGGATTCGAACTTGGAACAACCAGGTTATCAGTCTGTATCGTTAACCACTTAGCCGTCTTCGAAAGTGAATGAAAAGCCCAGTATTAATCCAGAGTAATTAAATACATTATTTAAAACATGAAAAGGACACAGTGTGATCGATTTCGTGTCACATCAATATCGATCAAGTCTCAAGTAGCCATGTTGACATCCGGTCACATAGCAATTTGGGGAACAATAAAGAATATCCCATTAGGGAACTTGTATTCATAAAAAGAGCATTAAATCGAGAGAAGCCAGTCAGAATCGGACGTGGCATTAACAACAGTGATCTGTTCTCCTTTGGTACCCAAGACATCATGTCCACAATCGTTTTCATCATTTTTTTTGCCGGAATTGGTAAGTTGATATTGTGTATAATTCTTTCACAAATGAGTTTACATTATAGCAACAGCCACTTACCATCGATTTCTCACTGGCAATGAGCATTGGTCTTCATTGGGATTTGGGTGGTAATAAGCCTTAATATTATTTTTTATTATTATTGTTATTATTATTATCATTGTACTCACTAGGAGTTCTCACATGGGCTATCATCAGAGATTACTCACTGACAACTGGTGGTGTTCCCTGGAGTCTGAGTGACAACAAGTCTCCCCAGATTTCCAGTACTCTCTATCCCTTTTGATAACCTTTACAAATGAATTTGCATAATCACAACAACCACCGATTTCTCATTGGCAAAGACAATTTATCTTCATTGGAATAACTACTGATGCTCCTTTTTCTAAAATTTTATTTATTTATTTTTTAATTTAAAAAAATCTTCTTCTTCTTCCTCCTCTTCTTCTTCTTATTATTATTATTGTATATTACCAACGGGATCTGTGGAAATTCCACAGGGGACTCATTCATATGCAATATATTGATGTTGGCATTCTGTAGATGTTCAATGTAAATGGAGACGCTCTGATATTATTGTAGCTTTTTGTTAAAACTGCAATAGTATTTATCTAAGCTAGCAGGGACGCCCCGCATAGCCTGGTCATAAAATATGCTTAATTATGATATTTTAATTCTTGCAGATTTCATACATATTATTATAGAGTTAATGTTCTATCGATTTTTATATGTTATAAAGTTGTGATTTCAAAAATAAAATATATATATATATATATATGATTGGGGGCATTAGCTTGAATCGAAACCGAAACCAAAACTTATGAAAAAA
Source organism: Euprymna scolopes (assembly GCF_053919585.1). NCBI lineage: Eukaryota > Metazoa > Mollusca > Cephalopoda > Sepiida > Sepiolidae > Euprymna > Euprymna scolopes. Next base: position 61,892,703 of record NC_136522.1, read on the forward strand.
AAAAAAAAATATATATATATATATATATATACATATATATATATAACTTGAAAATATATATATACTAGCTGTACCCTGCCACGCGTTGCAGTGGCTCAATTTGGTGTAATGGAAAAATTTAATAAAAGAGAAAATGCATGTTTCTTATATTAGTACAGCAATCCACTGCAAAAAGTGAAAAAGAAGGCGAAACTGAAAAAAATGGTACTCTTGCAGAATTTGATCTGGATCCTCGAGAGTTTCTGTCAATCATTCATGTTTTGGACTTGACCAACAATCAGTGGATGAAGCCGAACGTAGCAAAAATGTTGAAACGCTAAATGCTTTTTTTTTTGTTGTTTTAAAAAATGTGATTTAGTAATTAATATTTGGTTGATGGTGGGGGGAGGGGGGTTACTATACACAGATTCGAAAAAGTCGTCCAAAAACAAATAAATGAAAGCAAAGGTAAGGTAATTTACATTTCTACCTAATTGGATAATTGTTTAGTGTTTTTATGTAATGTAAAATGTTTAATTGGCTCAAAAAACAGAAATGGTCGCGAATTCTGTTGAATACGTTAAGTTTGGGAAAGTAAGTTGAAAACTAAAAACTATACAAAACAGTGTCTGAAACTCACTGAACATATGTTACCATGACATAGGCTGGCATAATGGATAGGTTTCTGACAGTATTTTGTATAGTTTTTTTAGTTTTAACTCACTTTCTCTAACTTAAAGTAATCAACAGTGTTCACCACCATTTGTAGCTTTCAAATACACCAATAAACACTGTTTTTCGAGCCGACTAAACGTTACATTAAATGAAAAGGGGTTATATTACTAAACACAGATACAAAGAAGTTGTCAAAAAATAAATATATAACAAATAAATGTTATCAAAGGCAAGAAAAGTAAGTGTTCTACCTAACTGGATAAGATTTTAGTGTTTTTATGTAATGTATAATCGGTTCAAAAACATTCAATGTTTATCGGTATATCTGAAAAATACAAATGGCGGCAGACTGTATCGAACACGTTAAGTTTGGGGAAATTTTGGGAAAATGAGTTTAAACTAAAAATACTGTTAGGAACTCACTCAATATATGTTACCATGATGTAGGCTGGCATATAATCGGTGGTTTTAAACTTTTGCTCGATACAGGTGACGACTTTTAAAAATCCCTTTTAGTGATTACCTGGTTTGAGGATATTTGTACAACTAAACGGCAAATCTGTTCAAAAAAATCCGGTATTATTTTACTTTAAGGCCCGTTTCACGTTCATATATAACGAAATATTTTATTGTAGATTTCGGTGTGCTAAAAACGAATCTGCAAACCGTTTACGTAGCAAAAAAAAGGTTTTCATGACATTCATGAAATTACTTTTTCGAAAAGTGGGTGATCACTTTTCAATGTAAATTTAACTTAGAATGAGCACCCACTTTCTGGCCACCTGAGAGAGGGGCATTTTTCTGTTTCTTGGCTAAAAAGTTTTTGTTTGATTTCTTTTGCATGGTAATAACCCCTGAACTCTGGGACTATTTTCCATTTAACAGCCGTAGCCTTCGTTTACGCTATGCGTAAGCATAAACGAAAGCTGTTTAGCCAATAAACATGGGAAAAAATCCCCCCTCTCTCAGGTGGCTAGAAAGTGGGTGCTCGTTTTAAGTTAAATTTACATGGAAAAGTGATCGCCACTTTTTCGAAAAAGTAATTTCTTCATGTCATAAAAACTATTTTTTTGTGACGGAAACGGTTTGCAGATTCGTTTTTAGCACACCAAAATCTACAAAAAAAATTTTGTTATTTACGAACGTGAGACGCACAGCCCTTAATGGAAAATTATATAAAAAATCCGGGGGAAAATAGTTTTCAATAAAAACAGCAAATGAATTCGATAGAAAAAAAAATGAATGCTATTTTTTTTTTTCTTTCTGTGTGTTTCTTGGCTAAAAAGTCTTTTTGTTTGATTTCTTTTGCATGGTATTAACCCCTGAACTCTGGGACTATTTTCCATTTCGCAGACGTAGCCTTTGTTTATGCTATGCGTGAGCATAAACGAAAACTGTTAAATATGCATTCGCGTACCAAACTGCCTTGTTAAAAAAACCTTTAAGCCAATAAACACGAAAATAAATGCCCCTTCCTCAGGTGGCCAGAAAGTGGGTGCTCATTTTAAGTTAAATTTAGATGGAAAAGTGATCACCCACTTTTCGGAAAAAAAAAATTTCTTCAGATCATGAAAACTATTTTGATACTCCTTGGGCGTTGAGTTCCATGGCGACCCGCAGAATTATTTAATGGTCGTTCCCTTAGTACCCCCCTAGTCAAGGCTAACGCATGCGCACGTAACATTTTTTTTTTATTTACTTACGTGGTGGAGTTTCTATACTGATAGGTTTTTTTAAATTTTTTCACTGGATTATTATTGATTGAACACTAACCAGATTATGAAAAAAAATTGAAAAAAAAAAAAATCATTTCAACATTTGAAAGGGATACTCACTTTTTAGTTAACACGTTCTGGTAAATTGGTCACTTTTTATTTATTTTCTAAATACGGAAGTGTCTTCGGGAGATATAAAATGGTCGCATGTTGACGAAGCAATGTATCGGGAGGCGTACGGGATTAAAAATTATTGGTAAATTTTTAGATTAGGTCCACCTCCTCAATTTTCTTTTAAATGACGACTTGAAATGGTTTTCGACTATGCTGAATACGAAAATCGCATCGAAATTTTGCAGAAATAAGTAGTTATCAAGATATAAAAAGTTGTATTATGCATTGTAATCTTTGGCGGCCATCTTTTTTACGTGTGTGTATTTGTTTATGGCGCGTGTGCACATAAAAAGATGGCCGCCGAAGAATACAATGCATAATATAACTATTTATTTCCGCAAAATTTCAATGCAATTTGCGTGTTCAGCATACTCGGAAACCTATACATGTCGTCATTGAAAGGAAAATTGTGGAGGTGGACCTAATCTAAAAAAATACCAAATTATTAAACATTTCTCCAGCATGTTAGTGAAATTTATAATACTTTAAAAAAATTAAAAAGAAACAAAACAAAAGTTTTGAAAAAAAACTCACCTTTCACAAAAACAATTTAAAAAAAAAAAAAACCACAAACTGACTAAATAAGTAAAAAAAAAAAAAATAATTAAAAATCTCGAAACTTTATTTTCATGAAAACAATAAAAAAAGTCCTGTTCTCTCTATTTTTTTTTCTTTGAGAAACAAATATATTTCTGACTTACAAATGCGGTAGAGACTCATTATTTTTACTTTCTATGGTTTTGATATACCGCGTTTTTATTGCTTACAAAATGGGTGACTGATTTATCAGAACGTTGTAACTAAAAAGTGAGCACTACTTTCAAATGTCGAAATAATGATTTCTTTTTTACATTTTTTTTTTTAATAATCTGTTTAATTAGTGTCCAATCAATAATAATCCAGTGAAAAAAAATTCCAAAAACCTATAAGTATAGAAATTAAGCATGGGAGTATACAACAACGTCGCCTTTCGCACTTTTACAAACATTTTTTAAAAAAAGTAACTAAACCATTTATTGATAATTTGTCACGTGTACAAACATTTATTTATTTACGTAGGCTTAACTCCTTTCATGAATAAGAAAAGTTTTACTCTTTAAGAATAATAAAAGGAAAAAGTTACTGAACATTTATAAAAGGACTTCTTTTCATGAAGGCCAGAGGAATAGTTGGCCGAAAATTCGTGAAACAACAACTAATAAAGATGAGAATAATAGTCCGCAATAAATAAAAATGGTGCTAATGCAGAGAGCGATCCGCGCTATTTTTTAAATCATATTTCCACGTTTAAATAACGTTTTACGATATGTTTTTTTTTTTTTTTATTTATTCAATTGTAAGGTTAAAGTACAGAATAGGTACAAAACATCCTTACCTCCCCATGTTAAGAATGACTTTTTAAATAATAACATTATTTCAGCACGGATCACTCTCTGCATGAGTAATCTTATATAGAAAAACAAACAAAAAAAAAAAACTCAAAAGCAAGCAACAAACTTTTGGTTTTTTTTTGGCCTTATATAATAAAGAAAAGATGTGTAAATTAAAAAATTTGGAAGATAAACAAATGAAATATGTTTTTTTTGTTTTTTTTTTACTTATCGAGTTAACAGAAAATGAAACCTTTCGTCAATTCGTGGCTGTGAAATGAATCGAACCGGAAGTTCAGTTTTATCAACAGAACAGATTCGCAGAAACGATTAAATAAATATATTTATTTTATTTAATATTTTAATTTTAATTAGGTAAATTTATTTTAATAACATAAAAACATACCTCGACTCTAAAAATGGGTTGTCTGAAAATTTCAAATAAATTGGTAACGTATAAACATGGTTTTATTTGTTTAGAACGAACCAACTTTACATTTTTATATATATAGATATAACTTGAGTTCCTTCAGCTATAATCGAATAATCGAAACCAAAATCAAAAGTTATGAAAATTCTTGATAAAATTATTTATTATAGAAGTAAATTAATTACACACACAAAAAGGGGGGGGGACAGAAGGCAGTGGTGCAGGGGGGGGGCTTACAATTCTACTGTTTCAGTTTTCGTGATTCTATGTGATGTTACTTTGCGTTTGACATCTATTTTTTTAATTTTTTTATATTTTCACCCCAAACAAGGCCCATTGTCACTTTGGTGTAGGGGGCTATTATCAGGGACATAAGCTACTGGGGTACTATGTAGGGAGTTGGGCAGTAAGATGTCGGTTCACATTACACTTGAACTTCTGCATGTCATACAGTTGGGGAAGCAGGGAGCCGGAATGGAATTCCAAAGTCTAGCAGTTCTGGGGTAGAAAGCTCTCCTACATCTAGGGATCTCTACTGTGTAGGAGTGGGATTTAACTGCTTGTCGGTTTTGTCGAGAGTATTTACGTCGTGGGGGCACAAGTGCTTGCAGGTCATCCAGCTTGTGTCTGTAGCTCACATGTATTAGTCTCTGCACTGTCGAACTCTGGAATCTGAACGTAATTTCGAATGGAACCCTTTATTTACCTCACGGAGGTAGCATGTTCTCATTCCGTGATTCATAACTGGATAGAGATCCTAAGTACTTTACTAATTATATTTTTTGGTCTCCCACACTTCAGGGGAATACTATTTTTACAATTGATTTTTTTTCCAAGTACTCTAATCATTCAATAAGATACACCTGAAGAAGGTCAGAGGTTACATCAACCGAAACGTTGTGAAAAATAACACTCAAGATGAGAACAGTAGTCCGAAGAATCCAAATAATAATGTATGTTTGTATATCCATCTAAAAGTGGAAACATACAAAACAGACCACCATAAATTTGATATTATCTCAGTTGTTGGTCCTCAGGATGTATAATATCTAAAATTGAGAAAAAATATTCCATTCTGTAAAGGTCCATTGCGCCAGTTTTTGTTGTGGGGGGGGGGCTTTTTTTCCTGGATGTTTAATGTTATTATGTAATAATTTATACATCGCTGTCTCTCTTTTTCTCTTCCCCACAATTATTCTCTCTCCTTTTTATCATTCTCTCTCTCTCTTTCCCTCTGTTCATCACTTTCTTTCTCTTATTTTTCCCTCTTTTTTGTCTCTATCTCTCTCATTTGTTCTTCCCTTTCTCTCTCTCTCTCTCTCTCTCTCTCTCTCTCTCTCTCTCTCTTACTTCCTCTCCTTTTTTTCTCTTTCTCTCTTTTCTTTTCTTTCCTTTCTATTTCACATTCTCCTATTCTTCTCTCTCTCTCTCCTGGTCCTGGATATGACCTTAAACTATATCCAGTGGTGAGGCCCCAGCTTGCAGGCTTTGGGGAGTGTGGAGCCACCCTTTAATTGCCATTGCTCCCAAGTTCACTCTGATCCAGAGGGGTAGTACCTGTTAGGGTCCCAACTATGGGTTAAATAGAAACCGACTTGAAAACAACAAATATATTCTATTAAAAAATTTTTCTTCAAAATCTTTGGATTCGGCATTAAATAACCCGAAAAGGGTTGATATGCCGTAAAACAAACATCTGCCCTCTCTATCTCTCCCTCCTCTCTTTCCTTTTACTTCTTTCTCTTTCTCTCACTTTTTCTCCTTTTGCCTCTTACCCCTTCTCTCTCTCTCTCTTTCTTTTAACAGACATTTTTTTTTATATATTGCAGATCTCACTGTAAATCAATGGACACAAATAGATTCAAAATGTTTCTATTTCAGCAATAAAAACGTATCAAAGACAGATGCCAGCCAAATGTGCCAAAAACACGGATCGTCTTTGTATGCAATAAAAGATGAGAGTGAATTAAAATCCCTGGAACCATTCTTGGACCAGAACACTAAATATTGGACTGGACTCGGCCTTAGAAATAAGAGTAAGTAGAGGGAGAAATTAATTTACAGAAACTGAAACTCCTTTTCTTCCCCTAATTCAGGGTGGAATTGGTGAATTATACAGTTTTGTCCTGGTAATATTGAATCTGTTTAGAATGGAACAAGGCCAAAAGAAGTTTGGAAACTTTTTTTTTTTATATATAAATATATATTTTTTATTTATCAAGGCCCGGAGGCCACTCGAAGATAAGGGTTAATGGGTATATATTAGTCAATGGGATTATAGCGTACGAATCATAAGTAGTGGAAATTTTGTAAATTGGATTACTTAGGGGGACAGTTCATCAAGAACTTGTTTACTTTAGACTTGAAGATAATCAAATTGTAGTCAGCTGGAAAGCAAGCAAATGGAAGAGAGTTCCACAGGCGTGCAGTTCTAAGAAAGAATATAGAACAAGATCAATATGAGTTCCATATGTTCCATATCCTATTAAATTCATTTTGACCTTGTTCAAGTTGGGATCATACTCTTCTTAACTTTTTTTGACTTTTTTAAATATTTTTCCAAACTCCTTTTGACTTGGTTCCATATTCTTCCAAACTTCTTTAAACCTTGTCCCATATTCTCCCAAATTCCTTTTGACCTTGTTCCATATTTTTCAAATGTCCTTGTAAGATATTCCATATTTTGCAAAGGAGCTTTTAGCTTTTCCAAATTTCTTTTAACTCTGTTCTATATCCTTCTAAACACTTTTTTGACATTATTCTATAATCAACCAAACTTCTTTTGACTTTGTTCCACATTCTTCCTAACTCCTTTATGATCTTGTTCCATATTCTTTCAAACACATTTTTGGCCTATTTCATAATCTTCCAAACTACTTTTTGACCTTGTTCCATATTATTCCCAACTCCTTTTGGCCTTGTTCCATATTCTTCCAAATTCCTTTTGACCCCGTTTTATATTTTTCTAAACTCTTTATGACATTATTCCATAATCTTCCAAACTCCTTTTGACCTGGTTCCATATTCTTTTTTACTCCTTTTTCACATTGTTCCATATTCTTTCAAACTCATTTTGGAGAGTAGATAATGCATGCGGATGTGTTATCGGCAGCTCCAGTAACTCTCGCTTCTCCTTTTTTGTCCTTCAGTCCTCATTTCCAATGAGTGATTTTTCTGACAAAGGGTGAAGAAAAAGCTGCTTTCCAGGTCGGTAGTACTTTGTAAACAGTAGCCTGAGATGTCGGAAAATTTCTGTTTCTATGTCTATCCTTGTGGTCATGTCACTAGTAAGGGTACTGGAGGTAAACGTTTCATCTGGGCTGACGTTACTCACCTGAATAGTCAGGGACCCGAACCTTGGAATAACCACTAAGAATGCTGTCCTATCAGCAGGTGCACAGTACCGGGGCTGCTGTATTGCCATTTGGTGAATGGATTGTGGACCATACACTAGTTTCTGGTAGGGCCTCTCGATGCCATACTAGTGGGTAATTGTTATGGCTTTACCTTATCATGTGCTACAAAAAAAAACAGACAATTTCTTGTCCTTTTCTCTCTTACTTTCCCTCTCTGTTCTGCTCCAACCAAGTCTACCGACCTGCTCCACAAATCCCAAAACCTCAACATGACAAATCTCAAAAAAAAAAAAAAACACGAATAAACCTAGAACCCCATCCTCCAATGTAGACGCCTACTACCATGTCTCCTTCTCCAACATTAGGGGGTCTATGTTCCAACCTTCCAGAGGGTGAAACACAATTACAGGAGACGAAACCGGACATATTCTTTCTAAGTGAAACTGGCATAGGGCCAACCACTTCCCTAGACGAATTCAAAATTAAAGGATACTCTAACTTAACATCTAAATCTGACCCCCAAGATCGCCATGCGCATGAAATATGTGCCTACATCAAAGATGGCTTTCTATGTGGTAGAGATATCTCTAGAAAAGACCCTAATTTACCTTATATATGCTTCCGGGTTGCACTACCTTACACCACTGCATTTATATTTGCCCTCTATCGCCCCCACAACAGTGGGGTTACTATCTTTAAGAGCATATCTGAGAAAATTGACCACATCCTGTCTGCTCATCCTTTGGCTGACATTCACATTTGCGGTGACTTTAATGTCCATAATGTGGAATGGCTGACCCACTCAAATAAAACCGATGATGAGGGGAGGTTCTGCCATGATTTTGCCACTGCCTATGACCTCACTCAGATTGTTCACAAACCCACCCGTGTGCCCGATACTACCGGTCAGTATGCAAGCCTTCTAGACCTTTTCCTCACAACTTCCCCTGAGCTATGTTCATGTTCCGTTCTATCTCCTCTGGGATCCTCCGACCACTCTGTTGTAGCAGTTAAGATAAAAATGAAATGTAATAAGTCTTCAGACGTACCTCTCCACCGTACTGTATACCAATACTCTATGGCTGACTGTGATAGCTTCCGTACATTCATATCTGACCTACCTCTGCATTCCATGTTTAAAAAGGATGTGTCCTCTATAGTATCAGACCTGACCGAATGGTTAATTGTAGGCATAGACCGATTCATACCATCCAAAAAAATTCCAACAAAAACCTAACAGCCAGCCATGGTTCTCCCCTGAATGTGCTGCAGCCATCGCGCACAGAAATCACTTTTTCCATAGCTACCAACGTAATAGATGTACTGAGACTAAAGCTGCTTTCAGGACTGCCAGCAACCACTGTAAAAGAGTAATAAAAAATGCAAGAGTATATATGCTCAGTCCGTTAAATCCAAAGTAGCTGAGCAGCGGCTTGGTTCCTACCAGTTCTGGCAAATAGCAAACAGGATCTTGAACAGAAGCGTGCGTTCTATCCCAACTATCATCAATGGACTTGAGGTCATCTCGTCAGCATCAGAGAAGGCCAGACTATTTGCCAAGAACTTTGCAGCTAATTCTACCCTATGCGACAAAGGCCATCAACTCCCTGTATTTCCTCCTATAACAGACAACATGTTATGCAACATACAAATATCTGTGTGTGAAGTCGCCAAGCTAATCAAGAACCTTGATTCCAGTAAAGCAACTGGCCCTGACGGCATTCCAATTATAGTGCTGAAAAAGCTCCAACCAGAACTTTCCCCCATACTTACAAAACTGTTTAAACGTTGCCTTAAGGAGAAGTGCTTTCCAACACCCTGGAAAACCTCACCAATATGCTCTGTATTTAAGAATTCAGGTAAAAAGTCATCTCCCTCTCAGTACAGACCAATAAGTCTCCTGTGTGTCATGAGTAAGTTGTTGGAATCCATATTAAATAGAGAAATAGTCAACCACCTCAACAGAAACAACCTTCTTAGTGACATGCAATATGGTTTCCGCTCTGCAAGATCTACAGCAGATGTGCTAACGGTTATATCTCATAGGATTAGTGAATCTCTTAACAAAGGCTTCCTTTCCAGGGCAATTGCTCTTGACATATCAAAGGCCTTCCATAAGGTATGGCATAAGGGCCTACTTCACAAGATTTCCAGCTATGGCATCACTGGAAATGTTTACTCAATCATTAAATCATTTCTCTCCGATAGGTTCATGAGAGTAGTGGTTAATGGGCAGAAATCAGAGGCCCACAGTATTAATGCTGGAGTCCCTTAGGGGTCCATCCTGGGCCCAACTCTCTTCCTGATCTACATCAATGATCTCCCAAAACACATACTTAAATCATTCGTTGACATCTATTCTGATGACACGACCATCTATGGCAACACATCAAAGGCCGTAAATGACAAAGTTCTCTCTAATTCTCTCTCCTCTGATCTTGAGCGCGTGGTACAGTGGGGGAAGAGGTGGCTGGTCACTTTTAATGCACCCAAAACCAAGCTTCTATCTTTACATCATCAATGCTCTGATCCCCATCTGGCATCAATTGAAATAGATGGCTCTCGTCTTGGGGAGGCTCCATGTTTTGACAAGCTTCTGGCTTTGACCTTTACTCCTGATCTGAAATGGAACACGTACATCAGGTTTGTTGCCTAGGATGCTGGGAAAATGGTGGGATCCTTCTACCGCTCCAGAAGATATCTCACAACTGACACAATTCTCTATCTGTATAAAAGCCAAGTACATTCAAGGATGGAGTACTGCTGCCACATCTGGACAGCCTATCCTGCCTTGATAGAGTACAAAATAGACTTCGTGGTTTAGTGGGGGATGCCCTTTTCTCTTCCCTGCAGCCTCTCTCCCACAGAAGAGACTTTGCGAGTCTGTCTTTGTTTTATCATTATTTCCAGGGCAAGTGCTCGTCTGAGCTCCAATCAATCCCCCCTCGCCAATCTTTCACGAGAAACACCCATCTGGCTGAAACTATTGTCAATAATTTTCCCCACTCTTTATCTGTGCCTAAATCGAAACATAGATTCCATGAGCAGAGCTTCTTTCTCAGAAGTGCACAACTGTGGAACTCTCTTCCGTTTGCCTGTTTCCCACCTGACTACGACCTGGATGTCTTCAAATCCAACATAAACAAATTCCTGACAAACTGCCCCCTTAAGTAAGACACTCTATCAAATCTCCAATACTAATGATTACTACAATACTATCTCATTGATTACTGTACATGTAATAACCCTTATCCCTGAGTGGCCTCCGGGCCTTGATAAGTGGTGACCCCCATGTAAAAAAAAAAAAAAAAAAAAAAACTTCCGTATACTTCCGAACTCTTTTGACCTATTTCATATTCACCCAAACTCTTTGAAACCCTGCTCCATATCCTATTAAACTCATTTTGACCTTCATTTATATTCTTTCAAATTCTTTTTAACCTATTCCATATTCTTCTAAACTCCTTTAGGCCTCGTTCACATTCTTTCAAACTCATTTTTTGGCTTTGTCGCTAATCTTCCAAACTATTTTTGACATTGTTCAATACTCTTCTGAGCTCTGTTTTGACCTTGTTCTATACTTTTCCAAACTCCTTCCTGGCGGTGTGCCATATGTGTTCGAATTCGTTTCGGAACTTGTTTCATATTCTTCTAAACTCCTTTTGGTCTTAATACACATTCTTCTAAATTTGTTTTTTACATTGTTTCATATTCTTCCAAGCTTACTTTTGGTTCTGTCCCATATTATTTGGAACTCCTTTTCTTCCAACCTCCTTTTTGGCTTTGTTCCATATTCTTTTTCACAAGTTTCCGATCGTTCCATATTTTTCCAAACTATTTTTTATCTCGTTTCATTTTCTTCTAAATTCTTTTTTTACATTGTTCCATACTCTTCTAAGCGTCGTTTTGCCCTTGTTCATACTCTTCCAAACTTCTTTTTTGGCCTTTCGCCATACTTGTTAAAACTCGTTTCCAAAATGGTTCCATACTCTTCTAAATGTTTTTCGACATTGTTTTATATTCTTCCAAACTCCTTTTCAGCATTGTTGCATATTCTTCCAAACTCCTTTTCAGCATTGTTTTATATTCTTCCAAACTCCTTTTCAGCATTGTTGCATATTCTTCTAAACTCCTTTTGACCCTGTTTATATTCATTCCTAACTCCTTTTTGGCCTTCTTCCATGTTCTTCCAGATTCTTTTCCTTGCAGACTACTTTTGATCTTGTTCCATATTATTCCAAACTATTTTTCTATACTCTTACAAGATTCTTTTTTGGCATTGTTGGATACTCTTTAGTGGTACTCACCCTTTGTCTTGATTTAATTTTTCACTGAGGTCATCTAAGCTTTTCATTCATTACACATATCTATCATATCATTCTCCTATATGCAACGCATGTCTCAACTTACACTGAGTTTTTTTTTTATTCTTTTGAAATTTGTCTACTAAAATTTTTCTCGTACTTTGCAAAAAAAGAAAAATGATTCCTTGTTAAATCAAATTTACAATCGAAATTTAGTGTGGGGAGGAAAAACCAGCTCCCCCAAGGGGGCACTCTGGCAGGGTCCAAAATTAGCAATTGTCTGATATGAAGGGTTTCCCCCCACATTGACCAAACTAATTGACTTAAAAAGCAATTGTCCGATATGAAGGGTTGCCCCCCCCCACATTGACCAGAACTAATTACTTCCTTTTCCGCTCCTAGCCCGAAGGCCAAGAACAAGGTCTGCGCCTATGATGATTTCATAATTTAATGAAAGTCTCTCTTCCATGAGATGAATATTAGTTATAAACTAGTGGGGAGGGGCATAAAATACGCTTAAATATGATATTTTAATTTGTCCAGATTTCGTATATATTATTATAGAGTCGTGATTTCAAAAGAAAAAAAATGTAAATACATTTCCTTTTGATATTTGAAATTTTGGGTGCCATCAGCTAGAATCGAAACCGAAACTGTAGCATTCAAAGCTGGTGACATTCAAGATGAAGCTACAAAATGTATAACGATTTGTTCAATTTTTACCCCTTAAAAACTATTTTAACTGATCCATAAAAAAAACAACCCATAAAAAATCCAATCATTTGAGGCCCCTAGCACTCCTGTGACTTTTAGTTTCGAAGGAGTTTGAAAATACGGAGACAGACGGACATATAGCCTTTTATATATTAGACTAGCAGGGGTACCCGGTGTTGCCCGGGTGTTTAAAGGTGTGTGTTGTGTGTGTGTGTGGGGGGGGGTAGATCAAAACAACCCTGTTAAAAAAAAAAACGTTGGCCGGGTGTTTGGAGGTGTAAAAGAAAAAAAAAAAGTTTTAGTAGAAAGGTAGGCTTGAACCCCAAACCTTTGACGTGGAGGTGGAAAGGAAATGGAAAAAAAACCCTACGACCTAACCATCTCGACCACGGAAACAGATGAATTGATAAGTGTGCTAAGTTGACATTTATAAAGTAAAATTAGCAGGTGCGAGAAAGTCGCGTGATGTTTGACCTAGTTTTGCGCTGGAAACCAGTTTCTGTTTTCCCCGCTACGCGGCGATCAAAAAATATCTCGAAAATAGCTTGTAAAAGTCGGGTAAATTAAAGATAGCTGCGACCCAAGTTCCTTAGTCGTAGATATTATTATTTAGACAGCATATAAAAAGTTTTAAGAAGGAGCGAGCCAACCGAGAATCACGGGCCAAAAAAGCCTTTTGTAGACATACACAAAAAGCGAACACACATACATACATACACACACATTTTCGCTTTTATATATATAGATTATTATTTGACATAATAAAAAGGTTATTTAATAGAATTGAGAAAACTGTTTGAGAGGATGTTGCATGCGTTGAAGATTTCAACGGTTTTCAGTGATTAATATTAGGTTGTGTCCGTGGTAAAAAAAGTCCTGGATATAACCTTAAACTATATCCGATGGTGAGGTCTCAGCTTGTGGGCTTTGGGGAAGTTTGGAGCCACCCCTTTATTGCCATTGCTTCCAGGTCCACTCTGACTTGGAGTGGTAGTACTTGTTTGGTCCCAACTATGGGTTAAATAGAAACCGACTTGAAAAACACAAATATACTCTATTAAAAAATTGTTCTTCAAAATCACTGGATTCGGCATTAAATAACCTGAAAAGGGTTGATATTCCGCAAGACAAAAGCAAGCAACCAACCAACCCATACAAAAAAATTCATAGCCATCATAAAATGACAGAAAAACCAGAAGGTAAAAAATCTTTTTATTGTTTAGGACTGAAGGTTTTGTTAACATAACTTCTATTTTGCCTTATCTTTGTTGTTTGTCTTCACCCAGCCTACTCCTCTCTCTGAACATGCGCACACAATTTGAGTCGGTGTAAAGAAAATAAGTTTTTAAACACAGTCAAAGTTACTTCCCTTTAGTTAGTGGATGTCAGGCATTCTCAACCTTTCCTCCATCATTGACCCTTCGGCTTCATGTATTTCTTCATTTAACCCCTACTCTCATACAAAAAAATTCATAGCCATCATAAAGTGACAGAAAAACCAGCAGGTAAAAAAAAGAATATTTTTATTGTTTAGGACTGAAGGTTTTGTATAAAAATTGTATTCTACATTCATGTCACAAAAATAACAAAAAAACTAACTTTTTTCTAAATAGTAAATTATGAAGTTAATTTGTATGACAAAAAAAAAAAAAAAAAAATTTAACAGAAAAACCAGAAGCATTTATGTCACGAGCTGTTTCTGGCGAGGCTTTCCTCGTCAGTTTTCAGGCAATTTCTGGCTTTTATCTTTATTGCTAATGAACTTGAGAACCCTTATTCACATGAGTATTTTTAAATTAACACATACTTATTCAACTATATAATTTTTTTACCCTCCCCCCAAATTTGGGGGAATGTGGAGCCCCCCTTTATTGCCATTGCTCCGAGGTCCACTCTGACTTGTTGTAGTAGTATCTGTTAGGGTCCCAACTATGGGTTAAATAGAAACCGACTTGAAAACAAATATATTCTATTAAAAGGATTTTTTTCAAAATCACTGGATTTGGCATTAAATAAGCTGAAAAGAGTTGATATGCCATAAGACAAAACCAACCAACCAACAACCGTGATAAAAAAAAAAAAAAACAATGGCCAAGATTGTGGTGTATGTGCAAACATTAAGTATTTTTAAACTAACAGGTACTTCAATTATTTATACGACTATATAATTGTTTTTACCCCCTAAATTTTGGGGAATGTGGGTCCCCCTTTATTGCCATTGCTCCCAGGTCCACTCTAACCCGGAGTGGTAGTGCCTGTTAGGGCCCCAACTATGGGTTAAACAGAAACCGACGTGAAAAAAATAAAAAACAAATATATTCTATTAAAAAAAATGTTCTTCAAAATCACTGGATTCGGCATTAAATAATTTGAAAAGAGTTGATATGCCGTAAAACAAAAACAACCAACCAACAACCGTGATAAAAAAAAAATGGCCAAGATTGTGATATAGAAAGAAAAAACAGCTAACACCTTAGTATAAGTAAGAAAGAAACGTTTATTGCAACAGAGACTACAATAAGGAGAGACCGATATCCATTAGTAAAATATTACTAAAGCCATAAACAAGATCCGCTGGTAATACATACACGTAGTTCATGTAAAAAAAAAGGGGGGGTGTAAGAGATTCTATTGCAACACAGACTAAAGAAAAACACATTGTTTTTTAATATGTATTTAAAAGTATTATAACTATAAGTATTAATAAATTGCATTCATTTTGATATACATTAATAAAAAATACTTTATTTAATATTTCATTATTGCGAACGCAGACCCCACAATTTTATCATACCATCCCTAATTAAGTTAAAACATACTTATCAAAGTAGAATTTTCACAACTTGTTGTTCTATCATTGTTGCTAAGCGATGACGTGGAAAAAATGGCTTTACCGATGATAGTTAAATTAAAATAACGGTTTCGATTATCGGTAATTATCAGGGGTTATGAATATATAATATTTTATTAATTCATATAATATATATTTACACAGATAATATTGATAACTGTAAAATCTATAATATATGTATTTATATTTATTTCTCATACGAAACTACTTAACCTATTGATTTTATTTCCGGTAATAACCTTTATTGATTAAACCTAAATTTTTTATATCTATAAATTTAATTTTATTACATATATCTATAAATATTTATCTTAACTTTATTTCTACATTAATCTGAATTAATTTATTGTCATTTAAGTAGTTTTAATTAATTATTTTTAACATTAAATTCATATTTTCTTTTATTTGTTTATGATTCATTCAAGGGCGATAACCTAGTTTTTAATTTAAGTAAATTATTTCCCTTTATACAATCTTACTTTTAGGTTATCCAATCTAATTGTTTTTATTTATATCATTTGTTTATTAATTCATGTTGCATTTTTATTGATTATATTATTTATGTAAAATTTAATATATAAAACATTTCCAAATAAATTAATCTATACCTACATGAGTTTTATCTATTAATTTTCTAAGTTAAATTATAATTTTCAAATCAATGATTACCTGGTATGTCTATTAATTTTTCTTCCATAATTATATTTCCTCTAATCTAATTCGTTGGATTCAAATATACCCCATTTTTTAAAATTGTATCCTTAATATATTAAAATTATATCCAATACTTTATTTACTTAAAATTTTCTTGAAATGTGCACTACAAAATAGGCGTTGTCAAGAATTAAAGGAATAAATGGTAAGATGGTCAACATCTTGAAATTTGGAAGATCGACTTTTGTCATTGATATATATATATATATATATATATATATATATATAGTCTTTGAAGTTTTTAACATTTGAAACTATACAAAAAATTATTTTTTATCATTCGTTAAAAAAAAAAAAAAATCTAGTCAGTAAGTCATTTAATCACCTGCAATCACTGCATCAACTCATATATCAACTTATATATATATATATATATATATATATATATATATATATATATATATATATATATATATATATATATAAGCTTAAACTACTATACTAAAAAAGCGAAATGACTAGAAACTGTAGTCATAGAATAAACTTTATTTTAGGATAACTACTAACTTAAAAAACCTCATGTATTATTTATAGAAATTTACTACCTGTCTATCACAATCCGAGACTTCAATGCACAAATAACTTTGCTACACAATTCCAAAGTATTATACTATTTTCGATGGTCAGTCGTGTTTGTTCTGTTGTCATGATGGAATTATTTTTCCAGATTCTAGCACTTCAATCCGACTCTATAAAACTGGGCGTTCGACTTTAAGTTGATGGTACAAGTACTTTGATCCGTTGAGTTTTTTATGTTGATGCAGAGGTTTGCCATTGGTGCGAACATCACACAGCCTGGGTAGGAATGACAAATATTTACACATGGTAAGCCCTCGCAGTTAGGCATTATCTCGACTCCACACAAACCAGAAATATCTCCTGTGATGTTTACTGGAAATGGTGCATAAGCTGAAAAAGAACAGTAAAGAAAAAAACATAAAATACATATAATATATTATAATTCTCATTTCGTTTATCAACGTTTCCCGGCCCTGTCGGTGGGGCATTAGAATACGCCGACTGCCCCCCTGCAGAGGGTAAAAGTCCTTCAATGGGGATCCTGGATATGACCTTAAACTATATCCAGTGGTGAGGCCCAGCTTGTGGGCTTTGGGGAGTGTGGAGCTACCCTTTAATTACCATTGCTCCCAGGTCCACTCTGACCTGGAGTGGTAGTACCTGTTAGGGTCCCAACTATGGGTTGAATAGAAACCGACGTGAAAACAACAAATATACTCTATTAAAAAATTTTTTCTTCAAAATCTTTGGATTCGGCATTAAATAACCCGAAAAGGGTTGATATGCCGTAAAACAAAAACAACCAACCAACCAATCAACGTCTCCCTGAAAAGGGATGCAATTCATTTCCAGAGGATTTCCCTCAATCCCAGCTCCAAACCAGGAGGTTCAAAGATCAAGGGTTTTCCTACGGATATTGGTGGTACCTACAATAGCAGAAGTCTGAAGGCCATCTAAAACATCGGGGATTCGTAGTTTTTTCAATTGTCCTTCCAGACGACTTGATACTACTAGCAAACCTACTACGATCGGGATTATTTGCGTTTTAACCCCGTGTATACACCTTATCTCCAAGGCCAATAGAGCATAATTGCTCCACTTCTTGTTCTCTCTCACATTCTTGTCCCAGGGTACTGAGAAGTCTACAATCTGCCAGTTTTTTGAGACCTTGTCAATGACGACCAAATTCGGACGATTATGTTCCAATGACTTGGTCGTTATTACACTTTTGTCTCACCATACCTCTATTATTATTATTATTATAATTATAATAATAATGATAATAATAATAATAATAATAGATATTATAATAAGGGACGGATTTTCACCTCATAGGATCTTTATCATGATGACCATATAATTTAATTTTTGATTTAATTTTTTTTAAATACTAGCAGGGAGACTCGATGTTGCTCGGGATTGAATGATGATCAACGAATATTTCACACTCCTATATTTTTATTGTCATCGAAATCCGTGAAATCGCCATGGAGGAAGCTTCACATGCTTCTATGCTGTAACTTAATCCAAAATACATTGCATTCTTGAGAACTTGCTTTTCTTTCATAAAATTATTTTGTATAAACTTCTTTTCCAGTTAACGAAAAAAAAAAAACCCAAAAAACATTAAGAAATTTACATGCGGGATTTGAACCTACAGACTATGTCATGCAAAAAAACGCAATCAACTTACCCAAAGTAGAATTTTCACAACTTGTTCTATCATTGTTGCTAAGCGATGACGTGGAAAAAATGGCTTTACCGATGATTGTTAAATTAAAATAACGGTTTCGATTATCTGTAATTATCAGAGGTATTCTGAGACAAAACTTGACTAAGATCACCCCCAGACTTATACACTAAATTTCTGTAAATTTAAAAGAACATCTGTTCAGCCGTTTCGGAGTCTATAAGGAACAAACTCACACAAAGTTGCATTTATATAAGTTTATCATAGCTTGGCGACTAGATAAATAATTTTATACATGATTATTATTCATTATTCGAGCATCAACTGGGCCAGGTTTTGTCTAGGGAGGACGTTTTTTCAGCCATTTCCAATGTTGAATATATAAAAGGCAAAAAAGGCTTTTTTAGGTGGAAGTTCTCGCATTGGTTAGATTCCGAGAGAAGTTTTCTTATACTTCCTAGATTATAATATTTCATCGTTGACTGGGTTCAAATTCAAAAACAGCCTACAGAAAATGGACTCTGATTTATGAAAGTATGATAGGTTATGAAAAGGAAGGGTTGTAAAGAGATAGCTTCGAATTTGGGGGTATCAAAACCAAAGCAAAATATGATGAAAGTAAAAATAAAATAGATAAACCCCATAATTTATTATACCATACCTATTCACACTGAAACACTTATCACAATATTCTGTGGATCTATATTAAAAAACCTTGTTAAACTTTGTGACATATTTCCATTCTATGGAGGTCAGGTGCGAACGAACCCCCCCCCCCCCCATTATTTTATTAAATGATATTTCTTCAAACTGAAACATAATTATCAAAGCATACTTACGCAGATAGATATGAAAAGTCTTTATAAAAGTATGTGCCTATTTCCATTCTATGGAGGCCAGGCGTGGACGCAAACCCCACAGTTTTATTATACCATCCCTATTTAAGTTAAAACATACTTATCAAAGTATTATTATGTATATCTATATCAAAAACACTTGTAAACTTTTTTTTTAATTTTTTATGTCCATACTTTGTGGACCAGGCACATAGGCAGACTCCACAATTTTACTGAATCATCATTATGCCAGATCAAACATCCTCATTCCTGTGTCTCGATACATCTTCTATCATTATATGTGATCAGTTTTCTATAATAGTCAACCATATAGGAGCCTATTCGTGATCAGACACACACACAAACGTTCAGCTTTATATATATATATATATATATATATATATATATATATATATATATATATATATATATCCATATCCAGGACCCCCATTGAGGGACTTTTACCCTCTGCAGGGGGACAGTCGGCGTATTTTAATGCCCCACCGACAGGGTCAGAGAAGCATTAGGCTTCGAAATGCCTTAGTATAAAGAGCCCCCTCTATCCCCCAACCAAATGTTTGTATGCCTTTATTAAATAAATGGACGATTCTATATTCATCAACATATAGGTTTTCTGTCTTCATTTTCCAATCTTATCGTTTCCTATATATATATATATATATATATATATATATATATATATATATATATATATATTATTATTATTATTATTATTATTATTATTATTTATGTAAATACAGTCATATCTTGCTACGATGTGCAGACCGTTT
This sequence comes from Euprymna scolopes, assembly GCF_053919585.1. Taxonomy (NCBI): domain Eukaryota; kingdom Metazoa; phylum Mollusca; class Cephalopoda; order Sepiida; family Sepiolidae; genus Euprymna; species Euprymna scolopes. The sequence continues at coordinate 61,912,821 of NC_136522.1, forward strand.
CAATCATATTTGATTTCATCAGGCAAGAAAAATTAAAATACAAAAATTAAAAAGGTTCCAGATCTTTTGCAAATTTGGAGGAGAAAAAATATGCCATGACTGGCATAAAGCAAAGCTAAAGTTCTTATGGGTTAAATTAATTACAAAAATTAACAACTTTAGCTTTACTACAATTAAAGATACTTTTCTTTCTAGAAAGGAAACACCAAAACGTGAATTATATTTGGATAGAATCATTTAGGGCCACCATTAGCCCATGTATGGAGTATTGTTGTCACATTTGGGCTGGTGCATCTGCTGCTAGTCTCTCACTCCTAAACAAGGTTCAAAAGAGAGTCGCCAATCTGATAGGCCCTGAACTGGCATCTAAGCTTCAGCCTCTGTCCCATCGACGAAACGTTGCATCCCTCTGCCTGTTCTACAAGTATTTTAATGGTGAATGCTCTGACGACCTGCAGACACTTGTGCCCCCACGACGTAGACACTCTCGACAAACTCGACAGGCAGCTAAATCCCACCCCCACACAGTAGAGATCCCTAGATGTAAAAGATCTTTCTACTCCAGTAGTTTCTTCCCCAGAACCGCTAGACTCTGGAATTCCATTCCAGGTCCCTGCTTCCCTAACTGTACTGACATGCAGAAGTTCAAGTGTAACGTGAACTGACATCTTGCTGCCCAAATCCCAACATAGTGCCCCAGTAGTTGCTGCCCCTGATAGTAGCTCCCTACACCAAAGTGGCAATGTGCCTTGTTTGGGGTGAAAATGTAATAAAAAAAAATAAAAAAAATAAAAATTTATTTTCATGCTAGGTCCCTTCCTTGGAGTTATTCCCACTTCAGACAAGTCTACATTTTTGTTATTTCTTGCCACTTTGACCTTCAAGTCATCATGAGAATATAGTCGAACAGGTGGTCTTTAATTGTACTCGTCTTGGGACAGGTATTCTTCTAGTTATATATATATATATATCTTTACCTTACCCCTTCCTCCCTTTTTAACATAACATGGGTTAACAAAAAAATATTGAAATTAATTGATCCTTTTTATTTTTCTTACGCCAGCTTATATGTGGGAAGATGGTCGAACGTGTTGCCTGTTGAATTGGTGGGGAAACGGTGACCTCGACAAAGACGCATCCTGTGGCCTGCTGAAAAAAGAATCCTCTGGATGGTTGTTATTTGACAGAGATTGCGATAGCCAATATGGTTTCATATGCATGAAGGATGCAGGTAATAAAAAAATATATTGGTACAGTTTCCAGACTTTTTTCGTTTGGGCATTTTCATTGGCAGTATACACATCAAATTCTAATTCAATTGTGCACTTATTATCTCTATAGACACACGACGGTCCTTATCCATGAAATTCTTTATTTGGCCAATCAGCTCTGGTGTTCTGACTTCCTTACTCCTCCAACACCTCTCATCATCCCTCACATACTCCTTGCATTGCTTTAATCTCTTATGCCACTCCAAAACTGATGCTTGATTTATGCAAGATGGTCCAAAAGCAGTCTGAAGCATTCCATACGTTTCTGTGGCATTTTTTCCAAGTTTAAAACAGAATTTTATTACATATTGTTCTTCTTAAGTGTCCTTACGTCCAGACTACATTTTTGAAATTCAGTGGCTGTGATAAGCAGGCTTTAATAGGGTGCATTATAGTCTAAAAGAGACGAAAAGAAAACAGATAAAGTGCTCGATCACGAATGTGAGAGCTAAAATACAAATATTTGTATAAAAACTATACATTTGTGGCTGATATGAATTCAATACAAATCATCAACAGGGACTTTGAGCAAAGACACCGCCCGTTAACCGGTGTTTATTTCTCTGTTTATTTTTCCATTTTGTTTTCCTCTTTCCATCGATGCTGACGATTGTATTGAATTCATATCAGCCACAGATGGCTGGTTCAATACAATGAAACCGCTGATTAACTTTGTGAATATGTATGCAAAGTTTTTAAATAAATAAGAGGTGCTTAGATGTATTTTTGACAAAAAAAAAATCATTCATAATTACGTTCTGAGATTGTGCATTTAAAAATGGCATACCCTTAATTTAAGTCAGTCTGAATTGGTCACACAACTCTTCCACATTAAAAACATATGATATGACTCGACAAATTGATAAATTCTACTTTTACTTGTAATTATTTCTTTATCAGATCATTTGGGTTTGTTTTACGATTTCCGAAATCTTGTCCCAATAGTGTAGAAGCGCCTTACTGTTTTATTTATATATTCCTAGTGCTTTTATTTAATGTAACATGTTTATTCAGCTTGAAAATGAAACAATTTGGCGCTTTTACACTATTAGGACGAAATATCGGAAATCGTAAAACTGAATTTTACATGAAAACAACAGCATCTTTTTTTTTATTTTTTACATGGTGGTCACCACTTATCAAGACCCGGAAGCCACTCAGGGATAAGGGTTATTGCAAATACAGTACGTTAGTGTGGAGATTTAATGAAGTGTTTACTTAAGGGGGCGGTTCATTAGGAGTTTGTTAACGTTGGACTTGAAGACACACAGGTTGTAGTCAGGTGGGAAGAAGGCACACGGAACAGAGTTCCACAGGCATGCAGTTCTAAGAAAGAAGCTTTGTTCATGGAACCTACGTTTTGATTTAGGCACAGATAAAGAGTGGGGAAAATTTTTCACAGTGGATTCAGCTAGATGGGTGTTTTTTGTGAAAGATTGGCGAGGGGGGACCAGAGATTGGAGTTCAGATGAGCACCTGCCATAGAAATAACGATAAAACAAGGATAGGCTCGCAACGTCTCTTCTGTGGGAGAGAGGTTGCAGGGTAGAGAAAAGGGCATCCCCCACTAAGCCACGAAGTCTATTTTGTACTCTGTCAAGGCAGGATAGGCTGTTTTTAGCAGCTCCTGCCCAGATATGGCAGCAGTATTCCATCCTTGGACGTATTTGGCTTTTATATAGATAGAGAATTGCATCAGTAGTGAGATATCTTCTGGAGCGGTAGAAGGATCTCACCATCTTTCCAGCGACCTTGGCAACAGACTTGATGTACGTATTCCTCGTATTTTTAAGACGATTATTATCAAAAATTACAAAAATCGATACGATAGAAAATTATTAATTAAAGAAAATAAAAAATAGAATTTGATGAAAACGATCATACTTTTTTAATATAGTCATCTTAAAAATACGAAGAAAGATACCCTTGTTTTCATGTGAAATTCAGTATTACGATTTCCGAAATCTCGTCCCAATAGTGTAGAAGCGCCTTACTGTTTTATTTATATATTCCTTATGAGTGATATTTGCTTGACTAGGTATACAAAATATACAACAAAAAACTTTAACCAAACGCAAGGAAATAACCTTCGGGTCAGGATCAAAGTGTAGTATATGTTCTGATGCTGCATTTAACTTTTTTCGCTTCACTTTTTTGTCTCGGTTAGTGGAGGAGAGATCCTTCATGACTGATACATTTTGTTTTTTATTTTTGTTACTAACCCTTTTGGGGGAGCTGGTTTCTCCCTACATTAAAAACTGGCATTGTGTCTAACTCTGCCCTCGTGAGGAGGCAATTAAAAATTAAAAAAACAAAAAAACTCAAGGAAACGTGCTCATCTTGAGTGATTTGTCGCACAAGGTTTCGGCCGATGTAGCCTCCGACCTTCTTCAGGTGTATCTTGTCAAACACAAGTACCTTCTCTCTCTTTTTCTTTTATATATTTATTTTTATTATTATTATTATTATTTTATTATTTTTTTTTGGATACACAAATGAAATCTTTTTTCCTTTTAAAATTTCAGATATTACTTGGATGTTGGTCAGTAAGTTGAATAATTCTACAGACGACATGTGCGGTGTGGAAATAATGCCCAACTGCGATGGACAAGCCTGCAAGGACGTGTGTGCCTCACATTCCAACTGCGACGCGTACACCTTAATGGCCAACCTGTGCGTCAGCATGAAGAACGTCTCGCAGACAAATGGTTGCGTCGTAAAGCTCAGATCAAATTTGGAAATTTATCGCTTGGAAAAATCTTGCACATCTAATCCAGACACGGCCAAAAGCTGAAAGAGAAACCAAGTTGTTGTTTTTTTTCTTTAAACGAATTAAAATCTATTAAAATCCATTATTCTTGAGCAACTTTTTTTTTTTTCAGAAAAATAAAAATATGACTTTTATCATCTGAAAAGCAGAATAATATAAAACATTTTGGTAAATATACTGATAAGCTACAACAGAACACCGATAGCAATATCAGAAAACGCCATTAAAAATGCATGATAAAAAAATTGAATAATTCGACCTCCTATCTTTCAAAGCTTATAACTACTTGAAAAATGTAATTCAAACCGTAATTTTTATTTTAATTAAAGGAGCAAAGATCAAATTTAAAAAAAAAATAACAGGTTTAATAGCAAATTATTAATGGGCCACCGTAGATGAAAAATAATCCCATTTCCCTTATCAGTTTTTTGCCGATTAAAATAAAAACAGTCGACCGACTTTTGATTTTTTTTTATTCTCTTAAAGAAATACATGAGTTTTTGATTCAATATATTTTAATTCTTCTTTATGGAGTGAATTTTTTTTTAATTTCTAAAATAGAAAAAATTGTTGTAATTCTACGAAATTTTCTGAACAATATAACAAGATTATAAGGTTTCACTTAAAAAAAAAAATTCAACGTGGTTTTAAAAAAAAAGTTTTTATGCTTTGGACTTTATAGGTAAATTTGCAAATAACTGTTCTTTTTTGTTTTTGTTTTAAATTAGTTTATTTTATTTATTGATCTTTTATCTTCAATTTGTGATATAAATTTGGGGTGAGAAAATTAATTATTGTCATTTTAATAGACATTTCAAAATGGGAGGGAGGTGAATTAAAAAAAAAAACTTTTCTAGAATATTATATTCGGTTTATTGGAAAGAGCATAAAATTTCACATTGAACCTGAAAATATCTTAAAAATTGAACCAATAGAAAAATTTTGATAGATTTTTAAAATTTAAAAATTGAAAAAAATTTAAATCGTAAAATTCAATTGATTTCATTACGTAAAAAAAATGGCTGCATGAACGCGCACAGACACTTTGTAAACACTGTTTTTTTTAAATATAAAAAAATAATACTTCTATTATTTTTTAAACAACTTTAATAGTTTATTTAAGAAAATAAACAACCCACTTTAAAAAGAGAAATTACGAGTTTTTTATATTTTATTTGCAGTTTTGTGTTACGGGTGCCAAAAATTTCCCCAAAATTCTGATACACCTAGAACACCGACCACTCTAAATTGTTTTTTTAGGGGTATTCAAGGTCGCTGACAACAAATCTGATAATCAAACCCGTCGCAAATTTACCGTTTGCATGGTATTAACCCCTGAACCCAGGGACTATATTCCGCCATTTTACAGCTTCCGTTTACGCTACACGCGTGCATGTGGTAGCATAAAAGACGGCTATTAAATGGGCATTCTCGTAGCAAACTGCCTTCTCACATGGCGTATGAATCTTCCACGAAGCGGACAATTTAAAATCATATGGAAAAGAAACAAAACAAGAAGAAAAGAAAAAGACATCTTTTTTTTTTTTATTATTGGCGGACAATTTAAGATTAGAAGAAAAAGTTTTCTAAAACAAAATTTTTTTTAAAAATACATTATGGCACTTTTTGGGGGGGATTTCTTTTTCTTTTTTTTTTGTCTTACGTAGTTTTTAATACATTTTTAATTGATCCAAAACAAAGTTTTCACGAGCGGTTTACAAAAACATAAGAACCAAACATTTTTATGTTTTTCATTCTTTTTTTTGGGGGGGGGGATTCAATTATAGAACTTGTGTGGCTTAACAAGTGCTTCTACAGTTTAATTAACCGTTTTTCCGTAAGAAACGCGCCAACATTTACCGACTAGAATACCATTTAACATTTTTAAAAGATTTTACTGTTTTCTGTTTACATTAGGGGAAGGAGGCAGGGGGGTATTTGTACTCCTTGTCGAATAATTGCAATTTTGTATAACTTTCTTATAGGTTTATAAAGGTTTTTGAAAATTTGGATAAATTTACAATATCAAGATTATATATATATATATATATATATATATATATATATATATATATATATATATATATATAAAGAAAGACTTTGTGACTGCTGGGGTTCGAGACCTGTCAACATCATAACTGATGCCATTAACTCAGGATCAGATCCTAGTGATTGTCAAGTCATAGACACCAGGAATCAGAAAGTGAGATTGAAGGGCCAGTGTCTTAGAGAGAGAATACTCTAGCCTGCAAAAATATGATAGATGCTTGGCCAGCCCCTTGACATTACTCGGTAAGAGAGTCCTGGGCAATGTAATAAACTAACCTCTTTCTCAAAGGTTCAAAAGGCAAACCTTGGGAAAGTGAACCTCCTAGAACTATACAGGACCAGCAAAATACTGCAGTCAACACACGGCAAGCCATTTCAATCATGTCCCAGATTCTGTTGAACTTGGTGCTGAGGTAAAAAAAAAAAACTCACCTTGTCGGAAATTACAAACCCAACTTACCGACATCTTCACATATAAACACGCTCGGAACCGTCCGTGATTTCTGGATCAGGTATCCGTTTTGGAAAATGGCATGGTCATAAGAGCCGGGTTGGGTTTGGTTCCACCAAGAATTGTTGAGAAATTCACGCCCATTCGTCCAATACCATTCTGCAAAATAGAAAACTTTTTATTTCATTTTAAAATATCTAGTTTAGTAATATATATATATATATATATATATATATATCCAAAAAAACTCCGCCCTTGATGGCCAGAGGTTTTGGTGCTATCATGGTTTCAAATGATCTGAAATAACAGCAAGGGAGACTTGATTCCAAATATTTCTCATATGCTATATCTCTCCTCTTTTGTAAATAGGGTGCGATTATGAATAACACCGGTATCAAATAATCCTTATACACTTTGAAATTTACTTTATGTATGAAAATCAAAGAGGGGAGATATAACATATGAGAAATGTTTAGAATCAAGTCTCCCCTTGCAATTATTTCAGATACTTTGAAACCATAGCAGAAAGTTTTAGTCTCCCCTTCATCAAGGCCAGAGGTTTTCGGGAGATATCAGATATTTTGTAATTCATATGCAAAACTAAGAAAACAATTGCCTATGATTGAAACATTTTACAGCTGTAAAAAAAGTGCCAAAAATAGGCTCTGAATGATGGATGATCCCTTTAATGTGCGACCTTTAGGGCAAATGTCATCTAGCCCACTACACAATTCAGGTCATTAGTACACAATTCAGGTCATTAGCTTTCCAACGAGCTTTCATTTATTAAATTCTGAGAGTTCAGATTTATAAAATTGCCAAAAATGGTGGTGTATATATATATATATTGTTATGCCATAACCCAGACCTACTGGGAACGGTAAAGATGGGTGACGTAACAAGATATAAAAAAAGAAACGAAATTACCCAGGTTCCTTAGCAACGCATTGGTATGGGAAAGGGAAACTCGTCTCGAAGACAACAATAAAATGAAGTATGCTGGACAACAAAATCGCCTAGGAATAACGAGGACAAATACCAATGAAAAATTAACGAAATTTTATCTATATAAAAATGAATAAAATTCAATTCAAGAAAAGAAAAAAAATATATTTATAACTACGTGAAATAGTCTTATGTGATCCAAATTTTTCCGAGAAAAAATATATAACCAACATGTAGCAGTCCATACTCATATCAAAGAAAAAGTTCGTCTGCTCTGTTTGAGAGGGATCATAAGATGTATGAGAGAGATGCATGCATTGAAACGTTTTAGATGGATAACTCACTGATTTCTCTCCAAAATGTATCCTTTTCTTTGAATTTTCTAATAGTTTGTTTATATATGTTGCGTAAGTGTTTTCAATCGGCTTTCCCCATTACATTTGTTATGCGCACGTTGTTTGCGCCAAATCCTCGTTTCTGAAGCTCATATAATGTCACTGGTCTTTCGTTGGTATTTCGCCATTCTTTCGATTTTTCGTCCAGCTATATCATATTCTTGTTCTGCTTAATGATTTGTACTTCCCATCATCCAATGTCATGATCACGTGACACGTGCACATACGTAGCGATTCCTCTCGCTTTGCCTATCGTCTCCACTCCTCCTCACTTATGTTTACATTAGACGCACACGCGCGAGAGTTAGTCACCCCATGTCTTTGCCTTTTGCTATCTCCATTTTCACCAACTTATGACCTGTCGCTTTGAAGTGCAAAGATTAAAATATCATGTTTACGTGTATTGTACAACCGGGCAACGCCGGGTGTCCAGCTAGTATATTTATTACACAAAGAAACTTTGTTCTCTTTATTTTTCATGCCCATATTGGTAGAGTATCTACAGCATAAGCACGTTTGATATACCAGTTCCCGTCAGATCACCAAAGTTAAGCAACAATGAGCCTGGCCAGTAGCAGATGGAGGACCGTTTGAGACTTTCAGGTGCTGTATGTGCTCTCCGATTATTTCAGCATTGTTACCAGTTTTCATCAGTCTATTATCTATATATATATAAAAGTGAACGTGTCTGTGTGTGTGTGTCTGTGTACATTTCCCTATGCAATAACTCTGTCAATTTTTAGTCTACAGACTCGAAATTTGATATATAGGGTACTGAGATTTGGAAAAATAGATGTGATCGATTTTGGGCCAGAAATTTGGCGCTTAAGGGGTCAAAGTTCAACGATTTGACCTTTGAGAACTCTACCAAACTCCTCCGGCAATTTTCGGTCTACACACTTGAAATTTTAGATATAGGTTCCTTGGACATGGATCTAACATAATAACTTGATTTGAGCCCAAAACATAAAATATTAAGGGGTTATAATAGGGGTCAAAGTTTAAAAAAAATTGACCTCTGCAGTCTCTTCCAAATTACTTAGACAATTTCTGGTCTAAATATTTTAAATTTTACATAAAGTGTATTCAGAGATAGGGCAAGTTATTTCATCAGTTTGGATCAAAAATTTTTAGTTACCAATATATAAATGTATGTATGTATGTCTGTTTTCATGTCTGCCTCAAACTTTCAATAGAGGCGACGGATTTTACCAAGATCAGTATCGTTTTAAAGTTCAACCTTTCATACAACAAATATCGAAAAATTGGCTAAGAACATTAATATCTTTCCCTTCAACTAGGCACTTTTCTACAGGGGAGGGGTCACTTTTTTGGCCGATATTTTTTAAAGTTATCCTCTCCTTTAGATTGTCTAGCCTTAATTTTAAAAAATGTCGCTTCCGGTTTGGCGGTGGTCATAACAGCATAAACGTTAGGTTTTACTCCGTTCTTTTCCTCCTTTGCGGTACGGGTTCGAGCCTGCCTTCCTACTACCACTTTTTTTTTTTTTTTTGCTCAACATACACATCCAAACACCCGGGAAACGCCGGGCTGAAATGCTAGTATATATAAAAGTGAAGGTGTCTGTGTGTGTATGTGTGTGTGTGTCTGTGTACATTCTCCCACGCAATAACTCTCTCAATTTTCAGTCTACGGACTCGAAATTTGATACACAGGTTACTGAGATTTGGGAAAATCTTTATAATCAGTTTTCGGCCAGAAATTTGGCTGTTAAGGGGTCGAAGTTCAACGATTTGACCTTTGAGAACTCTACCAAATTCCTCGGTCAATTTTGGGTCTAAACACTTGAAATTTTAGATATAGGTTCCTTTGACATGGATCTAACATAATAACTTGATTTGAGCTCAAAACAATAAGTATTAAGGGGTCATAATAGGGTTTAAAGTTTAAAAAATTGACCTTTTTTTTTTTTTTGCTCAACATACACCTCCAAACACCCGGGCAACGCCGGACTGAAATGCTTGTAAGAAAATAAAAGTCCAAATGGATACAGATACAAATAAGCCCGTATCTATTTTATGATTTCACGATTGGAATCTGTCGCCAAGTAAACTATTTCTGTTTCATCGCAGAGCGTTACTCACTTCCGTCTGCTGTCTTATTCAGACCGATCCAGAACTCATAAGTGAATGGAATCTCAGCAATCGTGTTGAATTCTTCCTGGTTCTCGATGATCATTAATCCCGCGTGTTCATGTCGGCAGATGGTTTCAGCCTCATCAAAAGTCTTCCAGATTTCAAAAATATAGATGCATTTATTTTGGATTCTCATATCAAGCTTTGTCGCAAACGAATCTGTAAATAGTAAAAAATAGTAATTCAAAATATCAATTCGGATGTGATACTATCGACGCCCTCCTCCACCCCACACCAAAGTGTCGGGAATTAAAAAAAAAAAATAGTTCAAAACTATAACAAAAAAAATTATAAAAAAATAGTAAAAACTATAGCAAAAAAATTATTTAAAAAATAGTTAAAAACTATAACAAAAAAAAAATTATAAAAATAGTAAAAACTATAGCAAAAAAATTATTTAAAAAATAGTTAAAAACTATAACAAAAAAAATTATAAAAAAATAGTAAAAACTATAGCAAAAACATTATTTAAAAAACAGTTAAAAACTATAACAAAAAAAAATTATAAAAATAGTAAAAAACTATAACAAAAAAAATTTATAAAAAAATAGTAAAAACTATAGCAAAAAAAAATTATCAAAAACAGTTAAAAACTATAACAAAAAAAAATTATAAAAAATAGTAAAAACTATAACAAAAAAATTATAAAAAAATAGTAAAAACTATAGCAAAAAAATTATTTAAAAAACAGTTAAAAATTATAACAAAAAAAATTATAAAAAATAGTAAAAACTATAACAAGAAAAATTATTTAAAAAATAGTTAAAAACTATAACTAAAAAATTATAAAAAAAATAGTAAAAACTATTGCAAAAAAATTATTTAAAAAATAGTTAAAAACTATAACAAAAAAAATTATAAAAAAATAGTAAAAACTATAGCAAAAACATTATTTAAAAAACAGTTAAAAACTATAACAAAAAAATTATAAAAAAATAGTAAAAACTATAGCAAAAAAGAATTATAAAACATAGTAAAAAACTATAACAAAAAAAAATTATAAAAAAATAGTAAAAACTATAGCAAAAAAAATTATAAAAAACAGTTAAAAACTATAACAAAAAAAAATTATAAAAAATAGTAAAAACTATAACAAGAAAAATTATAAAAAAATAGTAAAAACTATAGCAAAAAAATTATAAAAAATAGAAAAATACTATAACAAAAAAAAATTATAAAAAAATAGTAAAAACTATAGCAAAAAAATTATCAAAAACAGTTAAACACTATAACAAAAAAAAATTATAAAAAATAGTAAAAACTATAACAAAAAAAATTATAAAAAAATAGTAAAAACTATAGCAAAAACATTATTTAAAAAACATTTAAAAACTATAACAAAAAAATTATAAAAAATAGTAAAAACTATAGCAAAAAAAAATTATAAAAAATAGTAAAAAACTATAACAAAAAAAATTATAAAAAAATAGTAAAAACTATAGCAAAAAAAAATTATAAAAAACAGTTAAAAACTATAACAAAAAAAATTATAAAAAATAGTAAAAACTATAACAAAAAAAATTATAAAAAAATAGTAAAAACTATAGCAAAAAAATTATAAAAAATAGTAAAAAACTGTAACAAACAAAAATTATAAAAAAATTGTAAAAACTATAGCAAAAAAAATTATCAAAAACAGTTAAAAACTATAACAAAAAAAAATTATAAAAAATAGTAAAAACTATAACAAAAAAAATTATAAAAAAATAGTAAAAACTATAGCAAAAACATTATTTAAAAAACAGTTAAAAACTATAACAAAAAAAATTATAAAAAATAGTAAAAACTATAACAAAAAGAATTATTTAAAAAACAGTTAAAAACTATAACAAAAAAAATTATAAAAAAATAGTAAAAACTATAGCAAAAAAATTATTTAAAAAATAGTTAAAACTATAACAAAAAAATTATAAAAAAATAGTAAAAACTATAGCAAAAACATTATTTAAAAAACAGTTAAAAACTATAACAAAAAAAATTATAAAAAATAGTAAAAACTATAGCAAAAAAAAATTATAAAAAATAGTAAAAAACTATAACAAAGAAATTATAAAAAAATAGTAAAAACTATAGCAAAAACATTATTTAAAAAACAGTTAAAAACTATAACAAAAAAATTATAAAAAAATAGTAAAAACTATAGCAAAAAAGAATTATAAAACATAGTAAAAAACTATAACAAAAAAAAAATTATAAAAAAATAGTAAAAACTAAAGCAAAAAAAATTATAAAAAACAGTTAAAAACTATAACAAAAAAAAATTATAAAAAATAGTAAAAACTATAACAAGAAAAATTATAAAAAAATAGTAAAAACTATAGCAAAAAAATTATAAAAAATAGAAAAATACTATAACAAAAAAAATTATAAAAAAATAGTAAAAACTATAGCAAAAACATTATTTAAAAAACATTTAAAAACTATAACAAAAAAATTATAAAAAATAGTAAAAACTATAGCAAAAAAGAATTATAAAAAATAGTAAAAAACTATAACAAAAAAAATTATAAAAAAATAGTAAAAACTATAGCAAAAAAAAAATTATAAAAAACAGTTAAAAACTATAACAAAAAAAATTATAAAAAATAGTAAAAACTATAACAAAAAAAATTATTAAAAAATAGTAAAAACTATAGCAAAAACATTATAAAAAATAGTAAAAAACTGTAACAAACAAAAATTATAAAAAAATTGTAAAAACTATAGCAAAAAAAATTATCAAAAACAGTTAAAAACTATAACAAAAAAAAATTATAAAAAATAGTAAAAACTATAACAAAAAAAATTATAAAAAATAGTAAAAACTATAGCAAAAACATTATTTAAAAAACAGTTAAAAACTATAACAAAAAAAATTATAAAAAATAGTAAAAACTATAACAAAAAGAATTATTTAAAAAACAGTTAAAAACTATAACAAAAAAAATTATAAAAAAATAGTAAAACCTATAGCAAAAAAATTATTTAAAAAATAGTTAAAACTATAACAAAAAAAATTATAAAAAAATAGTAAAAACTATAGCAAAAACATTATTTAAAAAACAGTTAAAAACTATAACAAAAAAAATTATAAAAAATAGTAACAACTATAGCAAAAAAAAATTATAAAAAATAGTAAAAAACTATAACAAAAAAATTATAAAAAAATAGTAAAAACTAAAGCAAAAAAAATTATAAAAAACAGTTAAAAACTATAACAAAAAAAATTATAAAAAATAGTAAAAACTATAACAAAAAAAATTATAAAAAAATAGTAAAAACTATAGCAAAAACATTATTTAAAAAACAGTTAAAAACTATAACAAAAAAAAATTATAAAAAAATAGTAAAAACTATTGCAAAAAAATTATTTAAAAAATAGTTAAAAACTATAACAAAAAAAATTATAAAAAAATAGTAAAAAATATAGCAAAAAAATTATTTAAAAAACAGTTAAAAACTATAACAAAAAAAATTATAAAAAAATAGTAAAAAATTTAAAAAAAAACAGTAAGTTTTAGAATTTTAAAATAAAAAAAGTGGGGGGCAATAAGTTTATCAGCAAGACACAGTTTATAGGAAGTGAACTTAGTAGAAAGGCAATGGAGAGGAAGTTGTTCACAAAGGCACACAAAAGGAAGCTGAAATAGGATTGCTAATCAAGCAAATTTAATAATTTGGGATTTTTTAATGAAAATATTATTTATCGTTCTCATTAGATGTCAGCACAGTTAGACGGATTCATCGATTTCAGAGTGGCGACAGAGATGTGAGAAAATGCGTTTTGGACTTTTAAGATCGCGGCATCATTCATTACTAGCAAAAAGTGTGTTGAGAATGTTTGTTCAGTAATAAAACTTCTCAAATGCACTTGTGATGTTAGGTTGGATGAGGGTGTTAACATGGATCAAAATTTGACTCAATCATTGAATCTCCCTCTAAAAATTTAACACATAAGCTTTTCAAAGAAGTTTGCTATGATCTGAAACGTTGTTGCTGAATCCAGTGTATTGTAAAAAAAAAAAAAAAAAAATGTAATGTGCGCATCAGACTCAGCTTCAATTTTTTTTTTTTTTTTAAACGTCTGCTAAACATTTCAGAATTGCCAGGACGAAATAAGTGAGTGGTTCCAAAAAGTAGTTCCTTGCGTTCAAGTGGCATGATGCCTTGCTGGAGGTGAACAAGAGTAAAACTATAAAAATAAAAGCCATTTAGGAGTTCATAGGGAACGAAGTTCTTTTTATATAATAGTAGATATTAGTGGGACCCGTGGAAATTCCACAGAGGGACTCATTCGTATGTAATATATTGATGTTGCATTCTGTAGATGTTCAGTGTAAATGGAGACACTCTGATATTATTGTAGCTCTTTTGTTAAAACTGCAAAAGCATTTATCTATGCAAGCACGAACACTCGGCGTAGCCGGTCATAAACTACGCTTAAATATGATATTTTAATTCTCGTAGATTTAGTATATATTATTATAGAGTTAATGTTCTATCGATTTTTATATATTATAAAGTTGCGATTTTAGAAATAAAAAAAATATATCCATTTGACTTGGGTGCATCAGCTTGAATCGAAATTGAAACCAAAACTTATGATACAAAAACATATATATATATATATATATATATATATATATATATATATATATATATATAATTTGAATTCCTTCAGCTATAATCGGAACCAAAACCAAAACTTATGAAAAATTCTTGATAAAATTATTTGTTCTGGAACTCGCGGCAGTTATTCCTCAGAATCTTGCTTTCAGGTACCTACAATACCGTCTAGCAGTCAAACTTTAGAAAGCGTGCGCTGGGCAGACAGATAAACTCAAATTAACATAACGAAAACAACTATTATGTTGAAAACGCTTTATTAATTAGGTAAAAAAATCTGAAACAAAAACAAAACAAATAGTTAAAAGGAGAAAATCCTAATTAAACAAAGGAAATAATACATGAAAATAATTATGTTTTGGACAGGCTTCCAAATTAACAGATTCTTGGATATCTTATCTTTTTCAATCAACTGTTAGGTGAAAGTCCGTAACAGTTAGAAAAGTGTCTTTTCTCCATTAAATTGTTAGGTGAAAGTCTGGAGCGGCTAAAAAATGTCCTTTCCTTTTTTATTATTATTATTAAATCGTTAGGCGAAAGTATGGAGTGGTTAGAAAATGTCTTTTCTTTTTTCTTTTTTTATTAAATGGTTAGGTGAAAGTATGGAGCGGTTAGAAAATGTCTTTTTCTTTTTATCAAATCGTTGGGTGAAAGTATGGAACAGTTATGTCTCTTTTTTACAAAGGTTGTTATTCTAGTGCGGCGCATAAACTACCCAAGCGCCCATGAAATAAAAATAATAGAAGTCTGAGAAAAGATGTAAGTTCTGTGCGAACGAAGAAGGAAATAATAAATTAGAATTTCTACAAATTAAATATAGAAGTCACACACTAGGTTAAATAAACAGAAACAGGGTTTCGAGTTCTTCATAGAAGGAATAGCCAGGTAAAGGAATAATAGGATGTTCTAAACGTACCTCATGGCTTAAACGGGGAAATCCCAGTTCATGGAGTCGAGTAAAGTCTGTGCGTATTGATTCAAATTCCACGGTTAAAAAGGAGGAAGGACAGAATCGCAAAACGACACTGGGGCGAGATCGCGTGGGAACACGGAGTTCTCGAAGGATAGCGATATGACATTTTTTTCCTTTTCTTTTTTTTTTATTTGGAATACCTAAACGGCTAAGTTTTTCATTAAAGAAAGATCAGGAAGGAAAGAAATAAGAAAGAAAACTATATATGAAAAAACTTGCACAGAGATGAATGAGAACGAGGCACGAGGCACCGGTGCTCTTAAAGCGTGTGTCCCTTGTTAAAAAAGAGCCCGGTCTGGAGACAGAACATTATTTATGAAAAAAATAGATTACTGGAGTGCCATCTATATATATAAAAGCGAAAATGTGTGTATGTATCTATGTATGTATCTATGTATGTATATATGTATGTTCACTTTTTGTGTATGTCTGCAAAAGGCTATTTTCCGGGGCCTGCTCGCTCAGCTCCCTCATTCTTAAAACTTTTTACATCACGTCTAAATCGTAATAACTACGACTTAAGAGCGGAGGTCGCATGTGCATTTAATCTGGTTGACTTTTACCAGCTCGCCGTGTCTTCGAAAAGAAAAAAGTGAGGGAAACAGTAACTGGCTTGCAGCGCAAAACTAGGTCAAACATCACGCCACTTCCTCGCACCTGTATATTTCACTTTATAACCCTTAATTTAACACGCTTATCATTCCTCTCCCCTCGTGGCCGAGATGGTTAGGTGGCTGGCTTTTTTCCCTTTCGTTTCCATCTTCGTGTCAAGGCTTCGGGATTCAATCATCCTACCTTCCGACCAAAACTTTTTTTTTTCTTTGACACCTCCAAATACCCGGCCAACGCCGGGTACCCCCTGTTAGTCTATAGCATAAATCTCATCTGTCTGTTTAACTTTTTTATTTATTTTACTTCAGTAAGTATTAAGAGATCAAGGGGCTCCCTCCTGGAGCTAACACTTGATTCTGTTATGATTTAAATTTATATCCGAGGGCTCTTTTAAGAATAGATGCTGTTCCCTTTATGGCTGCTATTTGTATTTCGTTACAGCTTGGTCTTTAAATGTATGTATGGTTGTATGTCTGCTTAAAACTTTCGACATAGCCGACGGATTTTAACAAGATCAGTATCATTTTGAAGCTCGATGTCTCGGACGACAAATATCGAAAAATTGACTAAAAACATTAATTCCTCCACCCTCAATTGCGCAGTTTTCAACAAGGAGGGGTCGATTTTTTTGTGAGCCATTGTTGCAAGTCATTGTATCGGTTGGATTGACATTGCCTAATTTTAGCATTTCGAACATCCGGTCACATCATGGCGTTTCAGTAAGACGTCAGATTTTCTTTCACTTTTTTTTTCGCTTTCGCATCACAGGTTCTAGCCTGCCTGCCCGCCTACTGCCACTTTTTTTTTTTTTTTGCTCAAGACACTACTCCAAACAACCGGGCAACGCCGGACACCCAAGCTAGTCTATCTATATATATAAAAGCGAAAATGTATGTATGTATATATGTGTGTATGTTTGTGTGCCTGCTAAAAACTTTTGACAGACACAACAAAAATTCACAAACTCGGTATCATATTAAAGCTCTATCCTTCGCTCCAAAAATATCGAAAAATTGGCCAAAAACGTTCATTTTTTCACCCCGAAATCAACAATTTTCGACAGGGGGGGAGTCAACAAAAACGGCCCTCTTGACCGGTTCTATGCATGCGCCAGATGACGTCATGACCTGATTTAGTTTAAATAGTTGAAAAACTGAACAAATTTCATGTACGTCGTGTTAGGTCAGTCCATTAGCGCGTTGGTTCATTATCTAAACGTTTTGGGTTCGAATCGTCGTGTGAGATGTCTTTTTTTTTTTTGATTTTTTAAATTTAAATATTGAACCAGTGTTATTTAAGCCATTTTTCACGTGTTCGTTTTCTGTTTTCATCGTTCGTTTGCCTTACGTTAGTTTTTTTTGTGTTTTTTTTCCCCGCTTAAGTGTTAACGTTGTTTTCTTTTTTTACTTCGCTTATAACAAACAAACCTACGTCGTTGTCGTCATTATAATGCTCGACGACTTCCGGCCGTGCACCTGTCAATTTGATTCTTAAATAAATTCAAACATCTTTCACAAACTCATTCTGGCTGGCCGATTTTATTTTCAAACTTCGCCTCAGGGCTTCGGGTTCGATCCCCCCCCCCGGGTTCTTTTTTATTTAACACCACACACACCTCCAAACACCCGGGCATCGCCGAGTACCCCCCCGCTAGTAAGAAAGAAAAGCTCACAGGTTGATACAAAACTGATTGTTGTTGAACACACAAACTTGTATTCTTTTAATATGAAGTGAAAGAGCTATCAACCAAAAGTCGATTTCTGCACAAAAACCAAAGGAAGGGCCAGGGAGTAGCACTGCAGAACATTTTTGTATCCCCACTCTCTCTTGCTCACCCCTCTCTCAAGCATCCACCCTTTTTCTAACAAAGATAAGCAGAGAGACACCTACACATCAACTAAGGGATATTAAAGTGAATTGGGAGGAAAGAAAACAAACCCAACATAAAGGTGAATGTGTACCTGCACTGCCGTGACAAAATCAGACGCGAGATTCTCGTTTAGGGTGAGGCGTAGTGGGGGGGGGGGGGCATTCTGCACATGGATGCCAAAATGTGAAGAATTCGTTCAGTGGAGTTGGGAAAGTTACAGATTCCGCTGAAGTCTATTCAGTGACTATCTCCAATTACCCAGGTGCAAAGAAAAATGAAGTCTGCATCCTCTTTTAACAAAAAAGAGAAAAGAGAGAACATTATCTTTCTTCTCTATAATAAAAGCGATATATATGTGTGTGTGTGTGTGTGTGTGTGTGTGTGTGTGTGAAGGGCATTTAAGTCTAATCTATTATCTATTATGCAAAAAGCAAAAATGTGTGTGTGCATGTCTGCCAAAATCGGCATCACAAATATTGAAAAATTGGCAGAAAACGTTAATTCTTTCACCCTCAACTTGGCTACTTTTCATAAAGAGGGGTCGCTTTTTTTTCACAGGTCATTGTTTCCTTTCGATTGACTTCCCTTAACTAAATGCTTGCGTCTTCCGGTTGCACTCTGGATGCATCAGCTAAGACGTTAGGTCTTTTTTTCATCTTCTTTTCCTCCTTCACATTCCGGGTTCAAGCCTACCTGCCTTCTACCACTTTTTCTTTTTTTACTACAACTCTCTTCACCTGGGCTACCTACTCTTAGGGTTCCTTACTACACCACCTCTACACACCCGGGCAACGCCGGGTACCCCCTGCTAGTCCAATATATAAAAGGCAGAATGCATATTTGTGTATGTCCGTGAAAGGCTTTTTTTTGGGGGGAGGGGAGGATTCTTGCGTCGGTTAGATTCCGCAATAAATTTTCGCATACTTCCCAGATTGTAATATCTCAGATTCGCAAACGGACATCGTCTCTATCTTTTTTTTTGATTGAGTTAAACAAAATTCCCACCATGGTGTCGTCTCGGGTGTTTGTTTGGCCTTTTTTGTATGAAGCGAAACTATTTGAAAAAGCGAAAGTCGGAAGCTTGGCCTTCGGGCTGAGCAGTTGCTGCGGGTTAGGGTTAGGGTTAGGGTTGCTGCACTTCACTTACATTAATTGGTCCTTGGTCAATGTAGGGGTTTCATACTGAAACAAATACTATTTTTTTTTTTTTGGGATACTGCCAGAGTGCCCCCTGTTTTTTTTTTGGGGGGGGGGTCTGGTTTTCTCCCACAGTTAAAACCTTATGTCTAATTTGCTTTCGTGGGGAAGCAAATAAATATAAAGCATTTAAATCATCGTACGTTTGATTGACTATTCTTAAATTCGACGCACACAACTGCTTGCATGATGGCGACATCGGTTAACGCGTTACACTTTTTTTATTTTTACACCTTCTTTCCCGCCTTCACATCACGGGTTCGAGCCTGCCTGTCTACAACCACTTCCTTTTTTTTTTTTTTTTACCCTCACCTTCTTTTCCTCGTTTGCGTTATGGGTTCCAACCTACTACCGCGTTTTTTTTTAACACCTCTCTCCACCCTGTTGTTTCTCTCCCCCCCAACCCCCACCCCATCAGGCTGCTTTTTATTCCCATCCTTACTGCACCACGGCAACACACCCGGGCAATGCAAGGTACCCCTGCTAGCCTATTATATGAAGGGCAAAAATCTCTATGTGCGTGTCTGCTTGTATGTCTGCCAAGTACTTTCGACAGACGCGTCGGGACGTGACGAAACCGGTATCATTTTAAACCGCAAACTTTCGGACGACAAATATCGAAAAATTGCCTTAAAGCATTAATTCCTTCACCTTTAACATTTTCGAAAGTCACCCGCTCTTTTCAATTTACTAGCCTTAAATTCGACGTTCGCCATTTCTGGTTTTGCGTTGGACGCAATGGCAAAGACGTCATGTTTTTTTTTCACATTCTTTTCCTACTTTGCGATACAGGTTCGAGCCTGCCTTCCTACTACCACTTTTTTTTTTTTTTTTTTTTTTTGCTCAACACACACCTTCAAACACCCAGGCAACACTGGTAAGCTAAGCTAGTCAGCTATAATCGAAACCGAAACCAAAACTTATGAAGAATTCTTGGTTAAATTATTTATTACAAGAAATGGAAGTCCATAACAATTAAACAGTAGTCACTCGGGTGTAAGCGTGACACACAGAATAAATAACACACGCTATGCTGGTTAATGTTACTATACACATAGATTCGAAAAAGTTGTCCAGAAACAAATATATAACAAATAAATGTTACCAAAGGCAAGATAAGTTACTCTTCTACCAAACTGGATATATTTTTTTTAGTGTTTTTACTCACTTTAAAACGTGGAATCGGTTCGAAAATCATACAATGTTTATCAATATATTTTAAAAAGAAAAATGGCGGTATGCTCGCTGTTGAACACGGTAATTTGGGGAAAATGAGTTCAAACAAACAAATTATACAAAATAGTGTTAGAAACCCACCGATTATATGTCCGCCTATGTCATGGTAACATATATTGAGTGAGTTTCTAACAGTATTTTGTATATTTTTTTAGTTTAAACTCGTTTTCGCAAACTTACCGTGTTCAACAGCGAGCATACCGCCATTTGTATTTCTTAAACACATCGGTTTTTCGAGCTGAATAAACATGTTACATTAAATAAAAACACTAAAAAAAAATATCCAGTTTGATAGAAGAGTAACTTATCTTGTCTTTGATAACATTTATCTGTTATGTATTTGTTTTTTGACAACTTTTTTTTAATCTATGTGTATAAAACTCCGGAGGTAGAAATAAGCAAAACTAAAAAAAAAAAAAATGAAACAAAACACAAGAAAAAAAACCCCCCAACTTTTCCGTTAAATAAATTCTTGCTTCCTCATCCCCAATATAAACGCAAAAAACTTTCTCCATTTTTGCCAGGATCCCCAATCTCTCCAAACAAGGAAATAATATAGTCCCCTGTAGACATACTAGACCCAGATAGCTCTTTACGTTGAAGTAGCAATATGCCTTATTTGGAGTGAACAAGAGTTTAAAAAATAATAAAAAAATAAATAAATAAATAGCAAACTACCTCCCCAAAACAAAAACCTGGATGTCTTCAAGTCCAACGTAAACAAATTTCTGATGAACCGCTCCCTTAAGTAGACATTTTTATTAAACCCCCACACTAACGTACTGTACATGCAATAACCCTTATCCCTGAGTGGCTTCCGGGCCTTGATAAGTGGTGATCACCTTGTAAAAAAAAAAAAAAAAAAAAAAAAAAATTATTCAGGGACGACAATGGAAGCGATCCCGAATCTCTACATACGTACCCCTTAATGTGTCAAATGTCTCTAAATGGCTTTTCTACCTTCATTGAAACATGTTCTTTTTTTGGTTGGCGTTAACAAGAGTAAAGAAAATAAAAAGAAGCAAACTAAACAAAACAAAAAAAAAAATATTTTTTGAAATCAGAAAAGAGATGAGAAAAACCCGGAGGGAGGAAGACAAAAATCACCATTGCTCTTCACTACCGAATACAACCAATATGGCGGACGCTTCAATGAATTGTAACATTTATTAATTGAAATTTGTGTTTTTTTTTTTCCTTTTAATTTTATTCAAGTTGTGAAATACTTTTAGAGGAGATGGTTTAAGTATTAATGGATGCAACAAACAAGTCCAATCAGGGCATTTGCTTTTAGACTCAGGTACAGATAGAGAATGGGAGAAATTGTTGACAGTTGTTGTAGATAAACGAGTGTTTGTTGTGAATATTTTGCAGGAGGAGGGGACCACAGATTGAAGCTCAGCCGAGCACTTGTCATGAAAATAATCATAGAACAGAGATAGACTCACAACAACTCTTCTGTGAGAAAGAGGTTTTAAAGAGATGAAAAGAACAACATTTACTAGATTTCAAAGCCGATTTTGAACCCCCGTCAAAGCAGGAAAGGATGCTTTGCAGGGACGTGCAGAGGGAGGGGGGGTGCTAGGGCACCTGTCCCTTTTACACTTGTTTTAAAAGTGCCCTTTTCAGAAGAATTTATTATAGGCCTGTGTTCATTACTATATTTTTACCATTTTTTTCACCTGAGCACCTGCCCTGAAAAAGTTCTCTGCACGACATTGGTGTTTCGAGCAGCTCCTCCCCACATGCAGCAACAATACTCCATCTTAAGATGTATTTGGTTTTATACTGGTAGAGGATTGCATTGGGATTTCTGAAATGGTAAAATGATCCAACCATTTTTCCATCGACTTTATAGCGACCTTGGTAACAGATTTGATATAAGTCTTCCACTTTAGAAAACTTAAAAAGCAAATATACTGCATGGGGAAACTGGTAATAGCACTGCTTTATAAACTTTGCATTTTGTTTTTAGTCTAATGTCGTTCCTTGACCATAATCGTTTTTTAAGTTTTCCAAACAAAGCACACGCACTCTGGATGTGGCAGCGTATCTCCTTGTCTGCACGGTCATTGGTAGTCAGTTTACTTCCACGGTACTTAACATCTGGTACTACTTTTAATTCCTCACCGATTATCATGATCATGAGGTAAATAAGAGTAATAAAAAAGAAAACTTAGAGAATCTATATTAGAACCTATAGTCGATTCAGATGTAACAGGTCCTGAATATGACCTTAAACTATATCCAGTGGTGAGGCCCCACCTTGCGGGCTTTGGGGAGTGTGGAGCCACCCTTTAATTGCCATTGCTCCCAGGTCCACTCTGACGCGGAGTGATAGTACCTGTTAGGTTCCCAAGTATGGGTTAAATAGAAACCGACTTGAAAACAACAAATATATTCTATTAAAAAATTTTTCTACCGAATCTTTGGATTCGGCATTAAATAACCTGAAAAGGGTTGATATGCTATAAAACAAAAACAACCAACCAATCAGATGTAACATATCTTCTGGGGAAGACAATGGAAGTGGTCAAGAATATTTAGTTGGCCAACCTTATGACACGTATGGCGAGACAATGTTTATTAACATTTTAGCGCATGTATGGAAATGGTACCCCATTTTTAATTTTTCTGTTTACATATTTTTTTTTCATTTTTTTTTTCAAATAATTATCGAATCGTCACTAATCAACCAGATTATGCAAAAAATGCAAAAGAATTCAATATTTTACATTTTTCAAGAGATGTAGCCGTTTCTAAAACAATGTTCTAGTAAATCAATCCCCTATTTTGAAAACATTGGCTTTTTTTCGGCCAAATTTTGCGAATTTAACCTTTTATAAAGCAGTTTGGTCTTCAGAAAAAGGCTAGAACAGGCTAAATTCGCAAAATTTGGCCGAAAAAAATTCGATGCTTCTAATCTGAGGATATCAATTTACTAGAACGGTGTATTAGATACGGGTACACCCCTTAAAAAATGTTAAATACTGAATTTTTTTGTATTTTTTTGATAATTTGGTAGATTATGGACCATTCGATAATAATCTGCTGAAAAAAAAAACAAAAAAAAAAACAGAAAAATTTCAGAGGGGGGGGGGGTTCCTCTTCCAAACGTGCACCAAAACTTCAAATATATTTTATTTTGATGAAATTTAAATCATTTCCACAAAATTATCTAGGGACAACAATGGAAGCAGTCCCGAATCTCTACATACCTCTCAATGTGTCAAATGTCTATAAATGCCTCTTTTACTGTCATTGAAACATGTTCTTGTTTTGCTTGGAGTGAACAAATGTTAAAACAAATTAAAAAAAAGAAAAAAGAAGCAAACTAAACCGACAAACTACAAGCCCTCGTACCCCCTTAACGTAAATATCCCTAACAAACAACACAATCCCACCCCTATACAGTAAAGATCCCCAGATGTAAGAAAGCCTTCTACTATAATAGTTTCTTCCCCAGAACTGCTAGACTTTGGAATTAATTCCCTCTCGGGTTTCTGCTTCCCCGACTGTACTGACATGCAGAAGTTCAAGTGTAATATGAACAGACATCTTGCTGCAAAACTCCCTATATAGTATCCCTGCAACTTATGTCCACTATAGTAGCCCCCTGCATCAAAGTGGCACTGTGTCTTGTTTGTGGTGAAAATCTAATAAAATGAATGAATAAAAAAAACAAAAAAAGAAAATTACCTTTTGAAATCAGAAAGATAAGAAAAGTCCGGATGGAGGGAGACAAAATTGCCATTATTCTTCGCTGCAGAATACAACCAATATGGCAGACGCTTCAATGAATTACAACAGTTTTAAACTGAAATCTGTGTTGTTTTTTTGCGTTTTTTTTTCTCCAAGTTGTGATATTCATGTACAACTATGGATTCTTTGATTTTTAGAGGAAATGATGTAAGTATTAATTGATAGTGCAACAAACAAGTCCAAACAAAGATAATAAAGATTAGTCTCGGCGGGGCAAGTTCAATGAGGGTTAAGTAAACCATTAGACAGGAAATGGTTATCGATTAAGACATCAAAGAAAGCATTTATTGATAGATAAATGTTAAGTTTTGAGACATTGTGTTGAACAAAGTTCAGATCAGTAACCAAGATGGCAGCCAAGAATCGAATGTGGTCCGTGGCGTAGTTAACCTGTTAAGTTCTGAGATATTGTGTTGAACAAAGATGGCGGCATAGTTCAGATCAGTAACCAAAATGACGGCCAAGAATTAAATACAGTCCGTGGCGTAGTTAACGGAGAACTGATTGAATCCAAAATTCGACAATTTTTATAATAATTTTGAAACGTTTTCATTGGTTGTTTAGCACAGCCGTTGGTTATAAAAATGATTGGCGAATCCATTCGTCTCATACCCCCATCAGGAGTCAAAAATATTTTACACTGGAACACTATAAAACAGACATATATACATCTATATATAAACGGCAAAATGTGTGTGTATGTTTGTATGTCTGCGAAAAACTTTCAACACTCGCAACGGATCCTCATAAGGTCAGTATCGTTTTGAAGCTCAACATCTCAGACGATAAATATTGAAAAATTGGCCAAAAACATTAATTCCTTCACCCTCAACTCGCTAGTTTTCTACAAGGAGGGGGGCGGTTTTTCTGCCGACATTCTTGCAAATCATCGTCTCCTTTCAATTGATTAGCTTTAATTTCAACGTTCGTGACTTCTGGTTTTGCCATGAACACATCGGCAAAGACGTCATGTTTTTTTTTTTTTGTTTTACCTTTTTTTCCTCCTTCACGTTACAGGTTCGAACCTGCCTGCCTACTACCACTCCTTTTTTTTTTAAAAAAAAAAAAGAAAAAGAAGAAAACACTTCTCTCCACCCAAACTGCCTACTGTTTTAATTCTCTTTTTTTTTTTTTGGAGGGGGAGGGGACTACATTACTCAACACACCCGGGCAATGCCAGGTACCCTTGCTAGTATATATATAAAACAAACATATAAACATGTATAAATGAATGTATGCAGATAGGTAGGTAGATGTGAATAGATGACAATGGATAGATATATATGAGCTGACATCTCATATGTAAAGGGCAGTTATATGTTTAGCTAAAAGTCAAAAACTACTAACGAAAGACCCACAAAGTTTATACTTCCTTGATTGCTACTGTCCAGGATATATTTACATTTAAAACGGATATCTATAGTAAATGAATTATATTGGTACAGGATGGAACGATAAACATAGGAAAGACGACATGATTCCATTTCTGTTTTATGAAAACTGGTTTTCCTTTTTTGTTGCAGACCATCTACCAATTGGCCAGTTGTGTACAAATTCCAAGAGTGATAGAAGCCTTCTATCATGTCTGAACGTGACACAATGTTCAACAAGTGAGATCGGAGATGCGCCTCTGTACAACTCATGCTCTCTACCGATTTAAGTTATGACAACAGGACCATTATCAGCACCCTCAAAATGCAAATCTGAAATAGTTCACCACTTGGAGGCAAAGTTTCCGGCCACGGTCATAGTCTTTGATGTAGTTTCAAGCTCAACTCGCTTTGAATTCTTCAGCAATAGCTTTCCATCTTGACACAAAAAGACCAGAGCACACTGCTGATCCTGACTGGATCAATTCCTTATCTGGAAAGCCTCTTTGACTGGATTTATGCTGCCATTCAAAAAAAAATTTTTTTCACTGGAGCAACTACATTTAATAATCACAATTGGATAATTTTCTTATCTCTACAGAAGTTATTGCATTTACCGTCACCTTTGGCTTATTTTTCTTTATTCAAGAATGTCTTGACACTCAAGGAATACAAATATCTTTTTTATCTCTCTCTTGTGTGCCGCCTTCTATATTCTTTATTTCAGCAACCTACCAGTTTTTGCAAGCCACAATTTAATTGTTCTCTTTGCCATAATAACTTCATATAAGGTAGAGAGCATGAGTTGTACAGAGGTGTATCTCCGATCTCGCTCGTTGAACATAGTGTCACTTTCAGACACGCTTGAGAAAAATCAGTAATAAGATAATTAAGAGCAGAGTTTGGGGTCCTATTTGTCATTCGGTTCCTATTATATATATATTACTAGCAGGGCTAACCGGCATTGCCCGGGGAAAAAAAAAGTGTACTCTCCTCCCCTTCCCGTTTTCTCGACCTCCTCCCCACTCTCTTCTTTATCCAGGCAATTCCTCATGCTGGACATATACAAACACAAAACTCAAGTTGTCATAAGGAAAATAACTATGAAAAAAAAAAAAAAAAAAAATTCAGAGTTACTTCCCCTTAATAACTGGAAAACAGACAACATGATAACATTAAATGATGCATGTAAATAATTAAATGATATGAATAGATAAATGGTCATGTGATCCTCAAATAATGAGTCTTTCTTTCACTTCTAGATCTTATACATCTGGGGTTATACCAATTAAAAATATACCAACTTTGTGGGTGTTTATTGTATATCTTTCAAGTTTTAGCTAGACATATCTACATTTGCCTTTTATAGAATAGATTATGCATATATACCTTAAAAAAAGAAAAAAAAACATTGGTTTTACATCCCCTCTTTAAAAGAAAAAAAAAATTGATAAAAATAAAATAAACAACCAGGAAAGAAATTTCGATTTTGAATTTGTTTCATTTATTATCAAGAGGAATTTTTTTTTGTTGTAGATGTACAAATCATCACAGCCGATTTCTTTGCACAAATCACAGGTAAAAGTAGCCATAACATTTCATAATGACCCCCCCCCCCCGCCCAAATCAGCTAATTTTATCATTCTTTTGAGATGCTGAAAGAAAATGGGAAGCTGGAACCAGCAGCATCCACAAATATTTTTATAGAAAATTTTTTATGTAAACATAGACACACACTCTCTCTCTCTCTCTCATATATATATATATATATATATACAAACATATATATATATATACATATATATATGCATACAAACATACATATATATGCATACATACAAACATATATATATATACATACAAACATATATATATATACATACAAACATATATATATATACATACAAACATATATATATATATATATATACATACATACAAACATAGATATATATATACATACAAACATATATATATATACATACAAACATATATATATATATACATACAAACATATATATATATATATACACACATATATATATGCATACAAACATACATATACATACATACAAACATATATATATATATACATACATACATACAAACATACATATACATACATACAAACATATATATATATATATATATATATATACATACAAACATATATATATATATATATATATACACATACAAACATATATATATATATATACACATACATACAAACATATATATATATATATATACACACATACATACAAACATATATATATATATATATATATATATACACACATACATACAAACATATATATATATATATATATACACACATACATACAAACATATATATATATATATATACACATACATACAAACATATATATATATATACACACACATACAAACATATATATATATATATATATATACATACACATACAAACATATATATATATATATACACACACATACAAACATATATATATATATATATATATATATACATATATTCATTTAAAGAAATGGAGCTACAAACATTTATTAATTTAAAAAAATCTGTTTATTTTTTTTCATATTTTACATGTTTTCTTTTAATCAGGTACTTATGAGTAAAGTAAATTTCTATAACACACGTCTTAAGCATATTTGTCTCTCACAAAACTTTTTATA
Source organism: Euprymna scolopes (assembly GCF_053919585.1). Taxonomy (NCBI): domain Eukaryota; kingdom Metazoa; phylum Mollusca; class Cephalopoda; order Sepiida; family Sepiolidae; genus Euprymna; species Euprymna scolopes. Next base: position 61,941,162 of record NC_136522.1, read on the forward strand.
AAAAGCTTGAATCCACATTTCTTTTTCAAAACTACAATATTTTAATCAAAACAATATCTGAAGAAAGCCAAACATGCTCAAAACGTGTTATAGAAATTAAAATATAAAACTTTTCTTTTTTTAATAAGTGTAAAATATTGAATAAACAGATAAAAAAAAATTAATAAATGTTAGTTACTTCACTTCTTTAAATATATTTTCTCTCACTGGAACCACACTACTCTCTAACTTATATATATACACGCGCACACACACATCACCATACTATACAAAATTGGCACTCATTCTGGATGGGCTGAACTGCTTTCCTCCTTTAGAGGAAGTTTCATGGGAATATCAAATTCACAAGTTGTACCCAGTCAATTTTATTTCACTGTCAGGGATATCCTGTTAGAGTTTTGCAGGGAAGTGTCAGCATGTTCCTACATACAGCACCTGGTATTCCCAAATGGTCAATATTTAATAAATGATACATTTAGGACACATTGTCGTTATACTAAAATGCTACATTGCATCCTAGGAGCAACACCATTACAATTGCAACATCATTAGAGGAAGATATATATATATATATATATATATATATATATATACACACACACTTTTTTCTTTGTTTCAGATATCAATATACCTGTCATATATCACTATTTAAGACAAAAGTCAAACAAAAATAGTCAGAATTTCAGAGGTGCTATATAATAGGTTTATATGAAGGTGGACTTAATCATCATCAAATTGCCACAAACCTTGGGATTCCACTTCCCACTGATAACCAAGTAGCTGTACAATCCATCAGCGAGGGAAAATAATCAATATTACCTAAATCGATCAGAACTCTCTGACAACAGTCTTCATTATTAACAATAATAAGAATGTCTATTTACTTCTTTCGTGCATGTGTACATATGCCACTGGCATTAACACTAGACAGGTTGAACTGGCTTCCTCTAAAGGGGGAAGTGTCAAGGGAATATCAACTTTACAAGCGGCTCTCAGTCATATGTATATCCCAGTCAGGGGAGATGATGACATTAGGTTTTCGCAGATCTTGCAGACAGGTGTCAATGTCCTCCTATATACAATGCCTGGTATTCACAAATGGTCCCCCATCAGGCACTGACCAGGCTCTATGTTGCTTAACCTTAGTGATCTAATGAGAACTGGGGTGTGTGTATATATATATATATGGCAGAGTTCTACAACCATCACCCCGTGCATAGTTTGTATACTGGTAGGTTTTTTGAAATTTTTTCACTGGATTATTATTGATTGGACACTAATTAACCAGATTATGAAAAAAATTTGAAAAAAAAAAAAAAAAAAAAAAAAAATCATTATTTCGACATTTGAAAGGGGTGCTCACTTTTTAGTTACAAGGTTCTGGTAAATCGGTCACCCATTTTTTTTTTTTTCCCCCCTATTTTCTAAACGCGGAAGTGAATTATTATCCAAACACGGAAGTTAATAAATGCCATTTTTTTTATTGGCCTTTTATTGCTTTTTTTTTTTTTATTTATTTATTTTATTTTTTTTATTCTTGCTTGCTCTTCCCATTGTGAACAAGTGTTAATAAAAAAATTATGGCTACTTCCGGAAACCCAAGATGGGAATTAATGAAGAAACTGGATGAAACACTGATGGATATGCTCACCTTTCATAAAAACAAATAAATTATTAAAAAAAAGAAAAAAAAAAAAAAAAAAAAAAAACCACAAACTCACTTTTCATCAACCAAAAACTAAGTTAAAAAAAACAAAACACTTGAAACTTAATTTTCATAAAAACAAAAAAAACAAAAAATTAAAAAAACAAAAACATTTTCATTCTATTTTTTCTTTTCTTTGAGAAACAAAATAAATATTTTGACTTACAAATGTGGTAGGTTCATGTCATTTTTACTTTCTATGGTTTTGATATTCCCGCGTTTTTATTGGTTACAAAATGGGTAACCGATTTACCTGAACGTTGTAACTAAAAAGTGAGCACCTCTTTCAAATGTTGAAATAATGATTTTTTTTTTTTTCAAATTTTTTTCATTTAGATAATGAAATTATAGATAATTAAATTATAGATAATTTAATTATAGATAATTTAATTATAGATAATGAAATTATAGATAATTAAATTATAGATAATGAAATTATAGATAATGAAATTATAGATAATTAAATTATAGATAATGAAATTATAGATAATTTAATTATAGATAATTTAATTATAGATAATTATAGATACTTAAATTATAGATAATTAAATTATAGATAATTAAATTATAGATAATGAAATTATAGATAATGAAATTATAGATAATGAAATTATAGATAATGAAATTATAGATAATGAAATTATAGATAATGAAATTATAGATAATTAAATTATAGATAATTAAATTATAGATAATTAAATTATAGATACTTAAATTATAGATACTTAAATTATAGATAATTAAATTATAGATAATTAAATTATAGATAATGAAATTATAGATAATGAAATTATAGATAATTTAATTATAGATAATTTAATTATAGATAATTTAATTATAGATAATTTAATTATAGATAATTAAATTATAGATAATGAAATTATAGATAATTAAATTATGGATAATTAAATTATAGATAATTAAATTATAGATAATTAAATGTATTCAAATATCTTTTTACAAAGAAGCAACTAGGGTCCTGGTTCGAATGTTGTTAGAGATAGCCACACTGATGAGCAGTAGATGGATAATTATATTTTATAATATATACACTCCCATAGAGGAATGAGGGGGTCACATTGACATATGGGAATAATGTTCCCTCCTCAGCATGCATATATATATATATATATATATTTTTATTCATTTATTTATGTATATGGATATCAGAAAACATTCTACGTGAATTTACATTTCAACAAAGTTACTCGTCTTGTTGGGGGTTCAATAACGATGAGATGATCAAAACATCGAAACGCAGATTAATTCGCATAGGGTCTTTTTGGTGTTTATATACTTCCATAATACCTCTACATATGTATTGAGCACTTTAAAAAAAAATATATATTGTTTTTTTTTTTTTTAATCCAATACATTTGAACGTATTTAATATATGTTAACTGAAAAAAAAAAAAAAACCCTAGCAGAATGCTCGATTATTATGAAAAATATATATATTTATTTTTGTATGTATTACCGAATATGAGAACAACATCGATACCGTCAGTTTCAAATCCAAACAAAGAAGGGCCATATAAGTGGTCTCCCTTACCAGACATTCCAGCTTCTGTTTTCGTCTGCTTTTTTTTAGGAAGGCAAACCAAAACAGTCTGAAGAGAGTTTGGTAAGGGAAAGCACTTATAAATCTCCTTTGTTTGGATATGAAACCGACGGTACCAAGGTTGTTCTGATATTCTGTAATATATATACAAATATGTATACATACGCGCTCACACACACACACACAATGTTCGTATCAAATGTTTATTCCAGAAAAGAACAGACATGTATATTCTCCTTTATGAAAAAAAAACTTACAGAAGAAAGGAATACACACACACGCAGACATATATATATATCCTATCAAATGACGACACAATAGAAAAACAGACACTCCCATCCATAGACACACACTCATATGCGCACAGATCTTTTAAAAGAAATCACAGTTTTTGTTGTCAGCAAATCGTTTTATGTCCGCTCCATTAGGCTTCAATTTTCTTCTTCTTCATCATCCTGTCAAAAAAAACAAAAAAACAAAAACATCAAACGACATTCACAACAAAACAAACAAAACTAAAACTGCTTTCCTTTCAGTCATATTTGCCACGCCTACCGACCCACACAAAATAATCTGACATACAAAAAATCAAAATTGATCAGATTCGATTTTCATTCATTAGAAAAAACGCTTGGAAATTATGAACAAACGACAACGCATTCATGTTGTGTCCTGCATATCATAGGACTTTAAAAATGTTTGATTACAAAAGTTGCATGAATTAATGAATATATATATATATATAAACAAATGATTAATAAAATATGTTAAAAGACATCTTGAAAAAGAGTTAAAAACATATTTAATTTTAAAAAAGGAAAAACAAGATAAGTGGATAGTCCTTAATCCGCGGAGTTTCGAAGAAATACTCTCTTTCTCATCAGAGGGCAGGAATTAGCAAAATGCAGGATCGGATTTTGCATATAAAAGTATTTAATGAAACTACAAGTAAGTCAAAGATCTTACTTGGTTAAAAAAAGGGTGAGGTAAGGGGAACAGGAGGCAAAAGAAAAATAATAAAAAGATGGACTCTCCCGTCAATTTCAACGTATGTGCTTCCGCCACAATAACTAAGTTGCTTGGAAATCCACACAGATGATTTGTTTATAATGGTGAAGGCTTTGTGTAGAACCAACCATAATTGGTAACCTTTGTTTGTGAAGATGATAGCCATAGGACAGAGTATACAGTATACTGCAGGTTTTTAAATCAGAGTTTGCTTGCTCTAGATATACGTCTTAATGAAGACAAGGGATGCATCTCTTCCAGTAAATTAATGCGCCCCCAGATGCCAACCTGGAAATTTCTATGACTGTGTGCAGTACATACAGCACCTAACCTTCCCAAATGGTCACTCATCTGATACTGGCCAGGCTCAACATTGCTTAACTTTGGTGATCTGGTGAGAACCGGTGTATTTATTTAAAACCTATATGTTATATATTTCAGAGACATATCATGGTTTCAATGAGGTGGATCGACTTTTTAAAGGCCGTTAAAAATCCAATTAAATCATTAGTGACTCACGGAATAAAAACAAAACTAAAAATTCACTACTCTCTCTCTCTATGTGTGTACGAAAATGTATTAAAAAAAATGAATATAAAAAGTAGAAAAGTTTATAACTTTCTTTTATTTGTTTTCTATTGGTCATGTGCAGGAATACAAAATATTAGCAGGGACGCCTGACATTGCCTGTGATTGAATGATGATCACCAAATGTTTCACACTTCCATATTTTTATTGTCATCGAAATCAGTGTTATTGCTAATTTTTTTCAATCAAATTGACTGATTGCCTGCTCCAGTTAGAGACCCACTGCAGTACACTGGGAGGAAGCTTCATATGTCTCCCCGCAATGACTTCGTCCACAATACATTAAAGCTTAAAATGCAAAAGTCAAGTATCATGGTTCAATTGTGCTTTATATAGAAATATTCATTTCAAATGCACTTTTGTCATACCAAAGAACCAACTGTTGATTTTATATGTTGGGCCTTTCTTGGCTTGAGTGGTAATAAAACTTCTCAAATGCACTTGTGATGTTAGGCTGTATAAGGTGTTCACTTTGGTCAGAATCGCATGTTCCTTCTTTCATTTGATTTTTTGGGATTATCGATACTGATCGAAGATATTTCGATACAAAACCTATCTATGAACACTACCAAATAAAGCATGTTTGTATGAAATTTCATAAAAATTGGCCCAGCCATTTCAGAGTTCATAGGAGATAAACTCATATACAAAGTTCTTTATATATATATATATATATATATATATATATTAGAAGGGGGTTAAAAAAGTATATAAAAGCTTCTTTAAGATTAGACACTCTATGGTCCCCCCTCACCAAACTTTCACAAGAAACACTCGTCTAGCTGAAACCACTATCAATAATTTCCCCCGCTCTTTATCTGTGTCTAAACCTAAACGTGGATTCCATGAACAAAGCTTCTTTCCTATAACTGCACACCTGTGGAACTCTGTTCCGTTTGCCTGCTTTCCAGCTGACTACAATATGGTCATCTTCAAGTCCAATGTAAACAAGTTCTTGATGAGCCGTTCCTCTAAAGTAATCCAATTTACCAAATTTCCACTACTAACGATTACTACGATATTGTCTCATTGACTACCGTACACTCATTAACCCTTATCCTCGAGTGGCCTCTTGGCCTTGGTAAGTGGTGACTCCTATGTAAAAAAAACAAAAAACTATCAAGATGTGGAAAGCTCAACAGCTTGAACATAATAATAGCAATTATAGACAGAACAAATATATTGGTATACATAGATGCATTTGTCGATTTAATAAGGAATAGGGATTAAGGGATGTGTACTTTGTACCTAGGTATTTTGAAGCCTAATGCTTCTCATAAAGATGTAATGATGTTGCATTGAAATGTTTGCAACCTAGCCTCCAGCCCCTTTCTGATGAGAAGCATTAGGCTTTGAAATACCTAGGTATAAAGAAGATATAAAACCTCCCCTAATTACTGTTTCCTTATTTCATCGACAAATGAATCTATGTATACCAACATTGGCTTGTCTACAATTGCTATCATATATTTTTCCCCCCAAATCTCTGACCTTGATGGAGGAGAGACTAAAACTTGCTGCTATGGTTTTAAATTACCTGAAATAACAGTAATTCCAAATATTTCTCATATGTTATATATCCCCCCCCCTTTTGAAAATAGGGTACGATTATGCAATATCTCCAATATCAAATAATCCTTATACACTGTGAAATTTACTTTATGTAGGAAAACAAAAGAGGGGAGATATAACATATGAGAAATATTTGGAATCAAGTCTCCCCTTGTTGTTATTTCAGATCATTTGAAACCATAGCAGCAAGTTTTAGTCTTCCCTCCATCAAGATCAGAAGTTTTGAGAAAATATCAGATATTTTGTAATTCATATGCAAAACTAGGAAAACAAATGATTGAAACATTTTATGTCTGTATAAAATAGGCTTTGGATGATGGATGATCTCCTTACTGTGTGACTTTAAGGGCAAATAGCCTACTACACAATTCAGGTTATTACCTTTCCAACAAGCCTTCATTTGTTAAATTTTGATCAATAGTCTGAGATTTGGAACTTATAAAATTGCCCAAAAAGGTCAGATATCTCTCTCTCTCCCTATATATATATATATATATATATATATATATATATATATATACACTGGTAGCAAAATTGAATATTGAAATGCTCCTATCTTTGGTTCTATGGGATGAAACTACATGGAAATTTGCAGGCTTTTTGAAGTCATGGTTAAAATTTTATGAGAATTGGTGAAAAAGAACCTAGGTTTTCAAACCAATAAAACATGCCCAAATTTGCCTTCATTTGTATATATAATGTCCTGCACACCAACTTCAATTTTGCTGCTTTGGTTTTCTCCCCTGTGGCCTTGCCAGGCCACTAATATATATATATATTTAAAATTACAAAGGTAAATATTATCTTTATATTAGAACCTATTAAGATAATAGAAGGTACTTAGAAAATATTTTGTGCATTTTGGTGTTTGATTAATAAAAAATTAGTTTATTTTTTTAAATGAAAATAGAGGGTAAAAAAGGAATGCAAACCGCTTGTGAAAATTCAGAGACTGCCAATATTTTTTAAAATTTTAACAAAATGTATTAAACATTAATTAATAAATATTTCCCAAATTTCACTCTTTTTGCAGTATTTTAAAGGCTTTTTATGTTCATAATATGAACAAAACTTAACATTGAAAATTTAAATATTTCAGATTTGCATTAAATTTAACTTATAATCATTACACATCAATTAAGTAAGATTCCCTGAAGTTCAATTTTGTTGTCTCCTTACGAAAATAAAACTCAGGATATTATGATACTAAACCTTATGTCAAGAATACTAATTTTCATTTTTAATGGAAACCACTCTATACAATATACAGCACAATCACATTGACACACCGGTTCTTGCAAGATCACCAAAGTTAAGCAACATATATAGTCTGGCCAGTACCAGATGGGTGACCATTTGGGAAGGCGAGGCGCCGTATGTATCACGAGGTAAAAAAAATACCAGATTGGGAAACTGGCATGGTCTATCCTTCTCTTGGGGGTAGATGGGTTTCTCTTAAGCTGTGGTAGGCAATCCATCTAGTGATGGAGACGTCACGATAAAAAATACCTTTGATAGCCTTGGCGAAGCATCAAGTATTTCCAGTCATTAAAAAATAAAACACCAAAGCCAGACTGGACATCACTAAAAGGGCACAGATTTTCCAAAAGATCAACAAGCTTGCCATTGACCAACGTTTCTGTTGTGTCCGGAGAAATGGGTTGTCAGAATCATGGAATATTTGAATGAAAAGCAAACAAGCTCATTTTAGGTTAAATACTATTCATTACTGTTGAAACACAAATCGTATTTACAGCACGATATGCACGTGTTAGCGCAGCCGCCATCTTGTCCGTTCTCCCTGGAACTCTATAGTCTTTTTCTTTTTGTCTATTTAAGGGCAACAACTCTTACTTCCTTTATTAGAATTATTTTCCCTTCAGCTTTTGATCGCTATAACACTTTCAAAGCCTTTGCTAATAAGAGAGAGGAGTCTAACAGGACGATACTTAGTTGGGTCACACCGATCACTAGCGCTTTTAAAGATAGCGACAACAAAGGACTCTTTCCAACAATAAGGGAAACATGCTTTTGATAAACAGAGATTGAATAATTTTGAGAGGACAGAAGAAAGTTCACGAACACAAGGTTTGAGAACAATAGGAATCGAATAAGGACTAGAGGACTTGAACTGGTCAAGATCAGAAAGAACCCTAGCAACCATCAAATCAAAATACATTGCATTTGATGGTTGCTAGAATTCTTTCTGATCTTGACCAGTTCAAGTCCTCTAGTCCTTATTCGATTCCTATTGTTGTTCTCAAACCTTGTGCTCGTGAACTTTCTTCTGTCCTCTCAAAATTATTCAATATATATATGACAGAAAGAGATGTGTATTTCGACCGTTATTTTGTGTACCGAAACAAAAAATTGTTTCACTAGTAAGAATTTCTAGATGAATTTGAAACATTAGCCCAAAAGTTATGTAAATCTACAGATTTATAAAAAAAAAAGGAAAAAGTTCTTATTTAGAATTCAAACTAATTAAAAAAAATAACAACTATAGAAAAATCTTTATGATGAACATAATTGTCAAGGAATGAAGATGTCATATTCCAAAAATCATATAAAATGATCAAGTAGTTTTATTTTAATAAAGAAAATCAGTTTTAAACAATTTTAAGCGATTAATGGGAAATCATAGGCATTTACAAGGCTAATCTCGCAAGTTAGAATTATTGTGGACTTATCTACCCTTGCCTTTTTATTTTTTCAAGAAAGTCCCTTTTTCTTGCTTATAACATTTGATTTTCTTGGTTGAAAATAAAACTAGTGATCAATCTATGTGATTTTTGGAATATGATATTTTCATTCTGTGATGGGTATGTATATCATGAAAAATTTTCTGTATTTTTTTTTTTAATTCGGTCGAATTCTAAATAAGAACTAAAAAATGTCATCCTTAACATCTAAAATTACATTATTAGTACAGACAATTCTTCATCCAAAAATTAACATTTTTTTTTTTTTCTTAATGATAAAAATTATAATCTGGGCATGTTTTATACTATTTTGCTGATTAACTTTGCTTTTTAGTGAAAAACTGGTTCTCCAAAACCTCATTTTTTGAACAGAATGAAAAAAACACTACACTATTTTCACACATTTCCATTAAAAAAAATTTTCATGAATATTTTTATGTTTTACATAAGAGCCATAGTTTAAAAACCCCTGATATATTTAATAAAAAAAAAAAAAAAAAAAAAAAAAAGAAAAAGAAATTTAGTCGTTACCTGATCCCTAGAAAAATCCACTTGTGGATCAATATTTTCAGCCAGGGCCCGGATTCTTTCTAAACTGCTATTTGTGGCATTCGACATCTCTCCGCCGAGAATACTGAAGCCAGGCCCCAACCGTTGGTAGGAAGGAATATGTTCAGAAGTCGAGTCCAGTGCTATTAACGAACGTCCTTGCCCAGAAAATGGCGGCCTAGCTTTAGGAGGTAGTGAAGGGGCCTGATTTTTGGAATGGATCACAGGATGATAATCGCAAGGCTGAAGCAAATTCGATGGAAGCTGTTGCACTATATATTCAACGTTAGGACGCACGTTAAAATGGCCATAGGCTTTCAGACAAATCTGTACGGTATCATCTAATTCAGAGTAACAGAAAATCTGTACAAAAGAGAAAGAAAAATAAAGATTAAAAAATGTCTGTTTTTGTACTTCTCACTCCAAACAAGGGATATTACCACTTTAACGTTAGGGGTTACTATTTGGGACCAGTTGAGCAGCAAGATATCTGTTCACATTACATGTAAACTTCCGCATGCCAATACAGTAATGGAAGCAGGAAACAGGGATGGAATTCCAAAGTCTAGCAGTCCAAGAATAGAGACAATTAGATTAAAAGGCTTTTTGGCATCTAGAAATCTCAATAGTGAAAGGGTGGAATTTTTCTGCTTGTTGGGTTAGTCTGGGGTATTCATGTCGACAGTGAATAAGTGCTACTAGTTCATCAGAGCACATTCCATTAAAGTACTTGTAAAACAAGCACAAATTTGCAACATTTCAAGTGATGGGACAGAGGCTGGAACTTGGTTGATAGTGCGGGATTTGAGACTGTTCAAGAGGGAAAGACTAGTGGTAGATACACCAGCCCAAATGTGGCAACCATAGTCCATGCATGGATGTATGGTGCCTTTGCAGAGGTTTTTGTTAGTGGGAGCCCACTTTCTTTGCAGCAGGCTTGGCAATGTCCTCAATATATTTGTTTCAATTCATGTTGCCTATGAATGTTAAGCCAAGGAGTTTGAATGATCAGCTCTCAGGTAGGGTGATAAGTGAAAAAGGGTCCAAAAAATGATTGTACGGCTACAAGGTAGCGTTTAACACTTTTCTTTTGTGAAATGAGAAAATGTGAGATCGAAACCTCCTTTTCTATCCAGACAAAGCACAAACACAAGTAGCTGCATTTTGTTTTATTAAATAAGGGACTTCAGGGTGGAACAATGAGATTGTCGTCCTAGAAAAGACAACATGATTCCATTTCCGTTTGATAAAAAACAGTTTTCTTTTTTGTTGCAGACCATCTACTCGTTGGCCAGTTGTGTACAAATTCCAAGAGTGATAGGAGACTTCTGTCATGTGCGAAAGCGACACAAAGTTTAATGAGCGAGATCAGAGATGCGCTGCTGTACAACTCATGCTCCCTACCAATCCAAGTTATGACTACAGGACCATTGTCATCACCTTCAAAATTCATTGCTGGATTGCCACAAATAACAAGGACATACCCAGGGTGATGAAAACGAAGTTTCCGGTCACGCTTATGGTCTTTGGTGTGGTTTCAAGTGAGAGCCACATCATACCACCTCATACAGGGTGACCCCCCCCTAAAAAAACGGGCCTCAACTCTAATTAGGCCCCGTTTCTTAGTGTTTTGTCCGAATGAAATAAAACTTTGGTTATAACTAATTTATTATATTCAAAACCTCACATCAAAATACTAGGGTCTTTGGCCTTTTTTTCTCCGTTGACTGTAAACTGTGAAGTAAATAAAGGGGGTACTTGTATAGTTTAATCAAGACATTTAAAAATGAAAATATTGAAAAAAAGTTTATATTGTACGTATCTGTTATGGAATGAAGTTCTCCGAAAAAAAATTTCACTTAATTTCATCAAGCAGATATTTTTACAGCGAAAAAACAATTTGTTATGATACCAAGCAAAAGGTTTGATTCTTATGAAGAAAAGCTAGTATTAAAGATGGGGAGGGAGTGTCGGTGCTTTAAATTGAGTTATCACCCCCGTAGTGTTTTAAAAGATTCCAAGATGTCTACCTTCAACGCGCTGTCATAAAAACATGTTTTTCCGCTGTAAAAAAAAAACAAAAAAACTACTCGATCAAATTAAGTGAAATTTTTTTTCTGAGATCTTCAGTTCAAAATGGATACGTACAATATAACCGTTTTTTTTTATATTTTCATTTTTTAATGTCTTGATTAAACTGTACAAGTACCATAAAGGGTTATGTTCAAAATTCCGCACAGATGTCAGAATTGGACAAAATACATCTGAAGGAGGTCGGAGGTGACATCGACCAAAATGTGAAAATTACACTTATGAGAACAATAGTCTGAAGAATCTAAATAATACGTACTAAATATTTATCTTGATTTGAAGAAAAAAATCATAAGAAAAAAAAATCATATACAAAAAACAAAAAAGTTTTTGTTGGCTATCAGTTGTTTGTTATTCAAAAAAAAAAAAAAAAAGAAAAAAATTGTGAAACTTATTTACAATGATTGTCCCCCCCCCCCCCGCATTTTTTTTTTTTTTTTTTTTTTTTTTTACACAGTGATCACCACTTATCAAGGCCCGGAAGCCACTCAGGGATAAGGGTTATTGCAAGTACATTACGTTAGTGTGGAGATTTGATGGAGTGTTTACTTAAGGGGGCGGTTCATTAGGAATTTGTTAACATTAGACTTGAAGACATCCAAGTTGTAGTCCGGAGGGAAGCAGGCAGACGGAACAGAGTTCCACAGGTGTGCAGTTCTAAGAAAGAAGCTTTGTTCATGGAATCCGTGTTTTGATTTAGGCACAGATATAGAGTGGGGGAAATTTTTCACAGTGGATTCAGCTAGACGGGTGTTTTTCGTGAAAGATTGGCGAGGGGGGACCAGGGATTGGAGTTCAGACGAGCACCTGCCATGAAAATAACGATAAAACAAGGATAGGCTCGCAACGTCTCTTCTGTGAGAGAGGGGTTGCAGGGTAGAGAAAAGGGCATCCCCCACTAAGCCACGAAGTCTATTTTGTACTCTGTCAAGGCATGATAGGCTGTTTTTGGCAGCTCCTGCCCAGATATGGCAACAGTATTCCATCCTTGGACGTACTTGGCTTTTATATAGATAGAGAATTGCATCAGTAGTGAGATATCTTCTGGAGCGGTAGAAGGATCCCACCATCTTTCCAGCGACCTTGGCAACAGACTTGATGTACGTGTTCCATTTCAGATCAGGAGTAAAGGTCAAACCCAGAAGCTTGTCAAAACACGGGGCCTCACCCAGACGAGAGCCATCCATCACAATTGATGCCAGCTGGGGATCAGAGCGTTGATGATGTAAGGATAGGAGTTTGGTTTTGGATGCATTAAAGGTAACTAGCCACATCTTCCCCCACTGAACCACGCGCTCGAGATCAGAGGAGAGAGAATCAGAGAGAACTTTGTCATTTACAGCCTTTGATGTGTTGCTGTAGATGGTCGTGTCATCAGCATAGATGTCAACGAATGATTTAAGTATGTGTTTAGGGAGGTCATTGATGTAGATCAGGAAGAGAGTTGGGCCCAGGATTGACCCCTGAGGGACCCCAGCATTTATATTGCAGGCCTCCGATTTTTGTCCATCTACCACTACTCTTATAAGCCTATCGGAGAGAAATGATTTAATGATTGAGAAAACATTTCCAGTTATACCGTAGCTGGAAATCTTGTGAAGTAGACCCTTATGCCATACCTTGTCGAAGGCCTTTGATATGTCAAGAGCAATTGCCCTAGAAAGGAAGCCTTTGTCAAGAGATTCACTAATCCTGTGGGATATAACCGTCAGCACATCTGCGGTAGATCTTGCAGAGCGGAAACCATATTGTGTGTCACTAAGAAGGTTATTCCTGCTGAGGTCGTTGACTATTTCTCTATTTAATATGGATTCCAGCAACTTACTCATAACACAGAGGAGACTTATTGGTCTGTACTGAGAGGGAGATGACTTATCACCTGAATTCTTAAATACAGGGCAAACTGATGAGGTCTTCCAGGGGGTCGGAAAGCACTTCTCCTTAAGGCAGCGCTTAAATAGTTTTGTAAGTATGGGAGCAAGTTCTGGTTGAAGCTTTTTTAACACTATAATTGGGATGCCATCAGGGCCAGTTGCTTTACTGGAATCTAGGTTTTTTATTAGCTTGGCGACCTCATGCACGGATATTTGTACGTTACCTAGCTTGGTCTGTGTTATAGGAGGAAATATGGGGAGTTGATGGCCTTCGTCGCATAGGGTAGAATTAGCTGCAAAGTTCTTTGCAAATAGTTTGGCCTTGTCTGACGCTGACGAGATGACCTCTGGTCCATTGATAATGGTTGGGATAGAACGCACACTTCTGTTCAGGATCCTATTTGTTATTTGCCAAAACTGGTGAGAACCAAGCCGCTGATCAGCTACCTTGGATTTAACAGACTGGGCATATAGCTCTCTTGCATTTTTTATTACTCTTTTACAGTGGTTGCTGGCAGTCCTGAAAGCAGCTTTAGTCTCAGTGCATCTATTACGTTGGTAGCTATGGAAAAAGTGATTTCTGTGCGCGATAGCAGCAGCACATTCTGGGGAGAACGATGGCTGGCTTTTAGGTTTTTGTTGGAATTTTTTAGATGGTATGAATTGGTCTATGCCTACAATTAACCATTCGGTCAGATCTGATACTATAGAGGAGTGCAGAGGTAAATCAGATATGAATGTACGGAAGCTATCCCAGTCAGCCATAGAGTATCGGTATACAGTACGGTGGAGGGGTACGTCTGGGGGCTTCTTACATTTCGTTTTTATCTTAACTGATACGACGGAGTGGTCGGAGGATTCTAGAGGAGAATGAACGGTACATGAACATAGCTCAGGGGAAGTTGAGAGAAAAAGGTCTAAGAGGCTTGCATATTGATTGGGTGTATCGGGCACACGGGTGGGTTCGCGAACTATCTGAGTGAGGTCATAAGCAATGGCAAAATCATGACAAAACCTCCCCTCATCATCTGTCTTATTTGAATGGGTCAGCCATTCCACGTTATGGACGTTGAAGTCACCACAGATGTGGATGTTAGCCGAGGGATGTGAAGACAGTATGTGGTCTATTTTCTCAGATATGCTCTTAAAGATAGTAACTCCGCTGTTGTGGGGCCTATAGAGGGCAAATATAAATGCAGTGGTGTTAGCAAGTGCAACCCTGAAGCACATATAGGGTAAATTAGGATCTTCTCTTCTTCATAAAACTAATGATAGTATAGTCCATATTCTGCATAAGTACCCACATAATAATAATAATAAAAATAATAAAACATAAATGCAAAAAAAAAAAGTCGCTACTTTTTAAGGTAAAAAACAAAAATATAAATTAAAAAAAAAAAAAAAAGTTCTTACTTTAACAGGTAAAATAAGAAAACATAAATGCATAAAAGTTCTTAGATATTTAGGTAAAAAAAAATATGAATGCAAAAAAAAAAAAAAAACCCACAAAAAAGTTTTCATTTCCAGGTAAAATCAAAAAAATATAAATGCAAAAAACAAAAAATTTATTTTTCTACATAAAATAATAAAATCTAAAAAAAAAAAAAAAAAATAAAAAAGTTCTTATTTTTCTACATAAAATAATAAAATCTAAAAAAATTCTTACCTTTCCAGGTAAAATTGGAATGGTAAAATGTGATCTGTAATCTTGTCGTTGCATATATTTGTAGATGATTCCACCTTTCTGAAAGAATTCGGGATATTCTTGGATATAAGACCAAACATCTTTGTCTTGGAGATTAGCTGGAAATAATAAAGATACTCTCGAGTCAGCACACAAGGAGAAACATACAAAAGAAGAAAAGGAAAAAAGAATGGATTCATTTTAAAGATTCCACAGAATGTGCTCTGATGAACAACATACACTTATACAGCTGCAAAAAAAGTGAAGCATGCATGAGCCCCAATGAGTGCACAGTGAATGAGGCTAAAAAAAAAAAAAAAAAAAAAATGACTAAGTTCAGCATTTGCCCCCCCCCCCCCATTTAGCCCTAAAAGTTCCCGGGGAACGTCAAATCCTGGTGAAAAAGGTGCATTACATACTTAAATTTGAGTTCTGCACCATGCAAAAAAAGAAATTACTAAGTCCATCATCTGACCCCCCCCCCCCATTTAGCCCCAAAAGTCTCTAGGTCTTAACATATTTAAATTTGAGTTTAGCACCATGCAAAACTGCTAAATAGACATACACAGAAAATTTTGGACAAATATGGTATAATAGTCCCAAAAGAGCCCCTGGGACAAGAGTTATCATGAAGTATAGACAAACAAAATTATATAGAAATCGATTAGTTACAACTTTTCAGAAAGTTTTATAAAAATCCAAGGAATCATGTTTTTTTTTTTTTTTTTTTAATAAGCACAAAAGTGTCAATTTTAGCTATTTTAACCCAAAAGGTACTCCTAGGAGGGCAACCGGAGTTTTCCCGGAAAATCCGTTCTGTTACTTTTTTACTCATATCATGTTTAATGTTTGTGCAAAATTTCAAAAAATTCCAAGGCATAGTTATTGAGAAAAGTGTGAACAGACCTACAGACAAGGGTGAATTTACAGTTGCACCCTCTTTTTGTCAGGGGACCAATAACAATATATATATATATATATATATATATATATATATATATATATATATATATATATATATATATATATATCTCCAAAACTAAATATAATAATATATATATCTAAAACTAAATATAATAATAATCATAATAATATATATATATATATATATTGTTAGTATGATGATGTAAGATCAGAAAGCGATCAAAATTCCTACCGAAATCATCTTCCTCTGGTAAAATATCCACGTCCAGTCGGTCACCATGATTCAGGAGAACCAGTTCGGTGTCACAAGTTGGGCACAAGTGACGAGGGGGAAAACCCATACGGATTTTCTGCCTGGTTGCTGGAATGCCAAGTTCCTTACTGATCAAAGCCTGCAGTTCTTTAAAAGAAACGTCCTTTGCAATATTGAGCAACACCTGCACCAAAGAAACGGAACAAAAAGAAAATCAGAAAGACAATTATTTAACGCAGATGGAAATTTGGTAATTGTAAACATGTGTGATGTTGCATGTTTAGTGACGTGCATAGCTGAAAGTAACATCCTCTTGAATACAAGGTTTCATCCTGTAATTATGACCCACTTGAGATTTTCCAAAATTAATGTTCATAGCACACTAACACGGCTACTAAACGTTGCCTGGGGCCAAAAGTCTAACATTCTATTAAAATTCCTATCTATTTCTATCTTTCTCTTTTCTCTCCTTCCATTTTGCTTTCTCTCTCCCAAACCCCTCTTTCTCCTCTGCTCAGCCCATTTCTCTCTAGATGCACACACACACATTATATATATATATATATATATATATATATATATATATAGCCAGTAGAGTTTAGTTTCCTAGAAGTACATCCAATGAAACAACATGTGTCTACCAAAGAGTGCTCAATGAGTGAACAGAGCAGGTATATTAAATTTATTTATACAAACATTAATGGCTACATTACGTTTTTGACAGTAATTCTTGGCCTGATGACGTAATCCCCCAACACGGGTGATTACAGAAACATGTATGCACATATGTAGCCATTAATGTTTGTATAAATAAATTTATATATATATATATACACACACACACACACACATACAACTCTCCTTTATTTAAAAAGATTCCTTGTAGAATTAGCTGGAATTTTCTTTCTAAACTAATACATAATAACACTGACCCCCCCCCCCTCCTTCTCTCTCCAATAAAACTTTGTTTTTTTTTTCTAAATTTTAGATATAACACATCCAAGGCAACACTGGTTAAAGTAACAACAACTTTGTGATGATCTGTTATGTATTTTTTTGCTTTTAGCTGGATATACAAACATGCACGCAGACATTTGCTCTCTATATAATAAACTAGCGGGGGTACCCGGCATTGCCCGGGTGTTTGGAGGTGTGTGTGTGTGTTGGGGGTGAGGGGGGTCAAAACAACTCTGTTTAAAACAAAAAAAAAAAAAAAAACGTTGGCCAGGTGTTTGGAGGTGTAAAAGAAAAAAAAAGTTTTAGTAGAAAGGTAGGCTTGAACCCTTTGATGCGGAGGTGGAAAGGAAATGGAAAAAAAACCTGCGACCTAACCATCTCGACCACAGGAACAGACGAATTGATAAGTTTGTTAAGTTGACGTTTATAAAGCGAAATTAACAGGTGCGAGAACGTTAAGTCGCATGATGTTTGACCTAGTTTTGCGTTGGAAGTCAGTTTCTGTTTTCCCCGCTACGTGGCGATCAAAAAATATCTCAAAAATAGCTTGTAAAAGTCAGGTAAATTAAAGATAACTGCGACCAGAGTTCTTTAGTCGTAGATATTATTATTTAGACAGCATATAAAAAGTTTTAAGGAGCGAGCCAACCGAGAATCACGGCGAAAAAAGCCTTTTGTAGACATACACGAAAAGCGAACACACACATTTTCGCTTTTATATATATATATATAGATGGTGGACCATTAACACCTTTTCCTAGATGTGGACTGCCTCTATTTATCTCTCTCTCTATATATATATATATATATATATATATATATATATATATATATATATATATATATATATATATATATATATATATATATATAGTAAATTGGGTATAAACCATTTTCTAATATTTTTTTCCGCTGAGGACATGGGTAAACATCGAAAACCTATAGGTTAAGGAAATATACTTATTGAAATATATTCTTTGTCTTGCATATAATAAAAATTTTAGATTTGAAATTTAACCATTTCACATCATAATATATACATATATATATATATATATATATATATATATATATATATATATATATATTGTGCACATTACAGACACAAACATTCTCCTAGACATGCACATCAATACATACAAATATATGTCCATGCATGTATGCACATGTAAATACATAAGACACCATATATATATGCACATACATATATGAATAGGTACACAGATGCGTACGAAAACACATACATATGCTCAACAACACGCACATACACAAACATTTACATACACACAAACCAAGGTATACACATTTTAGTGTGCTCATTGATATATTTTTCATTAATTAGAACATACCATTATATATTTTAGAATATATATTCTATGCAAGACGGTAAGACGAAAACATTCTTTTTGTAAATTTTCACAAAGTCTTAATGCAAGAGGATAAGATTTCCGATAAGCTTTATCTTAAGAAAAAAAAAATTTTTTTTTCAAGAAAAGTATATTAAAAAATTTAACAGGCGATAATGTTGTAATCTTAATGGAAGCAGTCCTGCGGCAATGTGTTCTGCAGATAAGAGGTTATTGGAAGAAAATTATGTTCATAGGAAGTTGCAGTGGCGGTAGAAGTCGTGCTCTTGCTGTGAATGACATACAGAGGAAACAGGAGATTGGAGCTGTGGGTATAACAATAGAGTAGGGAAAGACTAGCAGCATCTCTTCTGCCAAAAAGAGGCTGAGATGAAGTGAAGAAATCATCCTCCACTAGATTATGAAGACGGTTTTGTATTCTGTTAAGACAGAAAAGCGTCCTCTGAATTGTGCCTCTCATGATGCAATGATCTATCTTACCATACCATACTGAAGTAGCACCTCACCCTAGGCGGGTTGAACAGTTTTCCTCTCAAAGAGGAAGTTTCATGGGAGTATCAAATTCACAAGCAGTCCCCAGTCACTTGTATATCCCATCTGGAGAAGATGACGATGTTAGGTTCTTGCAGCGAGGTGTTGGTGTTCTCCTACATACAGTGTCTGTTATTCCCAAATGGTCACTCATCTAGTACTGACCAGCCTCAACGTTGCTCAACTTTGGTGATCTAATGTGATGCGGTATCAAAATGATTATGCCATATTAGGCTGCATCCAACTCTTATATAAAGAGAGGGTCGTATCAGGAGACCCTTTTTTTCATAAAAAAATTCTGCTAGTCTCTCTCTGCTCTATTATTATTTAAATGAAAAATGCTCACTTGCTTTGGTTCCAACTTATAAGACATTCACAGCAAGAATTCGTCTTTCTACTACAGTGGAAAAAGACTTTTTCTTCTTCCATATGCTAGCCTAAAGATGAATTTTCTCGTCCAGAATACCCCCTATATTAAAAAACAAAATAATTTTTATGATGTGCATATCCCTGACAGAACAGAAATGTCATATCCCAAAAATCACATAAATTGATCAAGTACTTTTATTTTTAACTAGGAAAATCAAATTTTATAAGTGAGAAGGGCTTGTCTCATGTCGCCATCTTGAATAATAAACAAGATAGCTCAACAATAATTCAAACTTGTGAGATCAACCTTGCGATGCCTACGATTTCAGTCATCACTTAAAATTGTTTAAAAATGATTTTCTTTATCAAAATAAAATTACTTGATCAATTTATATGATTTTTGGCATATGATTTTTTTTTCGTTATGTCATCGATACGTACATCAAGTGTGACTGCTTCAAATCTGATGTCAACAAGCACTTATCATAAACTGTCACATAAGTAAAAACAAACAGTTCATTCCACTGATTGCTACTCATCTTTTAGATGACAATCTCCATCTCATTAATGAGTGGCTTTTAGCCTTGATAAATGGTTAAATAAATAAATAAAAAAATATATAGAATAAATTAATTAGAAAAAAAAAAAAAAAAAAAAAATTCCCGATTTACCTTTTGTCCATCGGACGTGGAGAGACGGATGTTTTTTACTTTAACAGTTTCAGTGGGGGGTTGTGTTTCACAGGGTTTCAGGATTGTAGACTCCATCTCGTGCAGATGCTGGGGAGGGGTGATATGTTCCATTGGTTTACACTTGGGTTGTAATTCATCACGCATTTCGACTGTGGCAAACATAGTTTCATCCTAGAAACAGATTTAGAAGCACAACAAAAAAAAAAATGCTAAAGTTTTCACCTGAGAGGAGAACATCTGAAAGGGGTTTCAAAACGTAGACAATGCATCTGTGTAATGTTTTCAATAACAAAAAAACACTTCTTAACGGACTGTTTCGTTAACATCTATTGAGCTAAAAATCCTGAAAGTGCGACTCTTAAATCCGTAAAGAAAAGTCACTTTGTATGGGAGTTCCTTCCTCATTGGTACCGAAATGGTTAAGCCTATCTTTTACAAATTTCACACAAAGGTAATTTATATGTCTGGCAGTGTTCTTAGATATGTTTTGTATAGAAATTCATTCAATAAGTATCGAAAATCGAAAAAATCCAATTTTAAAAATAGTCTTTCTTCTCTTAGAGATAAAAACGAAATAGTATTTTCCTTGGCCGGTGTAACGTAAAATATTCCTCCTGTAAAAATTCTTTTTTATCTGTAAGAGAAGAAAGACTATGTTTAAGATTGTCAAGCCCAAATATCAGCTGACATGACAATGTAAACAAACACAGACAGAATTTGATGAACGACATTATCATTATTTTTTTATTATTTTTTTGTGAATTAGTCCACCTGGCAAATTATTCCTCAAAATATATAATATTCAATAGAGGATTGATCCTATAATAGATATGCAATCTGCATTAATTAAAATATCATGTTTAAGCGTATTGTACGACCAGGCATTACCAGGTGGTTAGTTAGTAATAAGTTTAACTCTTAAATCTCTATCTCTACTATTAAATAAAAATCACTTTGTGTGTGAGTTCCTTCCTTATAGATTCCGAAACGGCTGAGTCTATCTTTTACAAATTTCACACGAAGGTAATTTATATGTCTGGCAGTTTTCTTAGATACGTTTTGTACAGAAATTCATCTGATAAGTATCGAAAATCGAAAAAATCCGATCTTTAACAGAGTCTTTCTTCCCTTATAGACAAAAAAGAAGAATTTTTACACAGAAATATTTTACATTACACCGGCCAAGGGAAATAATAGAATTATCTATAAGAGAAGAAAGACTATATCAGCTGACATAATATTGTAAACAAACACAGATGAAATTTGATGAGTGACGTTATTATTATTTCTTAATTTTTTTTTGTGAATTAGTACACTGAGCAAATTATTCCTAGTAATATATAATAATCAATAAAAGATTAATTCTATAATAATACGTACACAATCTGCATAAATTAAAATATCATGTTCAATCGTATTGTACGACCAGGCAATGCCAGGCGGCTAGCTAGTTATAATTACATACATTTTTTTTATGAAAATCATACCAGGCAAGACATGAAACCACTTGATGTAAGGAGCTAAAAATACAAGTGAAGCATGCATGTCCTTGTGAGTGCACAGTGAACGAGGCATAAAAAAAAAAAATGACTAAGTTCAGCATTCCCCCCCCCCCATTTAGCCCCAAAAGTCCCCAGTGGATGTCAAATCCTGGTGAAAATGAACAAACGGTGCAGTTTTAGGCCTTAGCATATGCAAAATTTGAGTTCTGCACCATGCAAAAAAAAAAAAAGAAATGACTAAGTCCATCATTTGACTTGAAAAACTCTAAGGCGTAGTTATTAAGAAAAGTGCGGACAGACAAACAGACAAGGGTGAATTTACAGGGCCATCCTCCTTTTGTCAGGGGGACCAAAAAAATATTACTTCAAGATAAAAAACCTTGCCAACGATAAGTGTTAGATGGAATAGATTCTGACCTAAAAAACAGCAATTCTTCCCTCTTAGTCAAAAACATCACACATGGAATATGAGAACGTTATTTATACATGTGTGGGTTCTTATACTAGCACTTCTTTTATAGTTGTTTATTATCATCGTCACTGTTTCGTCTAGTGGTTGCTGTACAAATAAGTTTATTTTCACACAGGAAAGACATAAGGAAACGTTCGCTGCGAGTTTTCTTCAAGGTTTTATTTTGGGGAAAATGAACTCAGGAGAGAGAAAGCTAACTATTTTGTTATTTAGTTAGCTTATTAACTGAAATAAGTGACGCACAGACAGAGACATCACAGTAACATTTCGCACTTTGACTATCAAGGCTTTCTACATTATTAGCCATGTTTCCTTCACATGGCTTCCATGAAGAGACTGATTTGAAAACCTTTTTTACTGCTCTCAGCTCAACAAATGTGATGTTATTCGTCATTGCTCGACTCATAGGTTTGTTTTGTTTATGTCGTTTAGCTTTGAGCTTACATACCAGCCATCCTTGACATAAGCCTGGGAATGATTCAGACTTGCAAATTCGGATTACCATGCACTCAGTGTGACCCTTATAAAAATTCGCACTAGTAAACGTAATCGCTACCAACATAAGATCCCTAGCATATAACAATCTGGTTTTGTTTTGACAGGATTCGAAATCTAGCGGACGAAGATCTCTTCACCCCTGCTTCTTCTTCCTCACAGAAAAGACGTAGACATAGCAAATCTATTTTTGCTCTCTCATTAGTTTCATGGCATATGCTCGACTGTGCTTCGATCTATGGTCTCTCTTTGTAGAACATTTACAGCAAGCACTTGCCTAGCTACAACACCTGCAAACAATTTCCCTTATCTGAGCGTAAAACTAAACATGAATTCCATGATCAAAGTTTCTTTCCTAGAACTGCCCATCTGTGAGACACAATACTGCAGGGTTGCTTCCCAGCTGACTATAACATGGCCATTTTCAAGTCTAATGTAAACAAATTCTTGTTGAGCTGTCCTCTTAAATAAATACACATTACCCATCCATGAAAAAAAAAAAAATACCATCATGATAAATCTAAAACGGATTATTTTTTTAAGAACGCCAAAAATTTGCTGCTGGTCGATCTTACCTTGTGTTCATCTTGGTGCGGCATCTGTTGCTCAGGTTGTTGGTGTTGACTCGCAACTGAACTTACATCCTCCTCTCCAATCGTATTGGTTTCCATGGCTGTCTGTAATAAAATTCTGGCCTTTTCAGAAATCAGATCACGTTGGAGTTCATCCTGAAAAATATTAAAGGAGAAAAAAAATGTATCCATTATAATCACTATTCGTTCTAATGAATTAAGGAAAAAAGTATCCAACCCAAAAGTTTTCTTATCTGGAATAAGTATTTTCAGAAAGAAGCCCATGCAAAATAAAATATGTTCCTGCCAATAACACAGTGAAACGTAGAAGCAAAAAAAAAAAAAAAAGAAAAAAAAAAAGGCTACTGTTATATATTAGGATCTTATGCCAGTTAGTAGCGATTATGTTAACGAGTATGAATTTTGGCAAGGGTCACATCACATCAGTACATGTCAGGATAATCTAGTGGCAAACGAAAATAGACCCAGCTACAGGTGGTATGATTGAAGCGGGTTTCAAAGGTTAGGTCCCTAAACAAAATGTGCTAGAAATGCACGGTTGGATGAGATGACTAAAAAGGATGTAATATATTCAAGGAGAGAAGAAAGAGTCCAGGGTAGTCTTTTGTTGGAAGTTAAGCAAAATGTTTCCCTCTCTGCCAGTTGATATTGCTGTATCAGTATTTCCTTCTGATATATACGACACAATCATGTTGATACAGTTAAGCAACATTGCACCAGGTCAATACTAAAATGGTTGATTATTTAGTAATACCAGGTGCTGTACGTGCTCGGAGCCTGGAGAGAGATGGATGTCACCAAACTATTCTTGCCCAAGGCATGTTGCATGAAATAATGCAGCAACCCCCTCCCATGACTCCAGTGGGTTAAGGGATTCATCCCTCCGTCGATTTCCTACTTAACTAGGTTCTTTACTTCTACTCTTTCAGTCTTCCATAGCATCCCTCAGCTAGAAAACGTGTTATATATTGGGACCCTATGCTACTAAGTGTTCCGTCTGCCTGCTTCCCACCTGACTACAACCCGGATGTCTTCAAGTCCAACGTTAACAAATTCCTAATGAACCGCCCCCTTAAGTAAACACTTCATCAAATCTCCACACTAAAGTACTGTACTTGCAATAACCCTTATCCCTGAGTGGCCTCCGGGCCTTGATAAGTGGTGACCACCATGTAAAAAAAAAAGAAAAAAAAAAGGAAAAGTTAACTAGTGTGGATTTTGGCGAGGGTCACATAAGGATAACCTGGCGACAAACAGAAATAGACCCAGCTGCACGTGGTGTGATTAAAGCGGGTTTCAAAGGTTAGTTCTCTAAACAAAGTATGCTAAAAATGCAGGGTCGAACGAGATGAGTAAAAAGAATGTAATGTATTCAAGGAGAGAACAGAAAGTTCTGTGCTTTTGTTGGAAATTAAGCATACGAGATGCTTCTAACAATGTATGAATCTAAGTGAATGTTGCCTTGAGACTCTGCCCGAACATTGTTGCTCATCCTTAAGACTAAGTTAAGAAATTAAGTAAAGAATTATATAGCCTAGGTAGTTTCCAGACCCTTAAGCAAATTCTCTCAAAATAAATAAAACCCTGAAAACTCAGCAAGTCTGCATTGTGTTTTCATGCATGAGTATTTGTCTTAAATTAAACAGAAGATTAACAACCACAAGCGGATCATGGCTAATCAAGGACAAGAAGGGACTATAAAAGAAAGTGTAATTTTAAATAAGCACCTTGTGTTCTGGATCGCTCACTGGTAAGAGCGAAAATGTGCAAGTATGCGTGTACGAAAATGACAATGTGCAAACTTCTTTTTGTTGCAACATTATAAGGTTTTACTAGTTTGAATTAAGTATTGATGTCAGATAGTTTGTTGTTTAGGTTTGACTTTGAAAAATCTATAATTTTATGTTAGAGCTGGAAGACCCGATGCTGCTTGAGATTTAACGACGAACATTGGTACCTATTTTCATTACACTCATAACACCACGTTTCTTTCTTTTTTCTGACCTAACTGCCTCTCAATTTCACCCTCTAATATAGTCAAAAGAAACTGGAACTTGAAAAACCCTCTGAATTACTGCATTATACATATGGTGTAAAGTTTATTAAAATTGGACATATGTATTTGAAGTTTTAAGGAAGTTCTGTCCCCATAGCTTCCTTAGAAGTACACAGAGATTTGGCACATTGAGGGACACAGATTTGTGAGCACTTCCATTGTTTTCCCTAAAAATTTTTTAATTTCATCCAAATAGAATATACTAGCAGATGTACCCGGCATTGTCAAGTATTAAACATAACATTACATTCCTTTAAAAAAAACAAATAAAAATACAGAAAGAAACTGAGACATGTGCATGTGCGTATTATATTTTTTCTAAACAATTCATTTCTTGTAAATAAAAAAAAATAAAAAAATACTCAAGCTGACATGGAAACCAAAACCTAAAGACAATGAGTCAAGTACGATAACCGTCAGGCCAGCTTTACATGTTCTTAAAGAAGTGTTTTCAAACCTACTTATTCTTAACATAAGGAATCTGTAATGTGAACCATTCGCGCATGCACATTCGTAGAACAGTTAGAAAACAGGTAAAAATCTGATGACCCCCCCCCCCCCCACAAACCAATTTTGACCCCTTAGCAACTCTTTTAGATATATAGATTTGACATTTTAAGAAAGGTTCTGCCTCCATAGCTCTCTGGGGGGGGGGCACTTAGAAATTGAAGGCCACTTTCATAATCTTCTGCAGCAAATTGTACATATTAATAAACTTTTAGTTTTTGCATTTCTTTCTACAAGGAACACAAAGACACTGACATTATGGTTCTTATCCAGAGTTTCCTCTATATTAAAAACAAAAATAAATGAAATGTGAGAAAACAAAAATATCATATTCCAAAAATCAAATAAATTTATCAAGTAGTAGTATTATTATTTTTAAATAAGAAAATTAAATTTTATGAGTATCCGAAAATATGACTGCCTTTCCCATCATTTTGGAGAAAGTGCCAAGAAAACAAAGGGAGATAACTCAACAATTCCTACTTTACTTTATTAGATTGATGTTGTCATGCCATCTATATATATATAAAAGCGAAAATGTATGTATGTATGTATGTATGTATGTACGCTTTTCCTCAATGTCCACAAAAGGCTTCTTTCAGAGAAGCGCTCGCTCGGTTCACAACTTCTTAAAACTTTTATATCATCTATAAATTGTAATATCTCACACTTAACCACGGAGCTCGCCTGTCTATTTAATTTTATTGACTTTCAAACGTTAATTATTCAACATTTCCCCGCATCGGCACGCGTTACATTCGGTTTTCGGTATAAACAAAAAGCGAAACTCGACTCTAATCACTGGCCGAAAGCCAGTGGTCTCTAGAGAGCTAAGTAACGTTTGGTCAATGTCGACTTTGTCATATCAGATGGTAGCTTTCATTTCGAGACGAGACGCTTCCCCTAATAAACAGGGAGCGGGTTTTTAAAAACAAACAAACCGATTTATTGACCTCATTAAAAACTGTCCCGCACAAAATGCTAACTGCTGAATAGCTATCGCCGTCACATCAATCAAAAACGCGCACCTGTTTTTTTTTTCACACTTTACTATTTTCCAACTGCGCGTCAAGGCTTCGTTTTTTTTTTCACGGGCACCTGTTTTTTTTCACACACACCTACAAACACCCGGGCGACGCCGGGTACCCCTCGCTAGTTAATCATATAAAAACAATTTCCTTTATAAAATAAAACTACTTCATCAATTCACATAATTTTTGGAATATGACACTTTTGTTTGGTCACAAGCACATACGTCATACAAATTTTTTCTTTATTTTGTTTTTTTTTAATAAAGGTGGAATTCTGGACAAAACCTTTTTGTTGAACTTTACAATCTGTACAGAATTTGGATTCCAGAGTTCAACAAGACACACCTGAAGAAAGTCGGAAGTTACATCAACTAAAACGTTCTGCAAAAAAACACTCAAGATGAGAACAGTAGTTCAAAATAATACAAATTATCAATCCTCATCTAAAAAAATTCAGAAACGTTATGAACTTTATATGTGCGCAAGAGAATCTGTTGAGAAAACATGATAGAAAACAAACTAACAGAAACAAAATTCCTTCTTTCGGTGTGCATCAAATGACTTGAATCTGTAGGGTTGAGCACAGTCTGAGGAGGAGCATCAGCAGTTAGGCCAACATCTTTAATTTTAGTCAACTCGAGAATCTGATTGACAAGAGAGGTCACAAGAGCTTCAGTGTTGAATTCTCCTGAAACAAAAAGAAGAAACAAATCAACTTATAGCGTAAACATATCTGGTTCTTGTCCAGAATTTCTCCCCAATTAAAAAATAAAGAAAAATCTGTATGATATACGTACCCATGATGAAACAAAGATATCATATTCCAAAAATCACATAAATTAATCAAATAGTTTTATTTTCATAAGAAAGAAAATCATGTTTAAGCGATTAATGCAAAATCCTAGGCATTACAAAATAAATCTTGCAGGTTTGAATCATTGAGTTGCTTTTTGATTTTATTTTTAAATTGGCAGGCAAAACAGTCTCCCTGCAATTACTCATAATATTTGATTTTGTCTTTTAAAAATAAAACTACTTAGTAGTTTTATTTTTTAATAAAGTAAATTTTTATTAGTATCCGAAAAATGACCATCTCGACCGCCACTTTTGAAAAAAAAAAAAAAAAATCTCAAAGACCAAGGAAGATAACTCAGCAATAATTAAAAACTTGCAGGATTTATGTTGAAAATTAGAAAAAAAAACAAAAAAAACAAACTTTTTAGTTAAAACTTATTTCTTGGGGGGTCACACAAATATTTATATTTTTTGTTTTAACTTTTTTCATCCCAAACAACACATACTGCCACTTGGAATGTAAGATGCTACTATTGGAGATTGTATTTAACACAGGACTGTAGGCAGTTCAGCAGCAAGACATTTGTTCACATTGCATTTAAACTTCTGCAGGTTAGTACAGCCAGAGAAGTAGGAAACAGTGAGGGAGTTCCAAAGTCTAGCAATCTGAGGGAAGAAACTATTAGAATAGAAGGCTTTGCAGCATCTGAGGACCTCAACAGTGAAGAGGTGGGATTTTGTTGCTTAGTCATGAGTATGTACCCTCAGTGGGCACAAATGTCGTGAGTTCATCAAAGCACATCCCATTAAATTACTTGTAAAACAAGCACAGGGATACAACACAGGGATGATGGGACAGAAGTTGGAGCTTGGTTGACAGTGCAGATTTGAGATTCTTTTTTGTACCGAGTTAGAGACTAGTGGTAGATTGATCAGTCCAGGTATGACAAAAATACTCCATACATGAGCAAATAATAGCTTTGTAAATATATAAGATACTCTCTAATGTGAGTAATTTTCTAGCACAGTAAAGGGAGCCCACTTTCTTTGCAATGCCCTCAGTGTATTTATTCCAGTTTATGCTAAGCCGAGGAGTTTGAAAGATGATCTCTCAGGTAGAGTTTTATGAGTCATGACTATTGGTGGTTGAGAAGGCTTCTTGTCATTGTTAAACTGAATGTTAAACCGAGGAGTTTAGTGGTTTTGAAGATGTTTATAGAGGAAACAGATATTATGGTGATAGCTATACAGATATACCTAGTCTAAGGGGCTTGAGAGGAATGAAAGTTAAAAAAAAAAGCTAACGATTTTTAGTTAATAATTTATTTATATATATATTTAATTAAATTATTAGTATTATTTTCTTCAACATGAGCGTGTCTAAGCTTAATATGTTAGACGCAGTCTTTGAACATAACACGATACGTGCAAAGCCGTTGCTTGTAACAAGACCCGCTTAATTATCAAATGTCATTTTTTTTATCGTATTGAGTAGTTTATTCAAATGCAATTCAGATAATTGGGCCTCGCATCAGTGACGGGCCCAATAAGCGGACAAGCTGTAGAGTGAAAGGCCCTGAAACGGTGCATATTCTCTCCTGACAACCCAATATCTGGAGGATGCTATGAAATACACTTCAAAAAACATAATTATTTACAAGTCTACGAGTGAATAATGAATAAGAAATGAAATAACCCCCCCCCCAAAAAAAAAAAATGATAAATACAATTCTATACAAGTCTACAAAAAAAAAAAAAAACTAAGAAGAAGAAGGCCCTGATACAACAGCTTATCTTCCTTGACAACTGACATTAAGTGCAAGCCGAAATGGATTACTTCACAAGTGAAAACAGCTGATAAACACCATTATATAAAAAAAAGCCTATAAGGTAAGCTGTTTCTTTCAAAACATGACATCTTCTGTTATTCGCTTGCTTCATGGCGAGTTTCTGCTACTGTTTTGCTAGTAATTTTTATCCTTTATATCCTCTTGAAGTGATGCGAATGTTTGTGTTTTGTCATACCTGGGAAATATTGCTGCACAAGTTGCTGTCCAATTTCAAATGCATTACTGTTCAATGATGAATCACTTTCATTTTCAAACCAAAGCACTTCCACTTTATGATTCTGAGTCTTCCATTTCAAAATCAGTGGCAATCTGAAAAGAGAAATGTATCCATTAGTTTGACTTTTTTCTTACATATAAAGTTAAGTATGTGTGAATGTTTTTACATCTATAAAGTTAAGTATGTGTGAATGTTTATATATTTATATATAAAATTAAGTATGTGTGAATGTTTATATATTTATATATAAAATTAAGTATGTGTGAATGTTTATATATCTATAAAGTTAAGTATGTGTGAATGTTTATATATCTATATATAAAATTAAGTATGTGTGAATGTTTATATATCTATAAAGTATGTGTGAATGTTTATATATCTATATATAAAGTATGTGTGAATGTTTATATATCTATATATATAAAGTTAAATATGTGTAAATGTTTATATATATATATATATATATATATATATATATATATATAAAGTTAAGTATGTGTGCATACGTAAATACCCCTAACAAACCTGACAAGCACCAAAATCCCATCTCTTCACTGCTGAGATCCCTGGAGCCCTCTACTTAAATAGATCATTCTCTTAAACTGCTAGACTTTGGAATTCCCCTCCCAATCCCCTGCTTTCCTGACATGCAGAAGTTCAAATGTAATGTTAACAAACATCTCACTGTTAAACACCCCTGCACAGTATCTCTGCAAATCTGCCCCATATAGTAGCCCCTTATGACTTAGTGGCACTGTGCCTTGTTTGGGGTGAAAAAAATAGTAAAAAAGATGCTAATAAACCTCTATAGAAAAATAAGTATGTGTGTGTATATATATATATATATATATATATACACACATTCTACTATAGCTATATATATATATATATATATATATATATATATATATATACACATTCTACTATAGCTATATATATATATATATATATATATATATATATATATATATACACATTCTACTATAGCTATATATATATATATATATATATATATATATATATACACATTCTACTATAGCTATATATATATATATATATATATATATATATATATATATATATATACACATTCTACTATAGCTATATATATATATATATATATATATATATATATATATACACATTCTACTATAGCTATATATATATATATATATATATATATATATATATATACACATTCTACTATAGCTATATATATATATATATATATATATATATATATATATATATATATATATACACATTCTACTATAGCTATATATATATATATATATATATATACACATTCTACTATAGCTATATATATATATATATATATATATATATATACACATTCTACTATAGCTATATATATATATATATATATATATACACATTCTACTATAGCTATATATATATATATATATATATATACACATTCTACTATAGCTATATATATATATATATATATATATATATATATACACATTCTACTATAGCTATATATATATATATATATATATATATATATATACACATTCTACTATAGCTATATATATATATATATATATATATATATATATATATATATATATATATACTAGCAATCGGTGCCCGGCGTTGCCCAGGTGTTTTGAGGTTAATGCTGAGAAAAAAAAAAACGGTCAATTTTTTAAAACTTTGACCCCTATTATGACCTCTTAACATTTATTGTTTAGGGATCAAGTAAAGTTAATAAGTTAGATCCATGTCCAAGGAATCTATATCTAAAATATCAAGTGTTTACTGTTTAGACCCAGAATTGTAGGAGGAGTTTGGTAGAGTTCTCAAAGGTCAAATCGTTGAATATTGACCACTTAATCGCCAAATTTCTGTCGAAAACCTATCACATCGATTTTCCCAAATCGCGAATTTGGCCCTTTTTTTAAAGCAGTTTGGCCTTCAAAATTTCTGTTTGGCCTTTTTCTTCACCGATGAAATCTGGAGACGCAACGGGAATTTTCGGCAAAAAAATGTTGTTACTATGCACATCTATGTAATGAAATACAATTTGTGGCAAAATTTCAGGAAAAACTAATGGATGGTTATCTCGCAATAGTCCGGACAATTCGCTAAATTATCTCGTCAAAACCATAAATCTCGAATTTTTGTGCATTTTTTTTTTGGGGGGGGGGGGGCTAATTTGGCATAATAGTGTCCATTTAATAGTATTTTCTTGTAAAAATAAAAAAATAAGGAAAATTACCAAAAAAAACAAACAAGAACAACAAAAGTGTGCCGTATTTTTAAAAGTTTTATTGCGTTGTTTTTATTTGCTTTTTTTATTTCATCGGTGAAGAAAATGGCCAAACAGAAAT
This sequence comes from Euprymna scolopes, assembly GCF_053919585.1. NCBI lineage: Eukaryota > Metazoa > Mollusca > Cephalopoda > Sepiida > Sepiolidae > Euprymna > Euprymna scolopes. The sequence continues at coordinate 61,973,464 of NC_136522.1, forward strand.
TTTGAAGGCCAAACTGCTTAAAAAAAAAGGCCAAATTCGCGAAATTTGGCCTTCAAAATTTCTGTTTGGCCATTTTCTTCACCGATGAAATAAAAAAAGCAAATAAAAATAACGCATTAAAACTTTTAAAAATACGGCACACTTTTGTTGTTCTTGTTTGTTTTTTTGGTAATTTTCCTTATTTTTTTATTTTTTCAAGATAATACTATTAAATGGACACTATTATGCTAAATTAGCCCCCCCCCCCAAAAAAATGCACAAAAAAACGAGTGAACGCGCGTATTTTTTTTTTTTAGTTTAGTTTCATAATGGCGGCCGTGGTGTCGGAGGTTCGATTGTTAGATTGTAAGTTAGTTTCGTATTTTTTTAAGTTGTAAATCGCAAGTTAGAAAAAAATTAAACCCTTCCAAGATGGACAATAAATAAGACCAAAATATTTTATGGTAAAGTTAAGAGCGTAAGAACTATACTTTTTTAGGAGATGTGATTATTGGATTAACCAATCAGAAATCGTCTGTGGCACACACATCTCTGTTTTTATAGATATACTAGCAATCGGTGCCCGGCGTTGCCCAGGTGTTTTGAGGTTAATGCTGAGAAAAAAAAAAAAACGGTCAATTTTTTAAAACTTTGACCCCTATTATGACCTCTTAACATTTATTGTTTAGGGATCAAGTAAAGTTAATAAGTTAGATCCATGTCCAAGGAATCTATATCTAAAATATCAAGTGTTTACTGTTTAGACCCAGAATTGTAGGAGGAGTTAGGTAGAGTTCTCAAAGGTCAAATCGTTGAATATTGACCACTTAATCGCCAAATTTCTGTCGAAAACCTATCACATCGATTTTCCCAAATCGCGAATTTGGCCCTTTTTTAAAGCAGTTTGGCCTTCAAAATTTCTGTTTGGCCTTTTTCTTCACCGATGTAATCTGGAGACGCAACGGGAATTTTCGGCAAAAAAATGTTGTTACTATGCACATCTATGTAATGAAATACAATTTGTGGCAAAATTTCAGGAAAAACTAATGGATGGTTATCTCGCAATAGTCCGGACAATTCGCTAAATTATCTCGTCAAAACCATAAATCTCGAATTTTAGTGCATTTTTTTTTGGGGGGGGGGGCTAATTTGGCATAATAGTGTCCATTTAATAGTATTTTCTTGTAAAAATAAAAAAATAAGGAAAATTACCAAAAAAAACAAACAAGAACAACAAAAGTGTGCCGTATTTTTAAAAGTTTTATTGCGTTGTTTTTATTTGCTTTTTTTATTTCATCGGTGAAGAAAATGGCCAAACAGAAATTTTGAAGGCCAAACTGCTTAAAAAAAAAGGCCAAATTCGCGAAATTTGGCCTTCAAAATTTCTGTTTGGCCATTTTCTTCACCGATGAAATAAAAAAAGCAAATAAAAATAACGCATTAAAACTTTTAAAAATACGGCACACTTTTGTTGTTCTTGTTTGTTTTTTTGGTAATTTTCCTTATTTTTTTATTTTTTCAAGATAATACTATTAAATGGACACTATTATGCTAAATTAGCCCCCCCCCAAAAAAAAATGCACAAAAAAACGAGTGAACGCGCGTATTTTTTTTTTTTAGTTTAGTTTCATAATGGCGGCCGTGGTGTCGGAGGTTCGATTGTTAGATTGTAAGTTAGTTTCGTATTTTTTTAAGTTGTAAATCGCAAGTTAGAAAAAAATTAAACCCTTCCAAGATGGACAATAAATAAGACCAAAATATTTTATGGTAAAGTTAAGAGCGTAAGAACTATACTTTTTTAGGAGATGTGATTATTGGATTAACCAATCAGAAATCGTCTGTGGCACACACATCTCTGTTTTTATAGATATACTAGCAATCGGTGCCCGGCGTTGCCCAGGTGTTTTGAGGTTAATGCTGAGAAAAAAAAAAAAACGGTCAATTTTTTAAAACTTTGACCCCTATTATGACCTCTTAACATTTATTGTTTAGGGATCAAGTAAAGTTAATAAGTTAGATCCATGTCCAAGGAATCTATATCTAAAATATCAAGTGTTTACTGTTTAGACCCAGAATTGTAGGAGGAGTTTGGTAGAGTTCTCAAAGGTCAAATCGTTGAATATTGACCACTTAATCGCCAAATTTCTGTCGAAAACCTATCACATCGATTTTCCCAAATCGCGAATTTGGCCCTTTTTTAAAGCAGTTTGGCCTTCAAAATTTCTGTTTGGCCTTTTTCTTCACCGATGAAATCTGGAGACGCAACGGGAATTTTCGGCAAAAAAATGTTGTTACTATGCACATCTATGTAATGAAATACAATTTGTGGCAAAATTTCAGGAAAAACTAATGGATGGTTATCTCGCAATAGTCCGGACAATTCGCTAAATTATCTCGTCAAAACCTTAAATCTCGAATTTTTGTGCATTTTTTTTTTGGGGGGGGCTAATTTGGCATAATAGTGTCCATTTAATAGTATTTTCTTGTAAAAATAAAAAAATAAGGAAAATTACCAAAAAAAACAAACAAGAACAACAAAAGTGTGCCGTATTTTTAAAAGTTTTATTGCGTTGTTTTTATTTGCTTTTTTTATTTCATCGGTGAAGAAAATGGCCAAACAGAAATTTTGAAGGCCAAACTGCTTAAAAAAAGGCCAAATTCGCGAAATTTGGCCTTCAAAATTTCTGTTTGGCCATTTTCTTCACCGATGAAATAAAAAAAGCAAATAAAAATAACGCATTAAAACTTTTAAAAATACGGCACACTTTTGTTGTTCTTGTTTGTTTTTTTGGTAATTTTCCTTATTTTTTTATTTTTTCAAGATAATACTATTAAATGGACACTATTATGCTAAATTAGCCCCCCCCCCAAAAAAAAATGCACAAAAAAACGAGTGAACGCGCGTATTTTTTTTTTTTAGTTTAGTTTCATAATGGCGGCCGTGGTGTCGGAGGTTCGATTGTTAGATTGTAAGTTAGTTTCGTATTTTTTTAAGTTGTAAATCGCAAGTTAGAAAAAAATTAAACCCTTCCAAGATGGACAATAAATAAGACCAAAATATTTTATGGTAAAGTTAAGAGCGTAAGAACTATACTTTTTTAGGAGATGTGATTATTGGATTAACCAATCAGAAATCGTCTGTGGCACACACATCTCTGTTTTTATATAGATATAGATATATATATATCTATATCTATAGAATTCACTCCTAAACTAATAAACAGATCATTATGAAATTTGGAACACAACTGCTAGGTATAAAGGTTATATTCAATTTAACTTAGTTTTTTTTACCAATGGGGTACAAAGTGAGTGAAAGACCTTCATGAAATTCTGATTCTTGTGAACTTTTTAATAATCAATAAATATTTACAAAATTTTACTTTCTTTCAAGTATTTTTTTTTTTTTTGAAGGGGTTGGGGTATAATATGGGTACAACCTTTCTCTTGAAAATTCAAATCTATCAGATTTGAATCGAAATTCATCCAACCTTAAATTTTAAACATTTTCTAAAATCAAAAATCATGTAACGCATTTGGATCAAAATTGAAATATAGATTCTAGGAATAAGGTTTAGCATCATTATAAGTTGATTTTACTCCTTTTAATCAGACATAAAATTGGTGCAAAACTTTTCTGCTTAGTATTAGTTGAATTATTCGGACAGCTGCATTCACACAATGTTTTGGCCGATAAAACCTCTGACTTTCTTCACTTGATAAAAATTCAATTGTAAGCTACACGCTTCTGATAGTTGATGGTTCAATCTTCAGTGAGAGCAACACTCAAAATACAATTGCAAATTACTTAGGACATCTATCCAGTCATGGCTGACGAAACAAGAGCATGCTAGCTCCGTGAAGTAAATAGAAAGTCCCGTTCAGAATTTCATCCAAATTCCCAACTTCAACAGAAAAATTCCAGAATTCAACAATATACACCTAAAGAAGGTCAGAGGTTACATCGACCAAAACATTATGAAAATGACACTCAGGATGAGAACAGTAGTCCGAATATTCTAAATAATACAAATAATCTATCATCATCTCAAAAATTCAGAAATATAATGTCATGTTCAAGAAATTTATTTAAAATACAAAAGCAAATTACTTAGGACTTCTACTCAGTCGTTGTTGATGGAATGAGAGCATGCTGCCTTTGTAGATTAAATAAAGGGTTCCATCAAAATTCTGTGTGGATTCCCGAGTTCAACAGAAAGATTCTAGAGTTTGACATGATACTTCTGAAGAAGGTCAGATGTTACATCAGCCGAAATGTTATGTGAATAACACCCACGATGAGAACATTAGTCTGAATAATCCAAATAATATAAATTATCAATCCTCATAGCAAAAATTCAGAGATATAATGTCCTGTTCAAGGAATTTATTTTACCGATTCTGAAATTGGTATTCTTCTAATTAAGTATAAATCAAATATTCATTTAAAACTCCTTTACAAATGAAACAAAAATACCATAGCTATTATGACTAAATATTTTTTAAAACTCCTTTACAAATGAAACAAAAATACCATAGCTATTATTATTAAATATTTTTTAAAACTCCTTTACAAATGAAACAAAAATATCTTTATGCATTGATGAAAAATAAAAAAAAAAATCATTCGAAATTAATTATTTTTTGAGAAAAAAAATGACAAAACTTACACTCGTGGTAAATTGTTATAAAAGACTCCGTTCCAATAATATTTGTTGCCATGGTAATTTTTCACCAAGTCTCCATTTCGGTAACAGATCTTGCCGCCGTCCTTCACCAAACGCAACCGATTGCTGAAAAGTGGTTGAAATCATTTTATCTCCAATCATAAAAATGGCAATTTTTATTTCATAATCATTCAACAAACATTGTTTACCTCTTTTTGTCTGGTAAAAAAAAGTGTAGTATCTGTTCTGATATTTCACTTCATCTTTTCTGTCCTCAGCTAGCGAGCGAGCAATCCTTCAAGACTGAGGTAATTTTTATTTTTGTTCAAATTCAGAGTGACCCTTTTCTGGGGAGCAGGATTATCTTCACAATAATGTTGTATACAGGTTGTATATAACGTGCATGTAAATATTTATGTTCGCTTGTGATATTCTCTTGTGTGTTGAGTGTATGTATGCATCATTACATGTGATCATCTAGTGCAGTGGTTACCAACATTTTTCTTCACCCATGCACCTCTTTTCCTTTCTTTTTTTCTTAGTGGTCACTCTAATAACTATCAATCATCAAACAATATTCTATTTTTCACTAATAAAAATTTTGTGGTTTTAATAAACAAATGATATATAATTAAGCTTTATTTTTAAATGAAAACTAATTTTTTTCTTTTTTTTATTGCTTTCAAGGTAATTTTATGGAAATTTTTTAAATCTAGAAAATACATTCAAATTCGTTTGAATGTCTACTTTGTTATGAAAAGGGACAGACCCCTGTAAGAAAGCAAATTAGATACGTTTGAAAATGATATTAGGAAAAGACCCAGTAGGCAAGTGTCAAAGGATAACAGATATTTAATTAAGGAATGCAGTCGATTGTTCATTCTTTTAAAAATAACTGGATATTAAATATGTCAGTTAAAAGAATGGACAACACGAGTTTAGAAATAATGATTAACAAAATAGATTAAAAATGATACAATTCAATTTAGGAATTTCTTTGTTACTAGAGGCGTGTAGATGCATGTGCAAGTGTACGTGTAATTTGGAACATGAGGGAGTCACATTGTTCACCATGCTTCTGATTTCATCAAGAAAGGAGATTTCCAATATATGGAGACAGGGTTCCAAGTTAAGAGATAGTCACAGACACAGTCAAAGAGCGATTTAATTAGAGTCAGAGTCGGAGCTGATGCCCTCTTGGAGGCGAGAGGTGGGGAAAGAGGAGACCATGTAGTCGTAAAGGCTTGAATCCCTGACTATCATCAATCAACCAGCTGGTATGAATAAAGTATCATCTAATATTTGTAAACTTGTCTCGTCATCGTTGTCGTCGTTCCCCCAAAAAGAAAAGGTAAATGTGTTTTGTTTATCATCTTGTAAACAAACTTTGTATAACTCCCCTCAAAGTATTATGTGTCCGCCTCCGCAATCATTAAGTAATGTATCTCTCCCCTCTATATGGGTTAAAAGAACTGTACCCATCATATCTATCAGCTCTGTTATAAAATGTATTCCATCATCTATCAACAGAAGAATCATCAGTCGTGGTGGTGATATAAACAGTTATAAATGCTATTATCGTCGTCTGTATATGTTGTCTCAGTATGAACCCCCGCTGCATAACATACTCCAGCTTTTTTTCATTTCATCAAAATTAAAACAGAAATTAAATTTTTAATAATAAAAAAACCATTATGAGTCGGTTTTCTTCACAGACCACCAAAATATCATTGTGGACCTCCAATTTGTTATATTTTGCCTGTGGATCCCCAAAAATATTCCATGGACCCCTAAGGTACGTGTGGACCCTGGTTGAGAAGCCCTGGTCTAGTGTGTATAGTGTTCATCGTGGGTGTGTGTGTGTATGTGTGACTATATACACATATACATTACACATATTGATACAATTCTCACGGGACATATAACAGTTTATAAACAGTTCCTTATGGGATGAATAAACATCTTTGTCTGTTTGGCACCAGACAAAGGAAGAACATACCTTTTTGTAGTCACAAGACATTAACATATCGTTCTGGATATGTTACTGAAAATGCAAACCATTTTCTCTTTTGAAAACTCAAGACAAACAAATCATATTTCACACACTTAACAGTTATTCATGGTTACAATTTCTTTTGTTCTTGGAGTGCACCTCGTTTCTTTTTAGTGATTACATCCTGCTGACTACCCAGCCGAATGCTTCCATGACTGTCGATTCCAACTGTTCTCCGACTAACTTTTGTATAACTATGTATGTCATTATCTGCCACGTAGCACAAAGAATCAGTCACCTGATCTTTGTCACATAACCAATTCTTTTGTTATTGTTAACTAAATTCTATTTTATCAAGTTAAAATTCCTAATACATATGTAGCTGACATTCAATTTTCTCAAATTCCAAATGTCTCAAACTAATTGTTTTATTTCCTAACATTCCTTTTTATTATCAAAATATTTTCTCTAAATGTTTTCTATTTCATAACATCTAGATTTCGATAACAATAATAATAGCCTTGGTCACTTGGCGATGCCCAGCAGTGCTAACACATAAGAAAAAAAAACAGACATTAAGTTTAGCTCTATCCTCGTGGGAAGTGAGTAGATAGGGACTCCCTTTTGGAGGAAATGTTTACTTTAAAAGAAACACACCTTTCACTCTTTTTGGGGAAAATGGACGATGTCACATATAAAGGATACATAATTACTGAGGTGAATAAATGCAGTCATGTAATGATGTAAGTCCTGCTGGCGGAAAATATTTGTTTTTTTGTTAAGAATTCCTACTTATAATAAAAAACAAATAAAAAAAAAATCTGTACGACGTACATACTCATACATATATACACGGTGGAATGATAAAGTTGTCGCCCTAAAGAAAACAACACTACAGTTTTATTTTAAAAATTTTAATGAAAAAAAATCAATTCAGGTAACGTGATTATGCAGTAAAGCTGACATATATTCAATGTAGCCACCTTCAGCCTCAATCACTGCCTCGATATGGGTCAAAAACTAGGAGCATGCTTTTTTCACAAGTGCCGGCAGGAGATCAGCGAATACTCAGCGGATTGCGGTGATCAGGCTGGGGTTGGTGTTGTGAGAGGTCACATTGGTGATTTTCTCGATATATGAACAACCGAAGTAGTCCAGCGGGCTCAAGTCGGGGAAGAAGGGGGAACAGTGAGAGAAGGGTACAAAGTCATAGCACTTCTTCGGAAGTGAAGCCTGGGTCTCTTTGGACTTGTGCGCCAGCACCAAATCCTGCTGCCACACCCAGGCTTTGCCAGCGGCCATCTAATTGCACAAGGGGATTACCACACTCTTCAGCACATCCAGGTACACTTGCAAGCCAACTTCGAAGATGCGAGGTGGAATGATATGGCCCTCACTTTAAACCACACCAAAGACCATAAACATGGTCAGAAACTTTGTTTTCATCACCCTGGCCACATCCCTATTATTCATGGCAATCCAGCGATGCATTTTAAGGATGCTGGCAATATTCCTGTTGTCATAACTTGGATCGGTAAAGAGCAGGAGTTGTACAGCATCTCCAATCTCGCTTGTTGAACATTGTGTTACTTTCAGACATCATAGAAAGCTCCTATCGCTCTTGGGACTTGTACGCAACTGGCAAACTAGTAGATGGTCTGCAATAAAAGAAGAAAACAGTTTTTATCAAATCGAAATGCAATCAGTCGTCTTTTGTAGGGTGACAACTTTATCATTCCGTCCTGTACATACGTGACCAAAAAAAAATATCATATTGCAAAAAAAAAAAAATCACATAAATTGATCAAGTATTTTAATTTTTAAATAAAAAAAATCAAATTTTATAAGTGACTGTTTCATTCACCATTTTGAAAACATTTAAAGTTTTGTAATCAGCCTTTGTTTAAAAATTGACTGATGATTTCTTTTAAAATAGGAAATTTTAATGTTTTGCTGTTAATACCTTTCTATCCGTTTTCACTTGATTAATTTACTTGATTTTTGGAATATGATATTTTCATTTTGTCATGAGCATGTACAGCAGACAAATTTTACTTCATTTTCGTTTTTTAATATCAGCTAAATTCTGGACAAGAACTGAAAGGCTAAGCGTGTTCAACGCATACAATGTTATCAAAAAGGGTGAAAATTACAGATTGAAAAGAGACTTACACGTTACAGAATTCACATCGAACTAAATCTCTATTGTCTGCATTCGGCAGCAGGTACTCTTTATAAGAAGAAAGGAGAACTGAAAGAAAAACAAACAAAATCTAAAATGATTTTCAAATGCAAAAGAAGTTCACTTAAAGTCAAAAGATTTTTTTAATGGCAATCGCTCCAGGCAAGGCATGAAGCCACTTTATGCAAAGAGCTAATAAAAACAAAGAATGGTCATCGAAAAGACGGGAGACGCATACTGACCTTAATTTTTAAAAGAACGCGGTCATAGGTAGGAGGAAAACAGTCAGCAGAAAGAGAGCTATACAAGCGCATGGTTCTTGGAAAGAAGCTGCTGGAATAGGAAGCCATATTACAAAGAGGTATCATCATCATTATCATCATCATATTTGGTTTAAAGTCCATTTTACATGCTGACATATGTTGGACAGCTTTTAGAAATTGACTTCCAAATCAACCTATCTCTGAACAGGTCTTTATGTATCTCTCTTTCTAGCAAGTCCATCTTTATCACTTCCTTCCATGCTTTCCTTTGTTTTCTCCTGTGAGCTGAACCTCAACTCGTCTATATCTACTAACCCAAGAATATCCATTCTTTCAACATGGGCATACAAATAAAGTGTCCGGTTTTGCATGCATTTCCACATACTGTCCAGATTTAATCTTCTTCTGAGGTCATCAGATCTAAGCATGTTTTTAAGTCTAATCCTGACCCTAACTCATCATATTTCTCTCCATGCAATGCATCTCCTCAACCTTCACTGACCAGGTTTCATTTTTGTGCAGCATCAGACATATATATATATATACACACACACATATATATATATATATATATATATATATATATATATATATATATATATATATATATTGTTAGTATCCGTCAGTCTTGAAAACTATGGGGTTGCACCTGTAGAGGTGGTTGAACATCATTTTCTGTGGCTAAGTAAGCTAATCTTAGATCTACATTGTCGGTTGCAGACATTGTAGATGAAGGTTGGTGTGCCATGTTGGTAATCTGTTGAATTCTGTTAACTGGCCTTTCTAAATAGTCTATATATATATATATATATATATATATATATATATATATATATATACACACAATTTGGAAGTTGATAAAAAAAAAAAAAATGGGTCAAGTATACAAACATTTTGTGAAAAGTTAGGTACGATTGCATGTTGACTCAGACAAATAACTTCCTACTAAGAAAGTGGCCCACACTAAACGGTGTAATCTCTACTGAATGACCCACTATATTATGTTTTATCCACTCACTGATATATTACGTTCCAGCAAGTTTAGATGGTCATTTACATTATGGATAAAATAGTGGAAAATGTTATTCCGACAGCTGACGTGCGTTTTCCGGTTTATTGTTACTGATATCTTCTGCAGTTGGAGGAAGATGGATTCTGGCTGGTGTAAATAAAAATCAAACTAGTTTTTTTTACTTACCATTTTCAAGTTGGGTGTAAGCGTCGCTTTCCGCGATCCAATCTTGTGGCGTATCTACGTTGTTTAGACATTGACAATTAAGGCAGTGATAAAGTTGATTCCGTTGAATGAGTTCTTTACAAACATTCATCACAGTGTCTGGCTTCATATTATCAACAACTGAGGAGGAACAAGAAGAGTTACATTAGGTTTCAAAGTTTTTTTAGATAAGGATGAATTATTTGGATTCTTTGAACTACTATTCTCATCTTAGGCAGGGCTTTACGTTGCGAGTAAAACAGTCGCGCTTGTGCTTGTCTTTTGGCAGTTGTATTCCTTTCACCGACAATCTTCCAAAGTTCATTACTGAATGAAAAATATCTTTTCAACCTTAATTTGTTTTTGTTTTTTTAATAAAAAAGGCAAAGTGAAATTATTTAAACAATAAAAAGTCTAATAGAACAATATATGTTTTTTTAACGAAAACAGTTTGAAAACATCTGAAGAAATTCAGAATTTTTATACCTTCAAATCTTAACATAAAATTCAGTGCATATTTAGAATGTTTTATTTAAAAAAAAAATACAGAAAAAGCTTTTATGAACATATTTACCACAGAACGAAGACATCGTATTCCAAAAATCATATAGGTTTGGCTAGTAACTTTTCTATTTGGTTAGTAAACAAAAACATTTAGTTGTCAAAAGTCAGCTAAAGATACATTTATCCGTAGAGCCCTGTTGGGTGTTATCCACACAACATTTCTGCTGATGTAATCTCCAATTTACTTCAGGTGTGTCTTGTCAATCCATGGGGATCTATTGTTCTTGTTCTGTCAGTCATGACTGGATAGAAATCATAATTTATAATTAGTCGTGTAACTCTAACTTCCCTTATTTTGTCCTTTAGTCCTCACATTCCCAGAGCGATGTTTCTGACAAAAATGGAAAAATTGATATTTTCTAGGTTAGAATTTCTTCCATCTAACACTTGTTGTTTGCAAGTTTTTGACCTTGAAGTAGTTTTTGTTTTTTTAAGTTCCTTACATCAAGTGGCTTCATGTCTTGTTTGGGGCAATTTCTATTTAAAAAAAAAAAAAAAATGTATTCTTAGTATCGCTCCTACTGAGAATCGAATCTTTAATCTTCAGAAAACTGCCCATTGGAAGATATGGCACAATGGAGAAAAATGCTAAGTTATAATCACTTCTAAGTGGCAGTCCGCTGAAGGTTTATTGTTCAATCCCAAGCACAGGTAATACAAAGAATACAATTATTTAAGACTTCTATTCAGTTATTGCTGATAGTACAAGAACAATCTACCCTCGAGTATAAATTTTGTTGTTGTTGATAACCATCCGTCTGAGGAGACAATGGTGTAACAATGGAGCTACATAACCTACGCAGAGTGATATGGAAGATAGTTGTTGCCCGTGCAGCAGTCCCCTACTCTCTGCGAAACCAGAGGATCCAAGCGAAAGACAAGAGTCGATACAGTTTGGCTCTAATTGCACTGCAGGAGTTGCCGGTGATGACTATAGAAAGTCAGGCCACCTTAGGAACTCCGTTTCCAGATTTTCTATTGGGGTTTACTCCCTTAGCCTGATGGAGTAATCCACAAGGAAGTGGAGGTTTTGAATCAAGAGTTGCCTTCCAGGTGAGATACCATTCAAAGTTGACAAGCCCCATCTACCTGAAGTGACTGGTTTTCAGGTGCCAGGGGACCATCTTTGCCCCTTCTTTCAGTTAGTATAAAAAATTTCGCCAGACTTAGTAGTAAGACGACACAAGAAGGCCAAGTGGTGGACTTGGTTGTTGTCAGAGGCGATTTGAGATGCATACCATGAGGGCATTTTTTTTATGGAGAGGGAGCTTATCCCCACTACCATCCTCGGTTATGCCATGGTTCCATTTGAAATGCTGTACAGATTCCCAAGTCTTGACCTAAAAATCCCAGAGTTTAAGAAGACGCACCTAAAGAAGGTTGAAAGTTACACCGGCTGAATAATTGTAAGAATGACATTCAAGTAGTCTGAAGAATCAACAGAATACAAAGAAATGTGTTCGTTTAAAGGTTTCTCTTAAACTGCAAGTTAACAGAGGACATGAATTTTAGTTTTACTATTCGTTCAAAATCAACAAATATTTATTATTTTCTCATTTTCCTTTATCACACACACTCAGGGCATAACTGATTTATACAAATGTACAAAATTGTTTTCTCTTATGAGTTTGTATTGTTCTATCTTAATTTTATATTTGCGAACCAGTGCTCACACCTTCGGTAATTGCCAAGACAACATGACCAGAACAAGAACTAGAAGATATGAAAATGAATAGAAAATCGTGGTAAAGAGCACTGGTTCAGCGGGTGTCAAGGGGAATGTGTAGTTTCACACAGCGACAAAGAAAATCTATTTCAAACATCATCATATCCGTTTTACATACTGGCATGCGTTGGATGGCCTTTAAAAACTATCCTCCAAAATAACCTATCTCTAGCCAGGTTTATATTTATCCCTCTTTCTCCCAAATCCATTAATCTGGTATAATGCATCATCTAGGGAATTTAAATCTAACCTTTCAAAGAGTATTTCACCCCAGCACCAAATCATCTCTACAGGACCGAATCGAAGATGTACCATAGGTGCTTTCACCTCATAAGAAGAACGGCATTCTCTGTCCATGTTTTTGCTCCGCAGAACAGTTTATCAGAGGCAGTGACGTCTACTATAATCCAAGTTTAAAATCGCCTTGGACAAAACATTCAGACGATATACACATGCACACATTGTCCTTTTACATGGCTTGTTGCACTTTGCTATTTTTTGCAATAAATGATATTTGATTTCATCATCAGGCGCTGTTTTAGAATTTGTCCTTATTCTAAGGGAGACAACTTTCTTTTACTAAGAGATTCGTTCATTTTTTTCATCTAATAATTTCGGATGCTAATAATGCTGTCAATAAGTTTACATGAGTGGTTTACAAAAGCATACTTTTTCACAAACATTCTGTTTACATTGGGCAGGGCGGTGGAGGGGCAGGGATGGGGTGGAGGTGATGTGTCCCCCCCCCCCCACTATAAACAATGTTTGTGAAATATTAAACTGTTCTTCTGCTATGTTAATGTTGGTGTGCTATTTACGGAAACACAGTTAATTAAACTGCAGAAGCACCAGTTAAAAACTATACAAGTTCTATAATTGAATACCCCCTCCAAAAGAAAAGAACGAAAAACAGAAAAGATTCTTTTTTTGAAACCACTTGTGTAAACTTACTGACAGCATTATTAGCGTCCTAAATTATGAGATGAAAAAAAAAAAAAAAAGAACGAATCTCTTAGTAAAAGAGAGTTGTCTCCCTTAGAACAATGACAACTTGTAAAACAGCGGCCATCATCATTGGTTTTATGTCCGTCTTACATGCTAGCATGTGTTGTATGAAATGGACCTGCTGCACCAATCATTTTACATTCAATAACTCTTATCCATTCTTTTAATGTTGTCATACCATTGTAGTCTCCGGTTCTGCACACATCTCCGTATAATGTCCACATTTAATCTTCCTCTGAGGTCATCAGATCTAAGCTCATCTTTAAAATCCACATTACACATCCATCATATCATTTCTCTCCGTGAAACAAACGTCCTCAACCTTCAATGACCAGGTTTTATTTCCATACATCATCACACTGCATACAAATGCTCAATAGATGCTTTCCTTCATCAACACTGGTAACTCTATGCTGGTTAGTAATGAAAAAAGTTTTGAACTTACTCCACCCACTCCTAATTGATGCTATCACATGAGCATCTACTCCACCCTGTTGCCATGACAGACCAAAGAAAATGCTGTTACAGACCAACTAACTATAGCCTAACAGACCAACAAACAAGTTTCTCACAGAAACAAGAAAACACATCCAAAAACTGCTAATTACATTTTCTTTACTTAAAAAAAATTTTTTTTTTTTTTTTTAAATGTCTCACCTGACTTTTTGCGTAAAAGTTGATACGTGTCGGCAACTAAAATCGGCTGTATGAGATTCTTCTTATAATAAACTTTTTCCATTGCTTCAATAAGTTTCCGGATGTAACTGTCCTGGAGAACAAGAGATCATTACTTGATTATGCAGGAAACATCAGAGTAGACAATGCACAACAACATTTGATATCGAGAAAGAACAACACAACAGTTGAACAATACACAAGCAGAGGTGTTACATAGTAGAGACTTATGTCCCTAAGTAGCGATGAAGTGCGTTAGTTTGAGTGTTGAGCTAGGGTCAAATGCATATCAAGATAACCACAAACAAAATTCTATCCAGAGACAATTGAAACAAAATTAGAGTGGCAAAAGGTCAAACAATCAAAAAATAATGACGTCACATTTTTGAGCGAGAGAAAGAAAGGATTTTAAAATCAGTCTCTCTCATGGAAGCTATATGTTGAAATGTTTTTGACTAATAAGGAGGGGGGGGTATGACTCCAATGATTTCGACGATTGTTTTTCTAACCATGGTTATGACAACCAATGAGAGGCTTCCGACATCATTATAAAAAATATCGAAACCTCTGTCTTGAAACAACTGAATCATGACTGCATTGATTCTTCGCCACCATCTTTGTTACTAAGAATTACTCAACACTCGAGATCGTGACTGCATTGATTCTTTGCCAATTTGATTTACTGCTGCCATCTTTGTTCCATATAATGTCTCAACACTTAACACATTGTCAAACAATGAAGAAAATGATAACCTAAGGAAATGTTGCTGATGCCCTTACCCATCATATTTCTCATTTCTCAAGTTACTAAACTAACATGGAAATAATTATTAGTTATTAGTCTCTCTCCATAAGTAAATTCTCTCTAATAAAACCTTGAAAAAAACTCAGTAAAAGTCTTTTTTCCATGCATGAGTAGTTTATTTGTGTCAAACAGATGAATGAGAACTGCCAGACGATCATAGCTACACATGAAATGGCAACGATGGATAACAATGACAATCAAAAGGATAAAAAGACAAGTACATAATAAAAAGATCAGCACACAAGCATATACATAAAAACTTTATTTACTGGAGTTACTTCATTGCTCATGGGTGAGGACATAAAATGTGTGATGCTTTTATTGATGAAAATGTAACATGTGATTCTTTTATTGATGAAAATGTAACACGTGATCCTTTTATTGATAAAAATGTAACATGTGATTCTTTTATTGATAAAAATGTAACATGTGATCCTTTTATTGATAAAAATGTAACGTGTGATTCTTTTATTGATGGAAATGTAACGTGTGATTCTTTTATTGACGAAAATGTAACATGTGATTCTTTTATTGATGGAAATGTAACGTGTGATTCTTTTATTGACGAAAATGTAACGTGTGATTCTTTTATTGATGAAAATGTAACATGTGATCCTTTTATTGATAAAAATGTAACGTGTGATTCTTTTATTGATGAAAATGTAACGTGTGATTCTTTTATTGATGAAAATGTAACATGTGATTCTTTTATTAATGAAAATGTAACATGTGATTCTTTTATTGACGAAAATGTAACGTGTGATTCTTTTATTGATGAAAATGTAACGTGTGATTCTTTTATTGATGAAAATGTAATGCGTGATCCTTTTATTGATGAAAATGTAACATGTGATTCTTTTATTGATGAAAATGTAACATGTGATCCTTTTATTGATGAAAATGTAACATGTGATTCTTTTATTAATGAAAATGTAACGTGTGATTCTTTTATTAATGAAAATGTAACGTGTGATTCTTTTATTGATGAAAATGTATTGTGTGATTCTTTTATTAATGAAAATGTATTGTGTGATTCTTTTATTAATGAAAATGTAACATGTTCGATTCTTCTTTGATGGGAACATAATGTATGATTTTTTATTAATGAAAATGTAACTTTGATTTGTGTAAAATGCTCACCTATTTCCAAGGCATATTAACTTTTTAGGGCACTTAACCAAAAACTGTGTTGTTATGGGAGATATATTTCTAACAAGTCTATAGCGCTTTGTACTCATTGGAAAGTGAGAATGTAACAGTACTATCATTATTCGTTAAGACTTTTTCAAGAACGCATAGTAAAGTAACAGAGTCAATATTTATATAACACTATGAAATTCAATGTTGTTTCTACATCAATCTATATTGAAGTGACAACATAATATATTTTAAAAGAATTGAACAAGTTTTTTTTATTTTTTTTTTTTAACTTTGATTCATCCAGAACAAAGCACATTGCCACTGAGCCATATGGAACTACTTTAAATCAGGGGCCATACCTACAGTGACATCCAAAATGGGGAGTTGTATAGTAGGATGTTTGTTCACATTACATTTTAATTTCTGCATACTGGTCAAGTCAGGAAAATAGGTACCACGCTGTCTACCAAGTTCCAGCTTGTCATATTACCACGATGTTAAATCTCTGTGTTTATTTTACATTACAGTGCTACAATGGTATGTGCTCCAATGAACGTCCAAATAACTTAATAAGCAGCAAAATCCCACTCCTTCACCATAGAGATCCACAGATGTTGGAAAGCGTTTTACTCTAAAAGCTTCTTTCCTTGAACTGCTTGCCTTTGGAATTCCCTCCCTGACTGTATCAGCATGCAGACATGTCGTCTATAAATCTATCTCCTATCACAGTAGCCTCAAACACTTCCAGTGGGAATATGCCTTACATGAGGTAAAAAAAAAAAAAAAAAAAAAAAAAAGGAACGCGAGTCAAATTAAAATTAAAAAAAAAAAATAATACTTACACGAAGTTTATTTCCTCCAATTGTACAGCAATCATTCTCGTCAAAGTCGATATATTCATTAATCAACTGAACGGGCATTCCCCAAGCTTTTTGTAACATAGTCCGTGGTAGACGAGGTGCTTGTTTGCCTGAATAAAATGCATAATGATTTGGAGTTTGTATTTTGCTCATCAACAATGTTATTCATTTAAGTCATCATAACATTTGACTTTTTATTCATCATCATCATCATCTACAAATTAGTGTCAGTTTTACGTGTGTTAAATATTGAGCAAGGAAACCCACTAGTATATAAAACATCTACATGAGAAAAAGAGGAAATCAAAGTGGCCAAGTTCAGTTCGAAACTGAAATTCTTTCTACATCACAGAATTGTTTTGTTTTACACCATATCAACCCTTTTCGTGTTATTCAATGCTGAATCCAGTTAATTTGGAAATAGTATTCATGTTGCATCCAGTTATTTTGTAGAAGGTTTTTAGTCTTCAAGCTCTTTGTATCGTCAATTGCTTGTTTGTAGTATTTGGTTTGGTTGTTTTAGAGTGGATTTTATCGTTTTTGTCCCCGTTGAGTTTTGCAATGGGAGAGGGAAAAAGGTTATAGTATTCATGTTTAAGTTAGAAAATCAGTCAGGAAATAGTGAAGATAGAAAGCGAAATGGGAAAAAGGAAAAGGGGTATTATTGTTTTTTGTTTTTTTTTGGTTTTGCAGAACATAATTTTGCAAAAGGAAGTAGAAAAACAAAAAGCATCAATTTTAACTGCATCTTGTCTCAGGAAGCCAATATCTTCAAACAGCCTAATCTGGTAGCACCAGTAAGTACTTTTGTACAAACCATATGTACACTTATTCTCATAATCATATTACTGCTAGGTTAGTTATAAAAAACTAACTGTCCCTATCTGACATTGCCTGATAGTGTAGTTATATGCAATTACTTTTGATTTTCTTTTTTTTTTTAAACTATGCCATTTTTTTTTGTTTCAATCATTAGAAAGTAACTCTACATGAATGAATACAAAGTTATGTCCCTTTTTATTATGATAGTAGCCATCTGAAAATAATTCAGACCAAGACAAAGTATTTTCAAGAAGGAATTAAATAGAATCACATTTTATTCTTTTTAACAACATGATGTAACAATCCACTAGAAAAACTGACATACCAGAATCAAATATTGATTTTATAAGAAGAAAACTATTGATGACAAAGAAATGATAGAGACTGGCTTTACTTTTTAGAAATTAGAAACATAAAAAGATAAAATACTCAGAAGAGAAAATATATCTCAAAATTTGGTTGTAATAATTTTAATAAAAAGGAAAAGGTCAGAAGGATCAACACACTTTCAATTCCAACCAAAGGAATGTAATGATTCCTCCCTAAGCTGTAGGAATGAATACAAAATTATGTTCCTTTTTTTAAAGATGGTAATCACCTGAAAATAATTCTGACCAAGACAAAGTATTTTTAACAAGAAACTAAATAGAATTACATTTTATTCTCCTTAACACCATGATGCAATGATCCACAAGAAAAACTGACAAAACCCAGACTCAAATATTGATTTTATAGGAAGAAAACTATCAATTACAAAAAAAAAATAGAGACTGGATTTACTTTATATATTAGAAGAAAGATAAGATAAAATTCTCAGGAAAGAAAACACATCTAAGATTTTTTCTGTTACAAATTTAATAGTAAAAAAAGAAAAAAAAAGGTCATGAGGGTCAACACACCTTCAATTCCAACCAATGGAATGTAATGATTCCTCCCCAAGCTGCTCCAAGCAATGCACAAAGGTTTATTTAATCGGCCATCTTTGTCCATACATTCTGTTTTATCGCAAAGAGTTGGCAGGAAGACACCTAAGAAATAAATGCATAAAAAAATAAGAGTTAAGTTTTCAATCACGGATGTCTATATAAATCATTAAACACCAGAGTCAGATTCTACTTACCTGTTGCTAAGTTGACTTGGATGCCAACGCATATATATATATATATATATATATATATATATATATATAAAAGATTCATTACAAATAGAATAGTCACAGCAAACATCAGAGTAACACGTTACTTTTGTACACATGGAAGAGAGATACACAGGCATATAGTTTGTCCTGCTATATCTAGTTACATTGTGTGGATCTGTCCCCATCCCCTTACTGGGGATGACACCCTGGACACGTCATTTTTTTTCTTGCTTGAAATCTTGCTAGCCAAGAAACAGAAAATCTCTTTTGAATTCAGGAATCTGCACAGTATTTCAAACAGAATCATTTATTTAATCCAAAGGGGTAGCATGCTCTCGTTTTGTGGCGTAATGGATAAAGTAATTAGTGAAGTTCAGTTGAAGGTTCAATCTTTAGTGCAAACAATACTCAATATGCAATTGCAAATTACTTAGGACTTCTACCCCATCATGACTGATGAAACACGACCATATCATTTTCATTTCAAGTGCTCTTCTGAGCCCCAATCTATGGTCCCCCCTGTTTTGACTTTCATGAAAAACGTGTCTAATTGAAACCACTATCAATAATTTCTCCCACTCTTTATCTGTGCCTACATCTAAATGTGGATTCCATGAACAAAGCTTCTTTCTTAGAAAGAACTGCACGCCTGTGGAACTTTGTTCTGTTTTCCTGCTTTCCAACTGGTCGTCTTCAAGTCCAACGTGAATAAATTCTTGATGAGCCATTCCCTTAAGTGATCCAATTTACCAAATTTCCACTACTAACGATGACTATGACATGTTCCCTTTGACCACTCTACACTCATTAATCCCTATCCTCTAGTGGCCTCCTGGCCTTGATAAGTGATGACTCCTTTGTTAAAAAAAAAAAAAAAAAAAAACTATCCCGTAGATTACATAAAGGGCTCCATTTGAAATTCTGTGCAGATTCCCAAGTTCAACAAGATACACCTGAAGAAGGTCACATTGACTGAAACGTGAAAATAACACTCCCGATCAGAACATTAGTCTGAATAATCCAAAAAATAAAAATTATCAATCCTCATCTCAAAAGAGTCATATTCGTTTTCTAACAATAAATAGTTTCTCTCAGTTAAATATTCTTTAATCAATAAAACGATTGTCATTTTTTTTTAATGGATTTATTTAACACTGTACTGCTTTAATTAAGGGTGGGGGGGGCAATATAATTTAATTTTAAAACAGGTAAAAGTTGGAATTATTTACCTTAGAGACATCAGATTAATCACCACTCACAACACTGATTAAACAATCTCATTTTTTTTTAAATGTGCGTGAAAGGTTTTTACATTTCTTGCATACAAACTTGTCATCATCACTCAACCGACCAATAATTCTACGACACTTTCTTGTGTATCCAATGCTTGCAAATACCAAAAAAAAAAAAAAAAAAAAAAAAATTGAGTTGTATCTGATTCCCTTTTCACAAACTGAACAGAAGAATTTTCCTCTTTCTAAAAGATTTCCAACATTATAATCACTGATCTTGGCCTTCGGGCCAGGATGGTGAATGCGGTGATGAAAAGGTGAATGCGGTATTATGATGAAAGAAGATATTAGCTAAGAGAAACTTTTGTTTAGTTCTGGAGTGACAAGGATGACCACCGACCCCCATTTTCCCCCCTATTGAGTTGACCTTGTACCTAAGTTTTTTGTTCAGTTTGGACTTGCATTGTAATTTTAGCCTGAATAGAAGATTTAATAGATCAAAGTGTAGTATCTGTTTTGATGCTGCAGTTCACCTTTTGGTCTCTGTTAGTGGAGGAGAAATCCTTCAATACATTTTTTTTTGTTACTAACCAGAGTGCCCCTTTTTGGGGAGCTGGTTTCCCCCACATTAAAAACTGACCTTGTGTACTGTTCATCAGGAGACTCCAATGGTTTGGACACACCCTTCATCATCCACCAACTATCCTGATTTACAAGGCAATAGCACCAACATCTCTGCTGGGATAGTGCAAGAAGAGCAATGTCAACCAACAAAACTGACTTGGAAGCTATGATGGTGATTTATTTGTAATTTTTATCATCTTTTTTTTTATATATATGATCTACGGAGCACCAGATCTGCAATTAACAAACTTATCAAACTCTTTAAATTCATTCAACTATAACATTATCTCCATTGGTAAATATACATTTATTGTATTAAACAGACAGGTCATAATTACTGCATTTTTTAAAACTATTACGGTTGAGTTTCAATCCCAGCTGGTGGCAGTTGGTTGTAACTGCACTAAAAATATTGAGAAGAGCAAAAAAAAAAAAAAAAAAAAAAAATAGGAAGTTTTTTTTTTAGATATAACGAAAATAAAATTTTGGTTTGGGACATTTATTACAAGAGATCCCCAAAGAAGCACAACAGACAAAAAAAAAAATAAATAAATAAATAAATAAAAAAAAAATAGTAATGAACTTACCCGAATAATCACCTGAGCTCCTCATTCCAACAATAGAATCCAATAAGACGATTGGACGTCTCAGAACATTGGCCAAACCAAATATGTGGATATTCCGGAGTCCCAACAGCTCTCCTTCAGGGGGAACAAAGTCCGGTTTGCACTCCTCAATGATCTCTTGCCATTCAGAATGCCGAATGAAATCTTGGAAGTGCATCTGGTACAAGCTGAGCTTTTCTTGAAAATGAAGCTGTAAGTTTTCCCTGAGAGCGTGCCAGAAAAGTTCACGTCCGACAAGTGCTCGAGAAATGGCATGGACCAGGCAGTGTCCATCACCATCGGCATGGATAGGCACAAGTCGTTCCTCATCTGAATTGGCCTTTTTGATTTCAGACAACGTTTCGGCTAAATAGTCAAGGCTGCCTGTAGAGTCACAGCCATAGCCAGGGATGTTGAGGCTGCAAGGTTCGATTAGAAACGCCCGATCACTAAGACGGCTGCAATCAAAAATCGTACCCTTTCCCATTTCGGACAGCAATTTGGCCTCTCCCGTGTCTTTAGCCATTCCATAATGGGTGAGAAAAGGGGATAACAACTTGCAGACGTAACTGGAGATTCCATTCACTTTGATGTCACCGGGCGGGTTGCCTTGGCAACATGTGTTAACATCTTTAATGTCCTCCTTTTTGTGCTGTTCACCACATGATGGGCAAGAAATTATCAGGGGGTCGTCAGAGGCAAAGATCAAGTTCGACTGACAGGTGGTGTTCGGGCAGAAACCGGATAGCAATTTACGAGATGTAGTTTTCATCTTCAACACTTCAAAAAAACTAAAAAAGAAAAAGAAAATAGAACATCAGAATAAAAAAAATGTAATGTGTGCAGATGCCCCCCCCCCAAAAAAAACAATCAGTTTCTAGTTTTCAAATTTTTTTTTTTTTTTTAATATAAAACTTTGATCCACCTCCAGCAACGCTTATGAGACTTTCATGAGATCTGTATTAACAAAGAGGTACATTTATTAATTTACAGTCTGCCGGCAAGACACATGGCCAGTTAAAATTTGATTTAGTTGTTTTGTTGTACAGCATATCAACCCTTTTTCGGGTTATTTAATGCCGAATCCAGTAATTTTGGAAAAAAGTTTTAATGCTTCAAGTTCTTTATATCTTTTTAAATATTTATTCAAAGTGTCCGGTTTGGTTGTTTTGTTTTTTAATAGTAAAAGTTGTTGCTTTTGACATTTTTTTTTTTACAGTGGTCACCACTTATCAAGGCCCGGAAGCCACTCAGGGATAAGGGTTATTGCAAGTACATTACGTTAGTGTGGAGATTTGAAGTGTTTACTTAAGGGGGCGATTCATTAGGAATTTGTTAACGTTGGACTTGAAGACATCCAAGTTGTAGTCAGGTGGGAAGCAGGCAGACGGAACAGAGTTCCACAGGCGTGCAGTTCTAAGAAAGAAGCTTTGTTCATGGAATCCACGTTTTGATTTAGGCACAGATAAAGAGTGGGGGAAATTTTTCACAGTGGATTCGGCCAGACGGGTGTTTTTCGTGAAAGATTGGCAAGGGGGGACCAGAGATTAGAGTTCAGACGAGCACCTGCCATGGAAATAACGATAAAACAAGGATAGGCTCGCAATGTCTTTTTGATTCTTGCAAAGGGAAATACTAAAAAAAAAACCCAACAACATTAATGTTTGGTGCATCTAAAGTCAGAAAGCTAGTACCTTCCGACAATCTGATCTCGTAACAACAGAACCAATAAAGATAATTGATCGTCAAGCATTAACAGATGTCCAAACTATTTGTATCATTTGGATTCTTCAGACTACTATTCTCATCTTGAGTGTTATTCGCACAACATTTTAGTCGATATAACCTCCGACCTTCTTGAAATATATTTTGTCGAACTCGAGAATCTGCACAAAAGTTTGAACAGAACCCTTTATTTAATCCATGTCGAGGTTAACATGCTCTTGTTTCGTCAGCGATGACTGGGTAGAAGTACTAAATAATTTGCAATTGTATTTTTTTAGTTTTGCCTGCATGCGGCGTAATGGATAAAGTACTTAGTAAAAAAAAAAAACACTTGTAAATCACACTTTTCTTGAGGTTGAAGGTTTAATTCTTAATGTAAACGATTTTAAAAAATTCAGAAAGATAATCTCAACTATTATTCTCTGCCAACAACTCAATCTAAAGTGTTTGCTATTTTTCCTGATCATCTTTAATGGTTTAGACATGGAGTTCAGTGCCTGGTAATCCTCCCTACCTCTCTGCCCTGGTGATGCAAGTGTATTGATGGACAGCTGGACAACAACTATCAATGAGGACTTGGCTAAGCTCTCAGATTTTGACAGTTAAATCGCAATTAGATTACTATCTTATGTGATCTTGCTCAGAACTGCCATGCACGTGCCACCCTGATTCAGGATGTAGTACATGTCAGAAACTGTGGCACTAACCCAAGGTGGGTTTAACTGGCTTCCTCCAAAGGAAGAAATTTCATAGGGTATGAAATTCACAAGTGGTCCCCAGTCGAATGTATATCCCCGTTAGGGGAGATGACAATGTTAGGTTTTTGCAGCTCTCATAGGAAGGAGGTCAACGTCTTACATACAGCGCCTGGTATTCCCAAATTGGTCACCCATCTAGTACTGACCAGGCTCCACGTTGCTTAACTAATGATCTAATGAGAACCGGTGTGTCAACGTGATTATGCGATATCTAGTACATGCCAGGAAGGAAATAGGCTCAACTTGACCAGAGTGAACAGCATTGCAACAACAACAAAACTTCAGAAAGCAACAGTAATAATACAGGTAGATGATTTTGATCTTAAAACTAAAATCTTCTAACATATAAAATTATCTTGTCAGATTTTCAAAGTTTGATCCCGCTGTGAAGATGCATTATGTGCATTCACTCGCCATGATTGTCTCATTTGTAGTGCCGGGCCTAACTTGTCCATTGATCCATCCAAAACAAGGTATGCCTCATTTAATGGGAAAGATTAGCCTTCCTGGGAAATGTAGTTTTCACAGATCGGCTTCAAATAAAGCCTGTATGAATAAAGACAGTCATAGATGTGATCTTCAATGGATGTCTCCAGCAACCGCCAAACACTTACTACTAACAAAATGCCAGAACCAAAAATGAAAAGGGTGGGGTTCAGAACCTAGGCCCTCTTCTTCTTAGGAGGAGGGCCTACGTTCTGAAACCCACCCTTTCCATCTGCTGAGATCTTTCATTTTTGACTGAAGGAGAGAATGCGAATTGAATATTGGAGTTGGTTTTGAGGAGTGCTACCGAGCAGTTCGGCTAAAGAAAACAAAACCACAAGCCGATGTCATAAACAAGTAATAATGTTTTCGATATTAAACATGGTGCTTACTCTTTCAAGACTTGCAGGAACGAGACTTTTATCCTAGCCAGACTAAAACACACCAGCTCTATTGACAAAGTCTCTTACTGAGAGCCTAAGTGGGCCCAATCATACCGGAAGAAGCACACTAGCCAAACTGCTTGGTAGCTCACACCGAAACCAACTGCCCACTCTCCAATGCTCAACGCCCACTCTCATCCTCCTTCTCGAGGGGGAGGGGGCTCAGTTTTGACTGCCCCCCCCCTTTCCATCTTCTGCGATCTTTTCACTCTTGATTGGGTCTGGCATTTTGTTAGGGGTCATTTTTCAGTGGTTACTCAAGACATCCACTCAAGATAACATCTAGGACTGTCTCTATTCATAAGGGTTTTATCTGGAGCCCATCTACAAAAACAACTTTTCTCACAACGGCAGATCTCAGTGTAAATTTCCCATTAAATGAGGTATTGACTTTTTAAACACAAAGAACATTCCTTGGGTGATCTGACTCTGGCCAATGATATTTTAAGAATTTGTACCTTTTAAGGCAGCTATTCCCCTTATATGCAAATTAATGACGCATAAAAAGATTAAAATCTTCACCAGCACCATAATTCATAACAAATCTCAGCTTCAATGTTTTCTCCCAGCAGTTAACCACTTAAATTTCTGTCCTTCCTAGTTCATCCTTCTTAAGGCAGCTATTCCCCTCATGCAAATTAATGCCACATATAAAAAGAACCCTGCTATAAACACAAGCTCTCTACTTCTTTTTCTTTTATCCAAGTTTCCATACCTGACAAATCAAACAGATGCGCTGCCACTTGGGTGAGCAATATGATCTATTGTTGAATAAAGGAACTTGGAGATCCTGCATACACATAAATTCACAGTTAGCAGAAAACAAAGAAAAATTCCATGTCAAATTTAGACACACATATTGACCTCTGATGGAATAAAGAAAGAATTTGTCAATAAAAGCAAAAGGCTCGATGAACAAAGACACAGACGGAGAGAGACGGAGAGAGACGCACGATCATTACATCATTAGCTCGTCAACCCCAAACTCTTTTCGTCCTTGCTCGATACGTCCAACAACTACTGCAGGCAAAATAATAATTTAATAAAAAAACAGTTTTGTTATGAAACCATCTCTGTGTTTGTTTGTCAAACGGCTGGAACAAACTAGAATGTATATATTTATTTAGCAGCACGCATCTTTGTAGAAGTGCAACAAACATGATTATACATACGATAAACAGATTAAACCGTTACAGAGAGACAGACAATACAACACTGTGACATTACCTAAATAAATGTGTTGGCAAGAAGAAGAAATCGCAAATCATTTAATCTGATTTGTTCAAGTATTTGCTGCGAGAGAAGAGAAACGAACAAATCTAAATAATAATAATCATAATAATAATAATAATACCTGATGAGTATAGTGGAATTATTAAGTTCTGTTTCTTCCATTCTTGTGGCTGTAAATCTTAAAATTGTAATTAAGTTAAGGAAATTAGATTAGGGTTGAAGATGAAGAAAAAAAAGATCAGTCTAAAGGAAATCACTTTACAACAAAAAAGTGAACGAATGTTATGTTTGCTGTGCCTTAGATTAACTACAAAAATTGCAGCACTTACGCATTTTTTTAGCTTTCATTTTTTAAGAATACCACTTGGAACTAGGGGAGACAATTCAAGAAGTTTCACTCGGAATAAGAGTGGATAATTTCAAAAGGTTTTTAAAAGAATAAGAGAACTGTACATTCCTGTAAAGAAATGGTTATTAATTTTAAAAGTTTGTATTTCCAAGAAATATTGTTATATATTTAAGTAATGATTATATGGATTTATTATTAAGTTTAATTTTTTTAAAAAATTATTATTTCATAAAAGCTAAAAAAAATTATTTTAATTCAATAAACGTTATGATAATTAATGTTTTATCTTGTGTTATCATCTTAATTTGATGTTTGTTTTGCTTTTATTAATAAGTTATATGAAATTTTACCAACTCCTTGAATTGTCTCCCCTTGTTCCAAGTGGAATTCTTTAAATAAACAAAAAGTCCTCTAAACCTAAAATGCACAAGTACCAATATTATATACGTGTGACACTATGCTCAACCAAGGTCGTCGAATGCTGGGGTGGGGGAATAGGAAAAAACAAACAAAGGATGACAAAAGAAAAGGAAGTAGGTTAAGCGAGTAATAAAAGAAATGATCAAAAGACAATGGATGGGAATTTGTTGTTAATGCAGACAAAAAGAAATAAGGGTAAGATTTAATTGAGTATGTGCCCAACGTCGATAGCAAAAGGACTGAACAATGGACTAAGGATCGAACAATAGGAATGACACTTGATGGGGGTGGGCGGTTGTATGCTTGACAGGATGTAGCTGTTGACCTTGGCACATAGAGGGTTGATGACAACACACACACACACCCATAGTCCAACCAACATATATGTGAAGCATTGGTGTTAGTGTTTTTTCCGTGTTGTGTTTTGTTTTATTTTGCTATTTGTGGACCTGTGTGTTTCCATTGACTGTTGCAAATGTGAAACCGACGACAACATGGCCAGAACAAGAATGATGAAAGATGGAGATCAAAGCCATGGCATAAACAACATTTGAGGTCAGCGACTTGTCGGTGGGGCCACATGGTGTCACATACCAACATCAGCCTTTGATATCGTCGTCTTTTATGTCATAGCAATTATAGGATTGAAATCTATTTCCTATCATGTAATATCTAAATTACACACTCATGCTCAGACATGTGTAATACTGTTAGCAATAGAACACTTCTGTGCATACCCAGCTTCTGTTTCTATTCAGACAGTTTGATGCTAAATATAATCAGTTTCAGCAAAGATGAAGACGTTCCATATACTGGCTCATCTCTCATTGTCGTGGCTTAGTCAGGAGATGAGACCTGAAAGCAAAAGATGAAAACTCAATTACCTTTCTCTAATACACGTCTGCTGAACCAACTTTCCTTGTCTTGTATTTCTGTGTTCTGCTTAACAGAGCTGTTAAATAAAGCTGATTTTATTGTAGAGAAGATGTTGGTATTTTAATATGGAATTCTGGTGATTTTTTTCTTTTTCATTTCAAGCCAACTGAGATATAGACAAAGCCACTTCAACAAAACGATTATCTTAAATTTCCAGCAAACATTTAACCACAACAACATGTATAATATCTTTCGTTTTCTAATATATAAAGAAAAGTTTGATTCTCACAGTTAGACAGCATTGCATCTGTCAAATCTATATTTGATTCTGCTTAGTCAATTACAAAAATTCTCAGTTAAGAACACTCCCAGACAGATCATGTACATTTGTATGAAATTTGAAAAAAGTTGGCCCAGTCATTTCATAGTCCATAGGGAACGAACTCACTCTCTCTCTATCTCTATATATATATATATATATTATATTGTTTTTTTTTTAAATATCATTATCCACTGACACATGTTTCGTCGTCTACGACTCATCAGAGTGGCTGAATCTATATATATATATATATATATATATATATATATATATATATATATATATATATATATTGTTAGGATGATAACATGGTCAAAGGGAAATAACTTTTCTGTAAACACAAAGTTACCTCCCCTGCTTTAACTAAGATAACAGTTATTACGTCTTCGCACAAGAACAACGCGAGACTACATGCCAGCAGCCATCTTAGGAGAGCAGCGACATTGCATATCATGTGTAGACAATCGGACTAGATTTAAGAACCTTTTTCGACTTAATTCATACAGTAAGTCATAACAACCGGATGGTGGGGAGATCCCAATTTGACTCTTGATTGTTTTAAAAAGAAAACTATTTTTTCTTTTGGCCTACTTGACTGGCGACACATCATGTGTGTGTGAATATGAATAAAAAAAAAAAAAAAAAAATTCAGTTTCTTTTATAATTCATTTTAAATAATTTAAAACGAAAATTTAATGAATACGTTTCAGTTATATTTAAGAAAAAGCACAATTTTTTTTTTAAATAGTTAATTAAAAACATGCAATAGCTCAAAGTTTCAAAATTTTATTTAAAAAAATACTTTGAGGGGCAAAATTAAACCCTATGCATTGCATCTCTGGCTCTTAGATTCTTATCACTGCATTAAGAAAATTGTGTGACCAGTTCTAGTGTGTACGCATGTTTCTCGTCCCTACTACACTTTTACATTACTTACTACTAGCATGGTTACCTGGTGTTGCCTGGTTTGGCTGTTTTAGTTTTACGCTATATCAACACTTTTCATGTCATTTAATGCCAAACCCAGTAATTTGAAAAAAGTCAGTCCAGCCATTTCGTAGTTATAGAGAACTATATATATATATATTGTTAAAATAATAACATGGTCAAAGGGAAATAACTCAAGTTATTTATATATATATATATATATATATATATATATATATATATATATATATATATATATATAAAATTGTTTTTGACTTTGCAAAACATAATAGAGTTTTGCAAAGGGAATAGGAAAAAAACAAAACAAAAAAAAACAATGTTTGGTGCATTTTAGCTCAGGAAACCAGTATCTTTAGACAACCTGATATATTAGCACCACGGGTGTTGTCCGGGATCATGAACAAGAAAACATGAGAGTTAAAAAAAAAAAGTGTGTAACATCTTTCTCTCTTTATCCTCCTATCTACCTATCTCTATCACCCCACGCACAGCCACTCTTCTCTCTATCACCCCGTCCCCTTGCTTTCTCTGACAACTGAAATAAATCATTGAGGAATATCTACGATGGTCATTTAAAAAATAAAGCCTATTTCTTTTAACTTAAAAAGTTGAAGAACTATAAAGACAGGAGTGATACCATTAAAACGAGCAACCTTTTGTGCTCCAGAATTTATTGTTCTACAAACTCACAACCATCCTCAATGCACTTTTGCCAGGAATTCAATGGTGCATTTCTGCTTCTGATGCACGCCCATTACATGTCACTTTCTTAGAGTCTAACACCATCAATAGCTGCAACATAGAGATGAAACTTTCAGGTCATGGATGCATAAGTTCAATCATCATAACAATGCAATTTACAATCCCCACTGATCCATTCGGACAGATTAAAAAGTAGGAGGCATTACTTTTCGTACATAATAACATTAAAAAATATATTGACCCCCCCCCCAAAAAAAAAACAAAAAGAATTTGCAATCACATGTTTCCCCACTTGATCCCAATGCTGTGTGCCAGGCATTTCTTCTTTTTATTCTTCTCTTCTGGGCTTGTCGTCTTCTCTCACATTCTTGACGACTGCCGAGGAGGCGAGAACAGATTCACAAGTATAATAAAAATAAACAACACAAGAGAAAACACAAACTTTGACACGTTCTGTAGTCATCAGTTGGGCTATCGGTGCATGTCTGTCATTATCGCAAGAAACGACCCTCTAAATGCTAACGTCCACATCTTAGCCATCTGTCGAGGCTATGTTCATCAGTCAGTTGATCAATTCATGTCTCCATCTGCTCTAAGACACAATCTGCCTTCAACTGTCCCCAAAAATGGAAACTGCCCTCAACTGTCGCAAACTCAAGACTGTCTGTAAATTGTTGCAAAACTAACTCTAAATATATTGACCTATTTTTTAACACCTTTTTATGCCTTGTTGAACCATTTCCTCTCTTTCCACTAATCTTACTTCTTATATATTTGTTTTTCTTCTTACCACATTTCGAGAGGGGACATCCATAGTATCACATTAGTATTAAATGACACCAGAAGTATTAATATGCTGTGAACCATCCGTTAAATACTGTTTCTCACTTATAAGTTACAAAACTACTTGTACCTAATTTGACAAGAAGCTTCCTTGAAATTTCGAGCATGTCATACGAAAGGAGGAGGAAGAAGAGGAGAATAAAATGTTAATGTTGTTTAAAAACAAGTTCTCCTAGTTTCCAATACTATTTGGCAAAATTCCGTCAAATTTAACCCAAAGAACGTTGGAAATGTAGAATGTATTCAAACAGATTAAAATGATACGACACTCACAACAACTGGAAGACTTGAAATTTTTTTGCAGCTAACTCTAAATATATTGATCTCTATGTTCGGTCCTTTATCCCCATCACTGCCACACCTTGATTAACAATCTTACATTTAACGCCTTTTATACCTTTGTGAACAACTTCCTCCTTATTGTCTTTCGACTAAATCTTACTTCCTATACTCTTTGTTATGTTAATAAACTTATTTCTTCGTTTTGTTAAAGCTTTTTTTTTTTTTTTACTTATTATTTAAATGTAATGTGAACAAATATCTTGCT
The DNA here is from genome assembly GCF_053919585.1 of Euprymna scolopes. Lineage (NCBI taxonomy): Eukaryota > Metazoa > Mollusca > Cephalopoda > Sepiida > Sepiolidae > Euprymna > Euprymna scolopes. The sequence goes on from NC_136522.1 coordinate 62,004,612, forward strand.
ACACAACTCTCCACTTACGGTACCTCTCTAAAAATCTTACTCCTTAAATCCCAGTAGCCCCTTACATCTAAGTGGAAATGTGCCTTGTTTAAGGTGAATATTAAAAAAATGCAGGTTAATAGTAAATTTTATTTCATTTGATAACAGTTATTAGTTTTATATTTTGTTTTCTTCCTCGATTTCTGCTCTGTTTACTATACAACATGATTATCAAAAATCCTATTACTACAAAAAAAAAAAAAAAAAAAAAAATTTTTTTTAGTGAAATAAAAATGAAAGTAAAATTTCAAGAAACCCCTGAGTCAGAACTGGTTTTATAATAAAAATGATGCAATATGGTTATGCAATAGTTTTATGTTTTTACTACTACTACTACTACTACTACTCTGGACAAGATAAAAGTGTAGTATCTGTTCTTCAGATGCTGCACTTCTATTTCTTGTTCTCTTTCGGTGGAGGAGAAATCCTTCACGACTGAGACAATTTTTATTTTTGTACCTTTTCTCCACGTTAAAAAACGACCCTGGTGTCTAACTCTGTCCCGTGGGGAGGCATAGTAAATAGGTACTACTACTGTTATTATATTTATTATCTAATATTCTGCTTGTTCTTTCCTTAGTCATTTTTTAAGGCCAAACTGCTACAAAAAAAAGGCCAAATTCATTAAATTTGGCTTTAATAAGGCAAATTGAGCAATCCTGGACAAGAATATGAGTGACCTCCTTTTGATTTAGCCTCGTTTTCAAAAGGAACTCGTAATTTTGATTTGTAGTAGTTCTTCACTGAAGAAACAAATCAGCGAAATGTTACGTAAAAAAGGGCACATTCGAAAGAAAGAGGGCAAAAGAAGAACTGTCTACCAAGAAGGAATAAATTAAAGATCATCTCTTACGATTTTATTGAACTATGTAGCACAATATTACTTTCTGAGTATTTATTAATCCCTCTCTTAATTTTCACTTTGCCTAATGCAACATTTTCTTAAGTTAAATTGGTTTCCCAATTATTCATGCTATTCTTTATAGATGTTCAGATGTTGAGGACTCTTCCAAAAATTTGGAAAAATAGAAATGGCACTAATCCTATGTGGGCTTAACCAGCTTCCTCTAAAGGAGGAAATTCCATAGGAGTATGAAATTCAGAAGCGGTTTCCAGTTCCATGTATTTCCAAAGATTTCCAAGCATTTATATAGCCATGAATGGGTCACCATTTGAAATGCCTTCATATAATCTACCCAGCTTATGACAAAGTTGGTAGATCTTTGTTTGCAGTTTTTTTAGGATAATTTTATTGATTAAAAGCTGATGCTTGGTGCGTTGTGATCTTTTTTGGCAGCCTTTCTGTTCCAAAGCTAGTGAAAAGCTTCTATATAACTGAGAGGCAAGTTATTGTTCTAAAGTTTGTCACTGCCCCCACCCTCCGTCCTTTTGTCTTATCTTTTATGATAAAGACTGTAGTGCCCTTTGTCAGCCACTTGGAGAAGCTACCTGTTGTCAGACAGTCATTTAGCACTGTTGCAAGAAGTGGGTGAAGAGCTGGAAGGTTTTTGAACCAGTATAAGACAATCAGGCACTTTCCAATTTGACAGCTTTTAATCTTCACCTTCAGCATTTCAAGAGTTTTATGCTTATTTGTCACTCTATTCTAGATGACACCTGCCTTTCAATATCTTTGATCCATTCTGCACATCATCTTGATGCTTTACTTCCTATTCCCAAATACCTTTCCAGAATACAAGATTCATCAGCGTCAGGTATAACGTCTTTCCCTCTTCCAATCTCTTCTATAGGGTGGGCCAAAATAAAGGTCCTATCTTTAAATTTGAATAACTTCCACAAAATAAAAGTTAGACTCACCAAACTTTATGCGTGTGTAGACTGACCCTTCCGAGATTTTTTTGAAATAAACAAAACAAATTTTGGCCGAAAAACACTTCTTAAAACTTACATGAATTTTTAAAAATAGGACCCTTATTTTGGCCCACCCTGTAGTTGATTAAAAAGAAGTTTCTGGTTATTCTCGAACAGTCTGTTCTGCTGATACTGATCAACTTTATCACTGTGACGTTTAACTTTGCAACATCTAACTTTGCAACATCTAACTTTGGCTGTGATATGCTGTTTCCGTTATTCAATTACACATTTGAAACCTTTTTTGATGCATGTCAAATTTACCGATTAGCCGTTCACAAGCACTCTGACTTTAGAGTTATTATTTCTATTATTTTTACTATGACTATTATTGGCTCACAAGGAGCTTTCAGACAGGTCATCAAAGATCTCTCCTTGAAAACAGCCTGTGATGTTCCCTGGAAGCTGAGTGACAACAAGTCTCCCCAGGTTTCCAGTTACTCTCCACCTCTTTCGATAACATTTGCAAATAAATTTGCATTATCGCAACAGCCTCTTAATATTGATTTCTCGTTGGCAGCGGCTATTGGTCTTCACTGGAATTAAAGTGGCAATAACCCCTCCCCAAGGTCCCAGTTCTCTTTGCATTTATCTGGTCAGTGCTCTCTCCTCGGTCTTTCCTTCCTCCTTGACTCTTAGTTATTTTGTCTCACTCTTTTTTTTTTTATTGTTATTATTATTCAGCGGGTTAGGCCTCAAAATGCCTGCCAAATTTTATCAACTAGTTATGCCTCCTAAGCAGTGACAAGGCAAATTAATCTACTGCGTTAATTTATTATCTAACTAGCCTTGCCTGATCGTAAAATATGCTAAAATATATTTTATTCGTGCAGGTTTTGTATGTATTATCCCATAACCAATTCTCTATTAATTATTATATTGTACCTAATATATGGTACTGATTTCAAAAGATAATAATAAAAAAAATGTTGGGTGCCATAAGATAGAATTGAAACCAAAACATTTCGCGCTCCAGCTGATTTCCCTACTGCTTAAACTATCGACAGATAAGATTTAAAATTAAACCACTTCAAGTTATGAATGAATTTGCATATGCGCAAAAGTAACAGAAATATGTCAGCAAGCTGAAATGAACATTTTTCATTTGAACTTTCCAACATATTTCTGTATGTGTTATTCATTCATCCAAATAAAAGTGTTTACTCGTTATAAAACCATCCTTGGTGTATGATTACTATTTCCTGTTAATTTCAGTGTTATGTGATCAGCTATTTAAGAGTTTATTGGTTAAATATTTTCACATAGACACACATACATACATCTGTTTTATTTCTATAGATTTTTCTTTGTTTTTTTTTTCTTGTTTTTTTTTTTTTTTTAAATACTTATTTGTTTTCTGATGTTTTAAAAAAATTTTTTTTTTTTTTTGACCAAATAATAAAATCAAAAAAGTGTTAATTAAAAATCATTGTTATTGTCACACGGACTTTGGGTTAATGTTTTGTATGAAACAAATAAAATCAAGGTTTACTAAAAAGAAATAATACAACGAAGTTTAATTCGATTGTTCAAATTTATTTAAAGCGGGAGGGGAAGGGGCTAAACAAAGCAGGTTAAAAAATTAAATGGGGAAACACTTTTCATTAAATTAAAATATTTCTACGACTATATTGAAGATTTTAGCTTTAAGATAGTTTGTATCATTATCTTTAAAAAATTAGTTTGAGTTTTATAACAATTTGGTTCAATAATTTAATAACTAAACAACACCGTAATAATTAGGTTATACTGTGGCAATGAAGCATATTTACTCATACAAATAAGTTTCTGTCTTGAAAGTTTTCAGAATTAAACGGTGCTAGTTTATTTGAAGACCCCACCAAATCATGTTCATTTATTCAACCTGAAAACCCCGCCAATAAAATGAATTAAATATCTTCTTAATAATAATAATAATAATAATAATAATAATAATAATAATAATAAGAAGAAGAAGAAGAAGAAGAAGAAGAAGAAGAAGAAGAAGAAGATGCTTGTGCAGTTTAGCAAAGATATGAAAAAAAAGGAAGATAAAAAAAATATCTATTATGTGCATCTGCATGTCTGTTATGGAATGAAATTCTCATAAAAGAAAAATTACTTAATTTGATCAAGCAGTTTTTTTTTTTTTTTTTTTTTCAAGGAAAAATCAAATTTTAGTCAGATCCCTCGACGTATCATATTGGTAAATTTAGCTACGAAGAGGATGAGGGGCAGGGAAGATAACTCCATCTAATTCTTGAAGTTTGCCAAAACGCAGTTTTGAATAATTTTAGGTATTCCTTTTTTCTTTTTGTTTTCGATTTAAAAAAAAGGGGGGGGGGAGAAATCATCATTAAAGAGGTGGGGGGGGGGATTCAAATCTTCCATTTTTTTGTTCTCATTTATAATTTAATTTTTTGTGTGGGCGGGGCACAGGATGGAGAGTGCTATCCCCCCCCCCAAATAAATAATAAAGCAAAAAAAAAAAAAAAAAAAAGGTAGATTTGAATTTCCACTCCCTAAAAAAGCGACAAATAAAAATGCCCCTCCCTCCATCTACAAAAAAAAAAAAAAAAAAAAAATCCTTGCACGGACGGAACTCTCCATTATTATTATTATTATTATTAATTTATTATTTATTTTTAATAAAAAATATCAATCCAAAGATTAATTAAATGTGTGTAAATATATAAAGAAAAATGCATTCTTGGCCGAAAAAATCTGCTTAAACATGCCAAGGTGAAGGTTAAACCGGCATCAACCAAAATCTGTTCTTTTCTAAATGAAGCTGATCAGGGTCCTTATCCCTTACTTTGTCCAAATAGAAAAAAAAAAAAATAATAATTATATAAAAATTTGGACGAAAATGAAGTGAATTCTCTTTAGTACAAAAATGATTTTTATCTAGAATTCCATTTTTAAAAATTACAGAAAAATCTTTACATACTCGTCACTCGATATCATATTTCAAAAATCACATACATTCGTCATGTATTTTTTATAATCGAAAATATTTTTTTACGATTTTTAGCGATTTTAATAATAAATTGTAACCATTATAAGGCTGGTTTTGATCTCGATAATTTGAATTTAGTTACCTCCCTTATTTATAAAACATGATTGATCAAAAAAATAGCATCTCACTTCCTCATAACATTTGATTTCCATCGTCAAAAATACTTGATCAATTTATTAGGTTGTCCCAAAAGTTCGTAAACACTTGTGAAAAATTGAATTTTTATATGCAATTTTAAATTTTTTTTGTGTGTGTTTATACTGTTATAGTGATCTTCATCTCTCTATTCGAGATGGCAATTGATAAAATTGAGCTGTGAGTTTTGATTCATTACTGCTGGAAGCGAGGTCAATCGCAGAAGAGATTTGTGCTGCAGAAGGTGAAGGAACAATTGCATATGTGACGATCTCAAAGTGGTACAAGCGTTTCGATTCTGATTCCATGGGTCTTGACGATAAACCTTGTTCAAGACGACCGTTAAAGTTGGATGATGGAAACGTGATAACCGAGTTGGACATTGCGACTTCATCGAGCACTTGAGAATTGGCTGATGAGGTTTAAGTTGGAAAATCAACAATTCACCAACACTTGAAGCAACTTGATTTTGTTCACAAAAATTTGCACAAAGATCTGCATGAACTCAGTCAAGCACAAGCCAACAGACAAGTTGATATTTGCCGTCAATTGCTCAGCAATCCATTGGATGAACGTTTTTGGAAGCGCATTGTGACATCGGACGAAATATGGATCTATCTGGTCCAGAACAACTGAGACAAGCGATGGGTTCAGAAAGGGTAAGGGACACCGTCAGTTCCAAAACAAGATCGATTTGGCAAGAAAATCATGTTGTGCATTAAGGAGTCATGCATTTTGAGTTGGTTCTGAATGGTCGTGCCATCAGTGCCAAACTTTACTGCAAGCAACTAGGGCGGGTCTTTGAAAAGTTGAAGCAAAGTACCCAGCTCTGATCAACCGGAATCATGCTTTGATGCAGCAGAACAATGCCAAGCCACACATCGCCAGCGTTAAGTTTCTATCACATTCAGCCTACAGTCCTGACTGTGCTCAATCAGATTACAGTCTTTTCTGCTCAATGCAGTACTTTCTGAAGGGCAGCTGATTCGATTTATTTGATGAAGTTGATGCAGCATGTCAAGAATTCTTTGATTCAAAGCCGGCTGAATGATATATTGACCAGATTCAAAAACTTGCATATCGATAGCAGAAAGTCTTGGAAAATGATGGTCTTTATTCTGAGAATTCATTTTTTTTTTTGTTATTGGTGAGTAAAATTTCAATTTTTTGCAAGTTTTTACAAACTTTTCAGTCACTATAATATGTGATTTTTGGAATATGACATCTTAGTTCTGTAACGGATACATTACATCATAAAGATTTGTCTGTATTTTTTTTTTTTTTTTTTTTTAATCAAATCGAATTCTAAATACGAACCAAATTTTAAATTAAAGAAATAATTTTGCGAGCAACAGGAATAAAAAATAAAAAGAATTTTAGTGCAGAAAAAACAAGAAAAAGAATGGCCACCATCGATTACAACATCGAATTAAAGTTCAACTTTAAAAAGTAAATAAAAGTATTATTTCAGAATTGAAATATAATTTAAGACAATTAATTTTATCAAAAATATATGTACAAAACTTCAGTTGAGCATATTATTAAATCTCAATCTAATATGAAGGTACTCATGCACTTATTGATCCGTGCTGAAATAATATCATTTAAAAAGCCATTCTTAACATGGGGAGGGTGTTTTGTATCTATTCTGTACTTTAACCTTACAACTGAATAAAAAACATCATAAAACTTTAATTAAACTTGGAAATACGATTTAAAAAATAGCGCGAATCAGTAGGTGTATCAGAATTTTGGGGAATTTTTTACACCTCTAACACGAAACTGTGAATAAAATATAAAAAACTCGTAATTTCTCTTTTAAAAGTGTTTTTTTTTTTTATTGTCTTTATGGAATATAACTTCCAAAATAAACTATTAAAGTTGTTTAAAAAATAATATTTCTATTATTTTTTATTTAAAAAAAAACAGTGTTTACAAATTGCCGGCGTGCCTTCATGCAGCCATTTTTTTTTACGTAATAAAATCAATTGAATTTTACGAGTTAATTTTTTTTTTCAATTTTTAAACTTTAAAAATCTATCAAAAGTTTTCTATTGGTTAAATTTTTTACAATATTTTCAGGGTCAATGTAAAATTTTATGCTCTTTCCAATAAACCGAATATAATATTTTAGACAAACATTTTTTTTTAAATTCACCCGCCCCTCATTCTGAAATGTCTATTAAAACTTTAATTTATGTACCAAAGTTTTATATATCACAAATTGAAAATAAAAGATCAATAAATAATATATTCAAATTTAAGACAAAAAAAAAGTGTTTTTTTAGAAATTTACCTGTAAAGTCCAAAGTTTAAAACTTTTTTTTTTAAACCACATTTTGTTTTTTTGTTTTTTTAAATGAAGCCTTATAATCTTCTTATATTGTACAGAAAATTTCGTTTTATTACGAAAATTATTTCTATTTAATTCAATAGGGTTTTTTTAGATAAAAAAAAAAATTCACTCCATAAAACGGAAATTAAATATATTAAATCAAAAACTCGTGTATTTTTGGAGAAAAGAAAAAAAAATTTCTTGAACTGTTTTTTTTTTTTTAAAGGCAAAAAATTATAAATAAAATGTGACTAGTTTTTAGGTATGGAGGCACAAATTTCTTCACGTGCAAAGGTAGAAGGATAACGCGAACGTGTGGTTTATACTTCCTTCTGTCCACCCGTAATTCAAAACAATAAAAAGAAAAAACTACTTCCGGTTTTAAATAAACACGTAAAATGTTTGCATCATGTCGGGTTTTTCAGATAGGCGTTTAAAAAATTAATTTATTTAAAAAATAAATGGATTTTAAAATATAAATATGGATAAATTCTTAACAATGAAGAATGCAACTAGACATTCATTAGTAATTTTTAAAGGTGTTTTTTTTTTTTTAATTTATATCGATTTTTTATAATCGACCTAAGTTAAATTTTGCTTATTTTCTTCAACTCTTTTAAAGAAAACCGATTTAAAAAAACAAAAACAAATATTGCATAACTTGCTATTAAACCTGTTGTTTTTTTTTTTTAATTTGGTCTTTGCTCCTTTAATTGAAAAAAAAAAAAATTAGGGGTTGAATTACATTTTTCGAGTAGTTATAAGCTTGGAAAGACAGGGGGGTCGAATTATTCAATATTTTTTCACGCATTCGTAAGGTCAGTTTCTGACACACAGAGCAGATCAGTAAGCGCATTAGCACCAATATGAAAATCAAGATGTTTTTTTTTTTAATTTAAGATAAAAAAAAAAAAAAACTTATTTTGAATATTTTTAATTAAGGAAATATTTTTTGTGTGTAATAAAAAGAACACTAAAAGATTTTTTTTTAGAAAAAAATAAAAAATAAATAAAAAAATGTAACGTTTTCAGATTAAATAAAGAAACGTAATTTGGCGAGGTCAACTTAATTAACACCGTTTATTTCCGAAAACTTTCAAAACCGGAACTTTCATCACCAAAAATTGTCCCTAAAAATTAAAATGATCATTTTGCGACTTGTTTCTAATTGAACACTCACCTTTAAAATGATGATTTTTACAGGTTTTCAGGTGAAAACGAATATCGCATTTAAAACTGGCACTGAAAAATAGTTTTCTTGATATTAAGACGTTGGTTTTGCTAACGGTACATTATGATCTTCAGTGGTCGCCATGTTTTTTTTTTTTTTTTTTTAACTTACATGCATGTAAAGTTTGTTTTTTTCTTCCACTTTAATGCAACAAAATAGTGACCAATGAAAACCATTAAGTAATACAATTGGAAAAATCGATTTGTCGGCGCCAGTTTTCTATGTGATATTCGTTTTCACCCAAAAAGTTATTAAAGATCAATTTAAAAGGTGAGTGTTAAGTTGAAAATAAACTGCAAATTGACCATTAAAATGCACACATGCAAAATATTAAATATATTTTTTAAGGCAAACGGGCCCCAAATGAATAGTCAAACCAATATAAATTGTTTTTGACTTATTTTCCAACTGTACTACCTTTAAAGTAATATATGTCGCTAAAAGTAATGATAACCCACAACAGATACTACACTTTACTCGTAGCCAAAGAATTTCAGAGTGTTATAAATGAAAAAAGGTACTTGTTAAGATAATATCGAGATCGATTTTTTTTTTTTTAAATACGTATTTTTATAAGCTAAAATATATATATACTAGCATTTCAGCCTGGCGTTGCCCGGGTGTTTGGATGTGTATGTTGAGCAAAAAATAAAAATAAAAGTGGTAGTAGGAAGGCAGGCTCGATCCCGTACCGCAAAGGAAGAAAAGAACGGGGTAAAACCTAACGTTTATGCTGTTACGACCATCGCCAAACCGGAAGCGACATTTTTTAAAATTAAGGCTAGACAATCTAAAGGAGAGGATAACTTTAAAAAATATTGGCGAAAAAAGTGACCGCCCCCCCCCTGTAGAAAAGTACCTAGTTGAAGAGGAAGATGTTAATATTTCTAGCCAATTTTTCGATATTTGTCGTATGAAAGGTCGAACTTTAAAACGATACTGATCTTGGTAAAATCCGTCGCCTCTATTGAAAGTTTAAGGTAGACATGCAAACAGAAATGCATACATACATTTATATATTAGTAACTAAAAATTTTCGACCCAAACTGATGAAAAAAGCTTGCCCTATCTCTGAATATCCTTTATGTAAAATTTCAAATATTTAGACCAGAAATTGTTTGAGTAATTTGGAAGAGACCGCAGAGATCAATTTTTTAAAAAATTTTGACCCCTATTATGACCCCTTAAAATTTATTGTTTTGGACTCAAATAAAGTTATTAAGTTAGATCCATGTCCAAGGAACATATATATAAAATTTCAGGTGCGTAGACCTAAAATTGTCGGAGGAGTTTGGTAGAGTTCTCAAAGGTCAAATCGTTGAACTTTGACCCTTAATCGCCAAATTTCTGGCCAAAAACCGATCACATCGATTTTCCCAAATCTCAATACCCTGTATATCAAATTTCGAGTCTGTAGACTAAAAATTGACAGAGTTATTGCATAGGGAAATGTACACAGACACACACACAGACACGTATAGATACTAGCAAAAAAACAAAAAACAAAAAAAAAAGTCAATTTTTTTAACTTGTACTCCTATTATGACCCCTTAAAATTTATTGTTTAGGGCTCAAATAAAGTTATTAAGTTAGATCCATGTCCAAGGAATCTATATCTAAAATTTCAAGTGTTTAGACCCAAAATTGTAGGAGGAGTTTGGTAGAGTTCTCAAAGGTCAAATCGTTGAACTTTGACCCCTTAATCGCCAAATATCTGTCCGAAAACCAATCACATCGATTTTCCCAAATCTCAGTACCCTGTATATCAAATTTCGAGTCTGTAGACTAAATATTGACAGAGTTATTGCGTAGGGAAATGTACACAGACACTTTCACACACACATATTATATATATATATATATATATATATATATATATATATATATATATATATATACATATATATATATATAACGTACTTAATTGTTATGTCGATAATAGTAATATATCCAAAAATTAATAAAATAGAAATTTATTTCCAGGTAAAAGTAATTTTTACGGAAAATTGGGTAAAATTGCATTTTTCTTAGATGTTATAGAGTAGACAATGAAGAGTCCACACACAGGAGACATAACTGAACGCAAAATTTAGATTACACCAACATTTGTAGCCTATAACGATAGACTTTATTTTTTACTAAAAACACAATAGCAGTTTTTCTACTCAATAAATATTTTCGACATGATAATTAAGTACGTAATATTGTTTTTGCTTAAAACGACATATTAAAAAAAAAATCGATCTGTCGACTATCTCAACGAGAAAAAAAAAAAAAAAATGAAATAATGATAGTCGCGGAAACTTTACCGAACAATATTTTTCTTAAGAAATATGGCATATAGCAAGCTATTTGTTTTATTCGATCGATTGTGTATTGTTTTCCAGACAAAAAAAAAAAAGTCAAAAAACTGTTACCAAAAGCAATAAAAGTTACTTTTCTACTTACCAAGGTCAATGTTTTTATGTTTTAAAAATATTTTCAAGTGCTTTTATTTACGTATTTTATCAATAATTTCAAAGCTTTGTAAACTCGACAGATTCAATATAGCACTAGATTTTACTCTGTGTGAAACCAGGAAACCTCGATGTAAACAAAAATACAGCTGATAAAAATAAATAGATTGTGGTAAGAAGTAAAAATAGTGCGATAAAAAATTACGCATAGGTGATAAAAATGATTTTACGTTGCTTTTTAAAAAAAATTGGGTTTGTATTACTGTACACATAGATTCGAAAAAGTTGTTAAAAAACGAATATATAACAAATAAATGTTATCAAAGGCAAGATAAGTTACTTTTCTGCCAAACTGGATATATTTTTTGTGTTTTTATTCAATGTAACATATTTATTCAGCTCGAAAAACATAGTGTTTACCGATGTATTCGAAAATTCAAGATGGCGTCTCACACCCTCTTTAACACCGTAAGTTTGGAAAAAGGTGTTATAAATAAAAAACTAGACAAAATACTATTAAAAACCCGCCGAATATATGTCAACCTATGTCACGGTAACATATATTGAGCGAGTTTTTAACAGTATTTTATCCGTTTTTTTTATTTATAACATCTTTGCCCACACTTACCGTGTTAAAGAGAGAATCAGACGCCATCTTGAATGTTCCAATACATCGGTAAACACTGTATGGTTTTCGAGCTGAATAAACATGTTACATTGAATAAAAACACGAAAAATATATCCAGTTTGGTAGAAAAGTAACTTATCTTGCCTTTGATAACATTTATTTGTTATATATTTGTTTTTTGACAACTTTTTCGAATCTATGTGTACAGTAATACAAACCCAACATGACTGCAAAAATATGTAAGAAACGTGATTTTCACAAAATGGTGTCTTATGGGGTGCCGCCATGTTTTTTCGTATCGCTCAAAATAAAAATTTATTAAAACCTCTATTTCCATATTACTAAATAGTCCTAAATTGATTTTAACTCCAAAACGTTCTTAGCCTATACACTAATTTTGGTACTTCTACAGTTTATCGGCGAAAATGGAGACGCCATTTTTTTTCGGGCACCTGTCATTAAAACCAGAGGGAGAAATCAGTATTTTAAACTATGACCGAAGTAGGAAAAAAAAAAAAAAAATGACAAAATTGTTTTATTAAAATTATATTTTCTTACGCAGACTTTTCAATAGATGTTTTTACAATTATATTTTGATACAATTTTATACAGTAAATGTTTTGGTTTTCAAATGGCGCTTGTTGCCCAGTTTAAACAATTAGGGATATGTCATTTTCATTTTCTGTTTTTAATAATATATGTTTCAGGAAAAGCTTTCCCGTTTTCATAAATTAAATCGAAAACATTTCCAATTAAACAATTATGAATATATGTTCTCTTTCACTTTTTTTCATAATTCCTTCCCTAAGTAATTAATATCTAGTTTCATTTTTTTGTTATTTATTTCCTACTTTGGCCATAGTTTGAAATACTGATTTCTCCTTCTTATTCTAATGACAGGTGCCCGGAAAAAAAAAACAAAAAAACGGCGTCTCCATTTTCGACGATAAACTGTAGAAGTACCCTAATTTTATTCACATTTTTTAATAAACTATTTAATTCTTCAAACTCATCATTTACCCAGATCGATAAAAAATAAATTTTCAACTTATTGTTGATAGTTATTGACTGTACTTTTTAATTTTTAATATTTAAGGTGTTACATTTACGACATTGAGGTTTCACATCGAGTAAAATAAGGCACCCTCTTAATTACGTTTAGGTTTACAAGGCTCCGAAGTTATCGATAAAAATATCGGTATTATAGTGCACTTATTGATCTGTGCTGAAATAATAACGTTATTATTTAGAAAGCCATTCTTAATATGGGAAGGGAAGGGTGTTTTGTACCTATTATGTACTTTAACCTTATAATTTAATAAAAACAGATGTAATAAAACTTTAATTAAACTTAAAAATACTTCTTTTTTTTTTTTAAATAGCGCGAATCAATAAGTGCACTGCAACTGCACTAGCACCCAGGATATTTAAATAAAAGAACTTTAAAATAGTTTTTTTTTAAACCCCATAAACAAGACTTATTGCCAGTTGGAACGTAAGCGCTACCATTTAGGATCGTGTCTAACAGGGGATTGTGGGGAGTTGAGAAGTGAGATGTTTGTTCACACTACATTTACACTTCTGCAGCTTAGTACAATCACTGAAACACTAGAAAACAAATAGGGAAACTATTAGAGTACAAGGCTTTTCCGGCATCTAGGGACCTCAACAGTGAGGGGGTGGAATTTTGCTGCTTGCCGGGTTAGTCGGGAGTGTGTACGCCAAGGAGAAATAGATAAGTAGAAAGGTAACTTTTCTTGCCTTTACTGGTAACAGTTATTGACTTTTTTTTTTCTCTATGTTAGAAAATGTATACAACTGCCAAAATTTGGAACTTAAAAATCAGAAATAAAAAATGTTGAACTTAAAAATCAGAAATCAAATTGATAAAAAAAGAAAAAATATCATATCTGGATATGAGGATGGTCAAACTCAAGAATAAAATGGTTGTTCTTGTTGAATTTCTCTCCCAAAAATGCGTTTGAAAGTTCTCGTCTTTTTAAGTTGTTTTCTTTCCACAAGTACTTATTAAATCGAAAGCAAAAAAAAAAAACGAGAAATAAAAAGTGAAACAAATTTTCGGGGAAAAAACACGGTTGTAAAAAAAAAACAACAAAAAAAACGAAACAAGAACCTTTGGTTCACCCCCACCCCCCAAACACACTAATAAAGAGGTGACGATGGGTAAGTGGTTAACGACACAGACTGACAGCCTGGGTGCGTCAAGTTCGAATCCAGTTCGTTTCACAAAAACGCTTTCACTTAAGGATGTTGGCAACCTTCATGTGATTTCTCGCGTAAGTACCTGGTATCTTTCTAGAAAGAATTCTAACTAGAAAGATATCAGAGGAATGAATGCCAACAATAATCATCTGATTCATACAAAATGAATGAATGATGCTTAACAACAATAAAATAATAAACACCATATCAGACGTCGATTATTGATATTTTTGAATGTACGGTCGCTTATTGTTATTTGCACTGAACTAAGTATTTTTGTTGTTTCCAAACAACTTACAATTAAGATGTGTAGTTAGGAGAAGATGTCAGATCGCCATTTTGTAGTGGGGTTGCTGCATCGGTATCTATCCCAACAAGAAAGATATCGAGGAAATATACCAACAAGCAAATCATCTGATTCTCACTCGAAAGAAATGAATGATGCCCGACAGTATCAACAACAATAATAAAAATAACGTTATTATTTAAAAAGCCATTCTTAACATGGGGAGGGGAGGGTGTTTTGTACCTATTCTGTACTTTAACCTTACAATTGAATAGAAAAAAAGCATATCATAAAACTTTAATTAAACTTTGAAATACGATTTAAAAAATAGCGCGGATCAAGAAGTAAGTACACTAGCACCGTTTTGTTTTACACGCATACACAGTACTAATTTCTCGGTTATGTAAAAATAAATAAATAAATAAATGAAAAATAGTGGAGTTGTTTCCGTTAAGTGGCAGTGTCGGTTGCAGAGATGTAGATTTGTTTATCACACGCATACAAATATGGCCGCCAGTGAATTACAGTGCATAATACAGGTCTTTATATCTGGAAAACTACTTGCTATTGCAAAATTTAATTAAGATTTCCTTAGTCAGCATAGTCGAAAACCTAGAAAAGTCGTCATTTTACAGAAAATTGTGGAGGTGGACCTAATGTAAAAAAAAAAAAAAAAAACAGTTGGAAAAGAAAATAAATAATTAAAAATAGTAAAAGTTATGAATATATTAGGGTAGGTTGTTTTTTTTTTGGTGGGGGGGGGGGTCATTTCTTCCATTTGCTCGGTATAGGCCGACAGTTGTCAATAAATAAAAATAGTAAAAGTTATGAATATATTAGGGTAGGTTGTTTTTTTTTGGGGGGGGGGTCATTTCTTCCATTCGCTCGGTATAGGCCGACAGTTGTTGTCAATAAATAAAAATAGTAAAAGTCATGAAATTATTGAGGTAGGTTGTTTTCATGGTCGTTTTTGTTAACGACTTCCGTTCGCTCAGTATAATCTGACGGCTTTCGTTGTTCACCAGGCGTCGCTGAGTGAGACACATGGAAAAACGGGATTTAAACTGCAGAAGTACCAGTTAATGTGTATAATTAGCGGTATATAAAGAAAAGAAAATAAGAAAATATTAATCAATAAACTCCGACTGATATAATATTGATCAACAACTAAAGAAAGAAAGGGTATACGTGTGTTTGTGTATGGTTTAGTCTTAGCAAAGATGCTAAACACTCATGTAAACAGGTTGGTTGGTTGGTTGTTTTTGTTTTATGGCATATCAACCCTTTTCGGGTTATTTAATGCCGAATCCAAAGATTTAAGAAAAATTTTTTTAATAGAATATATTTTTTGTTTTCATGTCGGTTTCTATTTACCCATAGTTGGGACCCTAACAGGTACTACCACTAAGGGTCAGAGTGGACCTGGGAGCAATGGTAATTAAAGGGTGGCTCCACACTCCCCAAAGCCCACAAGCTGGGGCCTCACCACTGGATATAGTTTAAGGTCATATCCAGGATCCCCATTGAGGGACTTTTACCCTCTGCAGGGGGGCAGTCGGCGTATTCTAATGCCCCACCGACAGGGCCAAACAGGATTGGAGATTCGTTCGATGCTGTTATATGTTGGAATTTAAGCGTCTAATAACTGAAATTGATGCTGTGCAAAAGAATATATGTCCTAGCAACGCAATATTGTACTGTTCTGTAGTGTTCGTTTGAGTGATCTAATTCCAGAATAAGAGAATCAGCGAAAAACCAATCAGACAGTGGATTTTCCCCGAGGGAGACTTTATTACGTTTTTTTTATTCTGCTAGAGGAAAGTTAATAATGTATCCGTGTATCTATTAACCAATTACGGGCTCTGGATGAATAGAATTTGCATAACATGTAGATTTTGTTTCGGTGTCAGTTGGTGGCGGTGGTAGGACTAAATATTTAGAGGGAAAAATAAATACCTTTCCTCAAAAGATGTAGCGATTGTGATGGTGCTGCTCCAAGGATGTAATGTAGTACTTTATTATAACAATTGAATATGTCTAAAATGGTGTTCAAAAGTTACATAAGATAGTGGCTAAGAGCGGAGATGTATGTAATTTGTATATGGCAGCTGTTGTTGCAAACCTACAACACTTTAGTCCAGAGGGGAAATTCTGCAGTCATTTTATTATATATGGATATATTAGCCTTTCATTTAATCACTTTAAGTTGGTCTTGAAACCTTGAGTAGATGATTAATATCGTCGAAATGTAGATTATTCTGCATTGGGCTTTTCTGATGTTTATATAATTTAACTTATAATAGCTTTACATAAGTATTAAGCACTTTTGAAAAGTATTTTTTTTTTTTAGTTCAATACACTTGAACTTATATATAGGTAATTAAAGAATATTGAAATGTTTACTATTATAAAAGGAACGTTGTGTGTGTGTGTGAGTTCGTTTCCTATAGATTCCTAAACGACTGGGCCATTATTTTGGAAATTTCACACAAATGTTCATTATGTGTCTGGCAGTGTTTTTAGATAGGTTTTGTATCTGAATATTGCTTATTATTATTTGCACTGAACTAAGTGTTTTGTTGCTTCTGAACAACTTACAATTAATATGTACTAGTGGGACCTGTGGAAATTCCACAGGGGACTCATATGTAATATATTGACGTTGGCATTCTGTAGATGTTCAGTGTAAATGGTGACACTTTGATATTATTGTAGCTCTTTGTTAAAACTCCAGAAGTATTTATCTAAGCTAGCAGGGCGTAGCCCATGTTGTAAAGTACACTTAAATATGATATTTTAATTCTTGCAGATTTTTTATAGAGTTAATGTTCTATCTATTTTTGTATATTATAAAGTTGCAATTTCAAAAATAAAACATATATCCATATGACTTGGGTGCATCAGCTTGAATCGAAACCGAAACCAAAACTTATGAAAAATATATATATAACTTGAGTGCTATCAGCTGAAACCGAAACCAAAACTTATGAAGAGTTCTTGGTAAAATCATTCATTACAAGAAATGGAAGTCCATAACAAATGGCAGTCACTTGGGTGCAAGCACGACACACAAAATAAATAACACATGCGCTATCCTATTAATATATTGATGCCTGAAGGATGTTAGATCAGCATTTTGTAGTGAGGTTACTGCACCATTATCTATCGGACTGGTATTTTTTGATATGAAGAAAAAGGTCAAGTTTTGGCTAAAAAGACAAACTTTGGTGATTTTCCAGAATAGCCAACAAAGCAACAAATAAATGTCAACAAAGGCAAGCTTAGTCATTCTCCTACCTACCTTGATATTTTTCTGTTTTAACTTATTTTAAAGTGTTTTTTTTTTAACTTAAAAATGAAGGTACTGTAAAGCCTGTCAAGTTAAAATGAAAAAAAAAAAAAAAAAAAAAGATGTTGGTCTTTTTAGAGCCATAGTCGAGCCTTGATAATCACTCAAAATTGAAAATTAAAGAAAACATTGATAGAAACACATTCAATAAATGTCACCAATCATGCAAAAATGTAATGTTCTACCAGTATTTTAATTTTGGGGCTTACTTGCCATAAATGTTCTCAGCTCAATTATTTTTCAAGAGACTGACCCTATCAGTGCGACAAAGGATACAATGTGCCCTCCACTCTCTTCGATACGAAGTGCGAGGAAAGGTACGGTGCTTGGATTTGGAAAAAACGGCATATTGTATTGGAGTGTTTGAAAACTGTTAAAATAGACAAACATTAGCAACAGGCTCCCCTCGATCAATCTAAAAGAGGCATTCTCACAATTGAAGCATAGTAGCACTGTTGGCTGAATATTCATTGTCAGTTATAGTCAACTAACATACTTCCTAACTTCTGCATGGCTGCTACCGGAAGCGGTGACAAGGCAAATCAGTTCCTTTACTTTTATTGTTCTTCGGTATTTTTTACTGTGAAGCGATTTATTGAAATAAAATATAAGAAAAGGACATTATTGAAAAAGTATACAATAAAAATTACAAAATTATAAAAAGATAAAAATAACACAATTAGTCTTTATTTGCACTTTTAATAACAAAATTTAAAAAAATAAAAGTTATTTTATTTGAAATTTTATAAGAAATATATGTTTATGAAATTATAAAAATGTTTTTTTTTAATTTTTTATTTGAATTTATATAATAAATATGTTTATGAAAATATAAAAATATCTTTTTTTTAAGTTTTTTATTTGAATTTATATAATAAATATATTTATGAAAGTATAAAAGTAAAATTATTGAACCCAAATTAAAAAAAATTTCAAACATCATAAAAAAAAGTATCCGATACATAATATTCCCAAAATAGTTTAAGAAGATTTTTAAAAGTGTTTTCAATAATTTTTCTTTAAAAAAAAAAAAAAAAAAAAAAAATGCAGAATGGTCAATTTAAATAACATTTGTCCTCTTAACCATCTTGTGTTAAGTGCGATCCTCCTTCTGTATCAACTTCGATACGAAGTATCGAGACTTGACTATGGCTCTAAAAAGACTGACATCTTTTTTTTCATTAATTTAACAGGCTTTACACTACCTTCATTTTTAAGTAAAAAAACACTTTAAAATAAGTTAAAACAAAAAAAAAATACCAAGGTAGGTAGGAGAGTTACTTAGTTTGCCTTTGGTAACATTTATTTGTTGCTATGTTGGCTATTCTGGAAAATCAACATGCCAACATGCTAGGGTTCCATTTTCCTTGAAAACGTTTCTCCATCACTGAAACTGCCTGATGGAATCTCTCGCCATGTTCATCATTTTGTGAAGTTTTCTATTTTCTAACATCTTTATGCTGCTTCTAGAAAGCTGAGTTAAACCTACATAAGCGTCTCAGTTTTATATGAATTGGATTACGTTTTTTTTTTTTTTTAAATGGCAGCCAAAATCACTTTTTATCACGGAAGGTTCTCGTATGTCGTATGTTTTTAAAATTGCATTTCCATTTAAATTTATATCATAAAAATTTGGATAAAGCTTTTGATAGAATTTAAAGATATTTTTTTGTTTTGTTTTAAGCTCTTTTTCACCAAACAAGGCTTATTGTCACTTGGAACATAAGACGCTACTATTTGAGATTGAGTCTAACAGGGGTCTATGGGGAGGGAGTGAGCAGCGAGATGTCTGTTCACATTACATTTAAACTTCTGCAGGTTAGTACAGTCAGAGAAGCACAAAACAGAGAGAAAATTCCAAAGTCTAGTCGTCCAAGGGAAGTAACTATTAAAGTAAACAACTTTCCAGCATCTAGAGATCTCAACAGTAAAGGGGCGGGATTTTGCTGCTTGTTATGTTAGTCAGGAGTATTGTCCAATAGCGTTGCATAAATTAAGGGATACTGGGTAGTTGATGAAAGTTGTTCAAGCAATGTATAGAAATGCTCAATCTTTTCAGGGCTCTATGGACAAATTTATCTTTAGTTGACCTTTGACAACTAAATACTTTTCTTTACTAGCCAAATAGAAAAGTTACTAGCCAAACCCACATGATTTTTGGAATATGACATCTCCGTTCTGTGACGATAATGTACATAGTAACGTTTTTTCTTTATTTTTTTAATAAGTGTAATTTTAAACATACAACAAATTTTATGTTGATATTTGAAGCTATAAACATTCTAATTTCTTCAAATCTTTTTAAACAGCCTTCGTTAATAAAAAAAAAAAGGAGTATATTGTTTTATAAAACTTTTATTGTTTAAATAATTTAACTTTGTTCGTTTTATTATAAAAAAGTTGAAAAGATATTTTTCACTCCGTAGTGAGCTTCGGAAGATTCTCAGTGAAAACAATATAATCGCCAAAAGATAAGCATTTCATTATTTCTAGTTGCCACTTTGAAAAATCACTTGCAAATACATCTGTAGATCCCTACTTTTTATAGCATTAACCTCGTTATAAAATGAGTTAATGTAATTTAACCAATTAATATTGCACTTGTAAAATATCTCATTATGTCATAACATGATCTACAAACACAATTTCACCATCTGCTTCAGTCCAAAGTAAATTAAAAATAAACAATCTGACTTGTAAAATTATAAGTGATAATGATCCTTGCTGTCTCGATAGCTCAGTTAAATCAAAATAGTTACATTTATTTGCGTGCTTCATTCAAACACAAGAAATATGACCTTTCAGTTTTAAAAATAAAATCGTTTGTTTTGAGCAAAAAATATTAATTGGCGATACTCCTCACCCAAACTTTTCTTTCTTTTAATTAATTATTCCATAACTGGTGGGAGGTGGGGTGGGTCTAGGCTCCGGCTTTGCCCGAGCGTAAAATACACTTAAATAAATTTGTCCAGATTTTGTATATATTATTATTATAGAGTCGTAAATTCAAAAGTAAAAAAAAAAAGTATTTAGATGCCATTAACTAGAATCAACTAGAATTAAAACCAAAATTGTAGCATTCAAAGCTGGTGACGTTACCACTGTAACAATGTGACATACATATGAACCGATTTTAAATTAAAAATAAACTAAGCTGAATGTACAAAATGTTTAATGAATTTTTCAATTTTGACCCATTTTTGACCCCTTAAAAACAATTTTAACCAGCCAAAAACCCATTAAAAAAACGGCCTGTGAAAAATCCAATCATTTGAGGCCCCTAGCGCCAGTCTGTGACTTAGTTTCGGAGGAGAGAGAATTTAAAAATATGCAGACAGACTGACAGAAAGCCAGACATATAGCTGTTTATATATTAGATTAATTTAACTTAATCAATTAATATATAAGTGAGGGTGTGTGTGTGTGTGTGTGTGTGTGTGTGTGTGTGTGTGTGTGTGTGTGTGGACACTTCTCAGCGTCAATGAATTTTTGATCTACAGACTTAAAATTTGGTATATAGGGTATTCAGACATGTGGAAAACTTTAACCGGTTTTCATCTAGAAAAGAGGGCTGCTAAGGAGTCAAAATTGAAAAATAGGTTCTTAGAAGTCATCGGATTTTTATCTGTTTGTCAACTATTTCAGGAATGTGCATGTGCGACTGCGAAACATGACAGCTTCTTTATGTTAAGAATAAGTAGGTTTGAAAACACTTTGTAAAGATCATGTCAAGCTGGTCTAATGGTTATCATACTTGAATCACTGTCTTTAGGTTTTGATCTCAGGTCGAGTATTTTTTTTTAGTTACAAGAAAGGTTGAAACACAATTACAGGAGACGAAACCGGACATATTCTTTCTAAGTGAAACTGGCATAGGGCCAACCACTTCTCTAGACGAATTCATAATTAAAGCATACTCTAACTTAACATCTAAATCAAGATCGCCATGGGCATGGAATATGTGCCTACATCAAAGATGGCTTTC
The DNA here is from genome assembly GCF_053919585.1 of Euprymna scolopes. Taxonomy (NCBI): domain Eukaryota; kingdom Metazoa; phylum Mollusca; class Cephalopoda; order Sepiida; family Sepiolidae; genus Euprymna; species Euprymna scolopes. The sequence continues at coordinate 62,026,149 of NC_136522.1, forward strand.
CATGTGGTAGGGATATCTCCAGAGAAGACCCTAATTTACCTTATATGTGCTTCCGGGTTGCACTACCTTACACCACTGCATTTATATTTGCCCTCTATCGCCCCCACAACAGTGGGGTTACTATCTTTAAGAGCATATCTGAGAAAATTGACCACATCCTGTATACTCATCCTTCGGCTAACATTCACATTTGCGGTGATCTTAATGTCGATAATGTGGAATGGCTAACCCACTCAAATAAAACCGATGACGAGGGGAGGTTCTGTCATGATTTTCCCACTGCCTATGACCTCACTCAGATTGTTCACGAACCCACCCATGTGCCCGATACTACCGGTCAGTATGCAAGCTTTCTAGACCTTTTCCTCACAACTTCCCCTGAGCTATGTTCATGTTCCGTTCTATCTCCTCTGGGATCCTCCGACCACTTTGTTGTATAGTTAGGATAAAAATGAAATGTAATAAGTCTTCAGACGTACCTCTCCACCGTACTGTATATCGATACTCTATGGCTGACTGGGATAGCTTCCGTACATTCATATCTGACCTACCTCTGCATTCCATGTTTAAAAAGGATGTGTCCTCTATAGTATTAGACCTGACCGAATGGTTAATTGTAGGCATAGACCGATTCATACCATCCAAAAAATTCCAACAAAAAACCTAACAGCCAGCCATGGTTCTCCCTTGAATGTGCTGCTGCCATCGCGCACAGAAGTCACTTTTTCCATAGCTACTAGCGTAATAGATGTACTGAGACTAAAGCTGCTTTCAGGACTGCCAGCAACCACTGTAAAAGAGTAATAAAAAATGCAAGAGAGCTATATGCTCAGTCCGTTAAATCCAAAGTAGCTGAGCAGCGGCTTGGTTCCCACCAGTTCTGGCAAATAACAAACAGGATCTTGAATAGAAGCGTGCGTTCTATCCCAACTATCATCAATGGACCTGAGGTCATCTCGTCAGCATCAGAGAAGGCTAGACTATTTGCCAAGAACTTTGCAGCTAATTCTACCCTATGTGACAAAGGCCATCAACTCCCCGTATTTCCTCCTATAACAGACAACACGTTATGCAACATACAAATATCTGTGCGTGAGGTCGCCAAGCTAATCAAGAACCTTGATTCCAGTAAAGCAACTGGCCCTGATGGCATTCCAGTTATAGTGCTGAAAAAGCTCCAACCAGAACTTGCCCCCATACTTACAAAACTGTTTAAGCGTTGCCTTAAGGAGAAGTGCTTTCCAACACCCCGGAAAACCTCATCAGTATGCCATGTATTTAAGACTTCAAGTCAAAAGTCATCTCCCTCTCAGTCCAAACCAATAAGTCTCCTGTGTGTCATGAGTAAGTTGTTAGAATCCATATTAAATAGAGAAGTAGTCAACCACCTCAACAGAAACAACCTTCTTAGTGACATGCAATATGGTTTCTGCTCTGCAAGATCTACAACAGATGTGCTAGGATTAGTGAATCTCTTGACAAAGGCTTCCTTTCCAGGGCAATTGCTCTTGACATATCAAAGGTCTTCGATAAGGTATGGCATAAGGGCTTACTTCACAAGATTTCCAGCTACGGTATAACTGGAAATGTTTCCTCAATCATTAAATCCTTTCTCTCCGATAGGTTCATAAGAGTAGTGGTTGATGGGCAGAAATCAGAGACCCACAGTATTAATGCTGGAGTCCTTCAGGGGTCAATCCTGGGCCCAACTCTCTTCCTGATCTACATCAATGATCTCCCAAAACACATACTTAAATCATTTATTGACATCTATGCTGATGACACGACCATCTATGGCAACACATCAAAGGCCGTAAATAACAAAGTTCTCTCTAATTCTCTCTCCTCTGATCTTGAGCGCGTGGTACAGTGGGGGAAGAGGTGGCTGGTCACTTTTAATGCATCCAAAACCAAGCTTCTATCTTTACATCATCAACGCTCTGATCCTCATCTGGCATCAATTAAAATGGATGGCTCTCATCTTGGGGAGGCTCCATGTTTTGACAAGCTTCTGGGTTTGACCTTTACTCCTGATCTGAAATGGAACACGTACATCAGGTCTGTTGTCAAGGACATCGGGAAAATGGTGGGATCCTTCTACCGCTCCAGAAGATATCTCACTACTGATGCAATTCTCTATCTGTATAAAAGCCAAGTACGTCCAAGGATGGAGTATTGCTACCACATCTGGGAAGGAGCTTCTAAAAACAGCCTATCCTGCCTTGACAGAGTACAAAATAGACCGTGGTTTAGTGGAGGATGCCCTTTTCTCTTCCCTGCAGCCTCTCTCCCACAGAAGAGACGTTGCGAGCCTGTCTTTGTTTTATCGTTATTTCTATGGCAAGTGCTCGTCTGAGCTCCAATCTCTCGCCCCCCCCTCGCCAATCTTTCACGAGAAACACGCGTCTGGCTGAAACTACTGTCAATAATTTTCCCCACTCTTTATCTGTGCCTAAATCCAAATATAGATTCCATGAGCAGAGCTTCTTTCTCAGAAGTGCACGACTGTGGAACTTTCTTCCGTTCGCCTGTTTCCCACCTGACTACAACTTGGATGTCTTCAAATCCAACATAAACAAATTCCTGACAAACCGCCCCCTTAAGTAAGACACTCTATCAAATCTCCAATACTAATGATTACTACAATACTATCTCATTGATTACTGTACACACAATAACCCTTATCCATGAGTGGCCTCCGGGCCTTGATAAGTGGTGACCCCCATGTAAAAAAAAAAAAAAAAGTGAATTGTTTAGAAAAAAACAATACTTGCATGCACATGTCTCTGTTTCTGTATTAATTAAAATATAATAGTTATGTGTATTTTATGACCAGGCAACGCCCCGCAGCCTGCTAGTATATATAACAAATCCAAAAGTAAAAATTAAGTTTAAAAGCTAAAAGCTTCTGTAAACTTAAAGCGAATATAAATATTACTATTTATATAGTAATCCCAACCAAATAAAAAAGCACAATACAATCAAAATAGGAAATAGAGCTTGCCATAAAAGAACACAATTCAAGACTGTAAATTATGATTTACAAGAATTTATTGTTTGACAAGATACTCAAAAACAAATATTAAGATTTTTTTTTAATCCACAGACCTTCAAAGAATGCGTTCTTTGTTCTTTTAATCAGAGGAAAGATATTAGCAAATGATTATTATAGTGAAGCTATGAATTTATTAGTACTGGCTATAATAATCATTTACTAATATCTTTCCTCTGCTGAAAAAAAAAATGCATTCTTTGAAACTCCATGGATTAAGGAAATCTTAATATTTCTTTTTGAGTATCCTGTTGAATAATAAATTCTTGTAAATTATAATTTAGTCCTAAATTGTGTTCTTTATATATATATATATATATATATATATATATATAGAGAGAGAGAGAGAGAGAGAGAGAGAGGGGGGGGATACATGAGGGGCGTTTCAAAAGTAATATCTTCTATTTTTTTATTCCGCCCGAATGAATCAAAGAGGATTGCAAATTATATTATTATGATGACTGAACTTATGCATTCATGACCTGAAAGTTTCATCTCTCTGTTGCAGATATTGACGGTGTGAGACTTAAGAAAGCAATCCTTGTAATGGATATGCATCAGAAGCAGATATGTATCACTGAATTCCTGGTAAAAGAACACTGATAACGGCAGTGACTATATAGAAAAATAAATTCTGGATTATAAAAGGTCACTTGTTTTAATGGTAACAGTTCTGTCTTTATAGCTCTTCAACTGTTTGAGTTTAAAAAATAGGAGGCTATATTTTTGGATTGACCTTGTATGACAAAGCGCACTCCAGACGCAGACGCACAGCCATCGTTCATCATTGGCAAAAGTGCATTGAGAATGGTGGTAACTATGTAGAAAAATAAATTTTGGAGGATAAAAGGTTGCTTATTTTGTGCATACCACTCCCGTCTGTGTAGCTCTTCAACTTTTGGTGATCTTTCAAACCAACGCAGGTTAATGTAGCAAAATGGGGTCCCAAAATTCAACCTCAATCTGAGTTTGGGGAAAGGTGTAGAAGCAGAACCTAACCCTTTTGAATAAATACGACAAAACTTTAACGCTTTAAACATAGATGTAAACAGTATGAGCAAATTTTGGAGAAGTTATAACGAGGCAAAAACGTTCCTTATTTAATTTTTTGGAAATTCTAATTTTCTGAATGGTTGAATTTTTTAAAAATTCTAATTCTTTGAAATGTTTAATTTTTATTTTTAAATTTAATTTTTTTTAACTGTTAAATTAAACACTTCTAATTCTAAAATATTGTCTATAGAAATAGAATGCTCGGAAATTCTTTGAACTGCTTTCTTTAATTCTTTGAATTGCTTCTGGGTTTTCTTTTAACTTATCTTGCCTTTGGTAACGTTTATTTGCTGCATATTACACCTTTTCCATTTTTCTGTTGTTAGGTTCTGCCTCGACACCAGTGACAGAGTATCATATGACTCACCTTTCCCCAAACTCAGAATGAGGCTGGATTTTTGAACTCCATCTTGCTACATTAATTCCAACACATTTCAGGGGAAAACATTAAAATGCATTTACATGCCATTGCAAAATTAGTGTAAATTCTTAAAATTACGAAAAATTATTGAGTAGAAAAATAATTTCAAGTAAAAGTAGAATTGATTGAATTATTGAGTTTTATCGTATTTCAGTTCAAAAATTCAGTACTCAAGGTTAAGACGCCTGAAGTGGACTACCTAAATATGGAACGGAAGTCACTAAACATGAAACGAAAAACGAAACCATATGGAAATAATTTATCTAAAAAATCTCTTGTGATTTTTTAGTGGAATAATGAAGGAAGCTTCGGTTTCGTAATTCAACTGAAGGTAGCTACTTTTTTATGATACGTTATTGGTCCCCTGACAAAAGGAGGATGGATCTGTAAATTCACCCTTGTCTGTTCATCTGTCTGCACTTTTCTCAATAACTATGCTTTGGAATTCTTTAAAATTTTACACAAAAATTAAACATGATATGAGTAAAAAAGTAACAGGACAGATTTTCCGGGAATACTCCAGTTGCCCCCCCCCCCCCCACACACACCTCTTGGGGTGCCTTTAGAGTTAAAATGGCTAAAATTGACACTTTTGTGCTTATTAAAAAAAAAAATGATGCCTTGGATTTTTATAAAATTTTCTGAAATGTTGTAACTATATGATTTCTATATAATTTTGTTTGTCTATACTTTGCGATAACTCTTGAGTGTGCTCCAGGGGCTCTTTTAGGGCTAATAATAAAAACACTCCATTTTTGGGACTATTTTACCATATTTGTCCAAAATTTTCTGTGTATGTCTATTTTGCAGCTTTACATGGTGCTGAACTCAAATCTGAATATATTAATGCCTTGGGGACATTTGGGGCTAAATGGGGGGAGGCAAATACTGAACTTAGTCATTTCTTTTTATGCCTCGTTCACCGTGCACTCATGAGGGACCATGCATGCTTCACTTGTTTGTGATAAAATTTATGAAAAAGAAAATTATTTATAGAAATCTAAACTATGAAAGTTTAAATTACTTTTTTTTAAATAAAATATTTCCACATGAATATATTTTAAACACTAAAAAAATATTTATAGAAATGTAAAAACAAAAGTTTATCATTTTTTATTGTTTCATGATAAAACAAGAAGTGGTTCCATATAGTCTCGTATTTCGTTTCATGCTTAGTATCTTCTGTCCCATATTCAGGTAAACAGAGTCCACTTCCGGCATTTTAACTTTGCGTACTGAATTTTTGGACTTCATCCGTATGTTTTGATATAGAAGAATTGTGAGCCCAATTCAGTATCACAAACAAGGGAGATAACCCTTAACTTTAAGGGCCTGCAACCTTTAAACTCGATGTCTGGGAACATAATTGTGGATGATTATATGTTAAAAATATATCTAGCACACCATCTACTGAATCATGTTTTGGAATTTTTGGAAATTATACTAATTTCGTCATGACATGTAAGTACGCAATAATATTTTCACCTGAAATGCGTTGGTTTAAAAGATCATCAATCTACACAAACACCACAAACTTTAAACAGCCATTGGAGATGTCTCCCCTGGCGACCCCTATTGCGAAATAGGCAAGATGGCCGGGACATGATTGATCTCATTAAAATTTGATTTTCCTTTGAAAAAAAAAAAAAAAAAAAAAAAAAAAATACTTGATCAAATTAAGTGAAACTTTTTTTAAGAGAACTTAATTCTATAACGAGAAAATATAATGTAATTTTTTTTTTTTTTTTTTTTTTTTCAACATTTTCATTTTTTAATGTCTTTATTTTTTTAAGGGATTAAAATATTTTTGGTGCCTGTCAAGACAGGGCTGTGCAAGCCTTTTCTTGTTGCACACAAACACACGCGTTTACATCTCAAGCCACTTTTCTTGTCATACACAAACATATGCACGCATATACACACATGTACATATATTCACGTTCACATGCGTACGCACACACATGGGCAACGTCACTTCCCTTTAAAGGAAATCCACACATGCGCGAAGGACATCGGAAACAACTACAAAAGCAAGAGACCTAAGCTTTTTGCTTCTTTTTGATTCGGCTCTCGACCTGAGTGGTCGACGGACCTACCACTCCCTTCGGGGTGCGCTTCATGTCCCCTGCTACTATGTGTGGGGCAAGAGCCAACTGACAGTACGTACACCTTACACACTTTCTCTCTTTAAGGCCTGGATTGACTTTCTCATTCTCTCTCTACAACAATAGACTTTCCCTCTCACCAGCTAACAGCGAGAGACACACGCCAAACTAAACACGTGCTGTACCCTTTCTTTTATTTGTTTCTTCATGAAATAAATTCTAGTTCGTTTATTTCAATTTAACGCGTTGTTCGTTTCTTTCTCACTTCAATTCAATTTTCCTATTTTGCACGACTGGGTGATAATATACCACCAGTCCACTACAAACTGATGAACACGCATTTCCACAAGTCCCGCAACAGAGTCCACGGGTCTATTTTCAAAATATGTGGTTTTAAGCAAAGCAGTACTTACTTGTTATGCCGAAAATATTAATGTATCAAAACTTACAAAAATTCATTGAGTGGTCTAAAATAGTATGTCAGCCATTAAAGTGTCGAATAGGGAGATAAGTTTGTCTTCCGTATTCTCAATCTTCAAGGAGTTCATATCTAAGAAAAATGCAGTTTCTCCCCAATTGTCTGTAAAATACGTAATGGCGCCGGACTCTCTGTTGAACATGGTAAGTTTTGGAAACTGAGGTAAAAATAAAAAACTATACAAAATACTGTTAGAAACTCACCGAATATATGTCAGCCTATGTCATGGTAACATATATTGAGCGTGTGTCTAACAGTATTTTGTATAGTTTCTTATTTTTAACTCATTTTCACAAACTTACCGTGTTCAGCAGAGAGTACGGCACCATTTTTAATTATTCTAATACATCGGTAAACACTGTACGTTTTTCGAACTGAATAAACATGCTACATTAAATAAAAACACTAAAAATTATCCAGTTAGGTAGAAAAGTAACTTATCTTGCCTTTGATAATATTTATTTTCGAATCTATGTGCATACTGCAGTACTGCACAGTACAAACCCCTGAAATATTCTAGATATACATTCATTACAAGTACTACCATTCTAAAATAAAAAATGATTTTTTTTAAATGGTAGGCATTTTGGTAGGCACCGCCAAAACTGGGGGGGGGGGGCAGGTCAGTACTTTTTGACGGACCGTCTTTTTAAAAATCTACCAAAAATCAGGTAATTATCCGATCAATACGAAATTTTCAGCGATTATTAGGAGAAGAATGGACTTTATAACAGTGTACTTATTTTTCATAAACGATATTTATATATTTTTTTTTGCTTACAAACCCCCCCCCCCCCTTGTTTTGAAGTGGGAACAAATATGCTTAAAATAATCATCTGAAACTGAACAAAACATATTGTGTTGTTGTAAGGGACAGAATTATAGATTTAAAAAAAAAACAAACAAAAAAACATTGTTTGCATACCTTATTTTGACGTCTGAATATCAGAACTTCGATTGTGTTTAATTATCCCGCTTTTGAGTTTTGAAGTGTGAAATTCGGTGAATATGTTAAGTAAAATAATTAATTTAAGTTAAGCAAAACAAAAAAAAAATTTTTTTATATTTATACGAAAAAAGCCATTTTAAAATTTTTGATAAATAAATTAACAATTTTTTTTTAGCGAGCCGAATAATGCATGACCATTATTAAACAGAGCATGCTTTGAATAATCGATACAAAAAAAAAAAAATTCGATAAATATTGTGCCCTTTGTGTTAAAAATAGCATCATTTTTTTCGATCTCGTTTGAAAACGTTTGCCGCCTTTCGACTACGGTGGACCAAACGCGCTGAAATAATTTTTTTTTATTCTGCTTTAAATTGCCCCCTCCCCCCATTTTGGGGAGCCTGGCCCCCACACACATACACATTAAAAACCAAACTCATACAAATGGTCACCCATCTGGTACTGGCCAGCCTCAGCTTAATAATACATTGAAATTTTCGTCACTGAAAAATAAGTTTTTTTGGCCTGTTTGGTCTTCCATAGTTTTCGTCTCAATCAAAAGAAAACGTAAACAGAGTCGATCTGAACTCTACGGCGACGCGAAATGTCTGGTTACCTATATGAATAAGTGGAATTATTTGAAATTCAGGTACTTATATTATAATATTTTTGCATATTCTCTTAGAAAATCATCCTAAATCTTAGTTAGACAATAAATGAATAAATAAATTATTTCAAAAACCCTTTTTTTTAAATATTTAAGTACGTTATTTGTGCAAGACAAAAAATATCAATTGTTAACTTTTTGGGAAAATTTAACATTTAAAATTGAATTAAAAATAGTAGAAAAAGTTTTACATTATTCTGTTTTCTATATGATAAAATTCAGGGTTTTATCTTTCTGGAAAAAAAAAAGTTACTCAGAAATAATGGATTGTAATAAATGTAATTTAGTTTAAAAAAACAACAACAACTTGATTTTGCGGCCATTTTTGGCGGTGCCTACATTTTGGAAATAGAAAGAAAAGGGGGGGTTACATGTTCTGTCTTTGGTTGATGTAGTAAAAAAAAATCTATTTAGTTCACTCCCACTTGCAAGAACTGTGACATCAAGGTCGGAAAGTGGGATTGAGAAGTCAGCACCCTCGGGGAAGGACACTTTGACATGCAAAAAGTGCCTTGGCAGCCTCGTCCACATTCCTCAGTAAGGGCGCCTCAGGCGATTAAACTGACTCCTTCTCAAAGAGAGAAGGCAAAGCCTAGGAGGGTGGATCTGATCTCCTGGAACTGTACATAAACCAGTATGACACCGCAACCAACAGGGACCAGATCCCCCGGCAAATTGTTTTTATTTTAGAAGAGTTCCGTCCGCGACAAGGGAAGAGTTAACAAAGCGCCTCTCAATATGTTAAGAATGACTTTCTAAATTTACCGGGGATGTTAAACTGTACAAGTGACTTTTTTTTTTCAAGTATTTCCAGAGTGTTGACACGTCTATGGAAAAAAAAAAAAAAAGAAAAAGTCTGGGTTTTTTTTATGAAAACGAAATTCAAAAAACAAAAACAAACGCAGAAACACTAAACTCAACACAGACGACAAAATGGTCTTGCTTTATCGTTTAAAAACTAATTAAAATAAAATAAACACTCCTGCCTTTTCTCTTTCTAAAATAATAACAAAACAAACAAACAAAATCATAACGAAAAACATATTTTTAAAAAAATCATAACAAAACTGTCCATTTTATATATTCTTCACAAAAACAACATACGACATTTCTACGACAGTCAATGCGAAAAATGAAAAAAATAACCTATACATTTAGTGAAAAAAAAAATGATTTAAACAATGGTTTAAAGCTTCGTCCACATTCCAGAATAAAAATAAATACTTTAAAGGCTAACCTTGGGTAATTATTTTCTGTCATTATCGAGTGTTTCTTGTTGGACTCGAAAAAACGCCATTGTTGTAGTCGACATGTAAAAAGCCACCATTCTATCCCGCAGTAATGTTTACATAAACTTACACGGATAAAAGATCTAAAAACAACCATTAGAATATCTTTAATCAATTATAAAAATTATTTTTAAAATTATTGTAAATCTATATTTTTAGTTATTTTTTTCAATTTCACATTAAAAAAAAATACAAAACAACAACAAAACAAAAAAGCGTTTCGTGTGCGGAGCTGCGATTCTGATTTCAAAACTGACGCACGCGCACGCGCGACATAATCAAACATGGCTACCGACGAAAAGAGACCAAAGAAAGGAATATTGAAAAACTCATCCAGTTTCGATAAACCGGAGAATGCATCGTAAGTTTTGTTCTTGCATTAACCCCAACATCTTTCCAAATGTTCTGGTATCTTTCTTTAATTCTTTTGATCCCTTCTGTCGAGATCCGACCATTGTTTTTAGTAGGAGTTAATAACGTCGTCTTAACTTTTGGTATGAAAAAGTCTTCGAATCTTAAGTCCGGGCTATTTCTTCGATAAATAAACAAACAAAAAATTAATAAGTCTTTGATCGATTTTTTTTTTTTTGTAATTCGTTAATTAAATATTTATCGATTAAAGAGTGTTATTAGATTATTTTTGGTTTTTGCCAACGATTGTTTCTTTAAACAAAAAAACAAAAACAAAAAAAAGCAAGAAACTAGCAGGGTTACTCAGTGTTGCCCGGAGACATTGATCACAAAAATAGTTTTGCGTGCTTGTTTGTCTTGAGATACGTGCAAAATTATTTGTATCATTTTATGAGAGTTCCGTCCATGGCAAGATAAGATTTAAAAAAACAACAACAAAAAACGTCGTCTTAACTAACAGCAATTCAAAATAAATTCAGAGGGAAACTTATGAGTACGTTCCCTCTCTCTCTCTCTTGTTCTTGTTTGATATAACAGAAAGAAAAAAAACCCGACTGACTGATTGACCTAGTTTGTGTTTGAAACGAGTACCAACATAAAATGAGAAGTCATTTCTCTTCAGACAACTGTTTTTATTTAGTAACCCCTAAAGAATCAGTTACACCGTATATAATTGTTTTTATTTTTATTTTTTTTATGCACTTTTACCGTGTTAAAGTAATAACGTTATTATTTAGAAACGCATTCTTAACACGGGAAGGTTTTTGTTGTTGCTGTTGTAATTATTCTGTACTTTTACCTAACAACTTATTTTTAAAAAATAAATTAATAAAAATCGTAAAACGGCGGACCTGTACGAGAGAGAGCGCCCACTCCCTAAAAATGCGTGTTTTACACGTTTATTTCAAGTTTTTTTTTTTCCGACAATTATCATAGATTACAGACTTAACTATCATATTAGCAGAAAAATTGGGGGGGGGGTGACTTAAAGGGGTTCACTTTCCCGTTATAACGTTCTACTTCATTGCTACCTGACTTATTGTCCATTTCTTTACCGATGTGTTACGTGATTAGAACGTTATAAACGAGAAAGTGACCTTCTTAAAAGTCATTAAATTTATTTATTTTTTACAAAATTTTGGTACTTGTGCAGTTATGCACTTTTGCCACCGTACTGAAATAATACTGTTATTATTTTGAAAGCCATTATTTATATGTGGAGGGGGTGTTTTGTAACTATTCTGTGCTTCCACCTAACAATTTAATAATAATAAAAATATATATCGTGAAGCTTGAATTTAACCTGAAAAAAAACTATTTAAAAATAGCTCGGTGGCAAAAGTGTACAGGCACCACATTTTTTTTTTCTATACTCAAGTCTGTAATCTACGATAATCGTCGTAAAAAAAAAAAAAAAAAAAAAAGGTGAAAACCATGCATTTTTAGGGGGTGGGCACTCTCGTACAGGTCCGCCTACAAAACCTGAATTTAACTTGAAAATACTATTAAAAAAATAGCGCCTTATGTCAATGTGGCATGGCTGTCCTATTTGAAGATTTACCTGCAAAGAGTTGCTTTTTAGGGATATTACCTCCAACCTCTCCATGTTAAGAACGGCTTTCAGAATAAACACCCTTTGCAGGCAAGTCTTCAGTGGGATAACAAGACATATTGACCGCGCGGTACAATAAGTGCATAAGTACCGTTTTTACTCTAATTTTCAGTGCTTCTACAGAATTTGAACCAAATATCTACTTGTGTCGAACTAAACCTAGAACTTAGGTTAGAGTTTAAAAACAAACTATGCTATTCAATTATGTTTCTGAATTGTTTTTAGATGAATATTAATATTATTATTATAACTATATTATTTTGATTTTTGTGACTACTGTTCTCATCTTGAGTGTTATTTTCACAACGTTTCAGTCGATGTAACCTCCGAACTTCTTCAGGTGTATCTGGTTAAACTCCGGAATCTTTCTGTCGAATCCCGAGTTCGACATGATACATCTGAAGAAGGTCGGAGGTTACATCAACTGAAATGTTGTGAAAATAACACTCAAGAAAGTCTGTTGCCAAGGTCGCTGGGAAAATAGTGGGATCCTTCTACCGCTTCAGAAGATATCTCACTACTGATGCATGCAATTCTCTATCTGCATAAAAGCCAAGTACGTCCAAGGATGGAGTACTGCTGCCACATCTGGGCTAGAGCCTATCCTGTCTTGACAGAGTACAAAATAGACTTCGTGGCCTAGTGGGGGATGCTCTTTTCTCTTCTCTGCAACCTCTCTCCCACAGAAGAGACGTTGCGAGCCTTTGTTTTATCGATATTTCCATGGCAAGTTCTCGTCCGAGCTCTAATCTCTGTTCCCCCCCCCTCGCCAATCTTTCACGATAAACACCTGTCTAGCTGAAACCACTGTCAGTAATTTTCCCCGCTCTTTATCTGTGCCTAAATCAAAACTTAGATTCCATGAACAAAGCTTCTTTCTTAGAAGTGGAACTCTCTTTCGTTTGGCTGATTCCCAGCTGAATACAACTTGGATGTCTTCAAGTCCAACATAAACAAATTCCTGATGAATCGCCCCCTTAAGTAAGACACTTTATCAAATCTCCAATACTAACGATTACTACGATACTATCCCATTGATTACTGTAAACGCAATAACCCTTATCCCCGAGTGGCTTCCGGGCCTTGATAAGTGGTGACTACCATGTAAAAAAAAAAAAAAATGCAAGTAATACGAGCGATCTGTTCAAATACTGTCTCTTTTTCTTATCATTTTTGTTTGTGCATTTTTATTTTTAATTTGGATGGAGACAACTTGCCGGATGCCAAAAATTCATTCGCCCACATTCAGGGAGACTCGAACCGAGGACAAATGTGTATTTCAGCGGCGTAAATTATTTGACAGACAAAAATTTATAAAAATTATTTATTTTTATTAAAACACATTACTAGACCTTAAGGCGGAAATAAAACCCGAACAAATGTTATTATTTTTTCAACGTTTTTTTTATTAGACTAAATGTGCTACAATCAAGCTTGGCCTTTTTACGCTCTTGCATGGAACCATGATTTTTTTTCCAAATTATTGTTTTTTGGGGTTTTTTTTTTGTTTTGCTTTTTTTGGAGGGGGGGGGGAAGTAAATATTTTCAGGGGATCATGATTTTTGGTGCCCATGTTTTATTTAAAAAAAAAAACAAAAAGAACATAATTTGGGGAAAAAAGAATGGCAATATGAAAAAAAAAAATGGTACCAATGTCTTAACAATTTACGCACTTGAAGTGCACATTTAGAAAAAGACCCCCCCCCCTCAAGTTTTGAATGTCTTTGAAAGCAGTGTGGTAAAATTGGATCATTTTACCACACTGCTATCAAAGACATTCACTTCGGATTTTACCATGCAATTTGGATGTTAACTTTTATATGGTTTTCTTTAACTTCCCTTACTCTATGGCTTTTAATTACTCAATCAATTTTTAATTGTTATTTTCCATGTCTCACTAACTTTAGCAAATAAGTGTAAACCATTATAACTATTTGCTAATATTTTCTCCTCTGAAGAGATGGTAGACATCGAAATCCTATAGGATAAGGAGTTAAAATATTTCTAATGTATTCTTTGTCTTACATAGAATAAAAATCTTTTGATCTGAAACTCAAACATTTCACGTCATAAATTTTTAAATTCATTGAATGACTAAAATTTTTTATTTATTTGCTCTATCTTGTATATCGAGCAATTCTTATTTAGGTGGGATAATACTTACAGAATATTACTGTCAGTAATGTCTTGTAAATCTTCAAATCACAGGTTTCCATACCAGCTGATTGTTGGATAATTTTATTCTGAAATATATATATATATATATATATATATATATATATATATAGTCATCTGCATACAGTACTATTTTGCTGTTTTACAGCTCATCAGTGCGGCTAGACAAGCAACTACCTCAAGCCAGGATCGAAACTTGATCGCCCAAACGACAGTTGGAGCTTCTAACCATTGCACTATACGGCTGCTGCTATCTGTGCAATCAGCATCAACCCTATTCAGGGTTTAACCGACTTCCTCCGAAGGAGGAAGTTTCATGGGAGTAGGAAATTCACAAGCGGTCCCCAGTCACATGTATATCCCCGTCAGGGGAGATGACGACGTTAGGTCTTTGCAACTTTTTGCAGGGAAGTGTCAACGTCTTCCTACATACAGCACCTGGACTTCCCAAATTGGTCACCCATTTTAGTAATGACCAGGCTCAACGTTGCTTAACTTTGGTCATCTCGCGGGAACCGATGTGTCAATGTGATTATGCCGTATAGCAAATATGTGGGCGGTGAATTAAGTGTTTTCACATTGTCCAAATGCCTACGCTCAATTTGTTTACACAAAGAGCATCGCTTCATACGCTAATGGTAATTTGTATATCACTTCTCAAATGCTCAACCTAAGATAGAGAGCATTATATATATATATATATATATATATATATATATATATATATATATATATATATATATAAGTACATAGGTTTAATAGTTTAATAAAGTATTTTGAGAAACACTTTAGCAAAAGTTAAATTCACATTTATTTTTCGGAAAGGAAACACAAATAGAGGTGCAAATCCTTAATCTGCAGAGTTTCGAAGACATACTTTCCTTTTCGTCAGAGGGGAGGAGTTAGCAAAATGTATAAAGAAATTTTGCCTGTAAAATATTTAAAGAAACTAAGTATGAAAAGGATCATACTAGCGTGAAAATGAAATATAGAACAATGAAACAGATGGAGTGGGGTAAAAAACAAAAAAAGGAAGAAATATATATATAAGTATATATTCTGCCCTTAACTCATCAGAAGAAAAGCAACTATCAATTCATTAAAAGAAAAATGCATATGGGCATCATTACAAAAGCCGAAAATTGAATTGTGCATGTCAACATACTTAAAGGAATAAATTGTAAGATGGTCAACATGTTATAATTTGGAATATAGATTTTTGTCATTTATTTATTATATGCTCTGTATTTACATTGAGCTTCATAAATTAAAGGATCGGTATAAATAAAAGGTGAAATATACTTGAAGAGAACATTTTCACACACACACACACACACACACACAATATTCCTGGTGAACCAAGTGTAAAAGAGATCCAGAAAAACAATTGCACTTAAGGAACAACGAGAATACTAAAAAGAGCTCTCGGTTAGTTTCCACAAAAAGCAGGGCAATGTTGGCAGCTGGTTTGGCTGCCCCATACCCAGCGTTACAATCTTCAAAGAAAGAAAATTAAAAACACACACACACACACACACACATATATATATATATATATATATATATATATATATATATACTTTGGGGATTAGAACAAGAGTCTAAAGAGCAGAGTATATTTTAATGTATTTGTGCATTCAATAATACAATTAAAAGAAAAGAAAAGAACACAGTGCTCGTTCTAATGTTGATATATAATAAGCTTGATAGGCATGTATATCCTAGAGCTATTTTAATATTAAGTAAGATGATTGATAATTTATAATTAAAATAAAAAATCGATTTCATAAGGAAGAACAAACAAAATCAATAAATTGTATGATCGTTTCGGAAACAATGTTTTTACTGTGATAGACATTGAGTCTTGGACAATAATTTTATCATATATTTTTGAAAACAAATATATATATATATATATATATATATATATATAAATGAAAATTACAATTGAATTTACCAAAATGATCCAAGATGGTAAAATTAAAGTAAATTTTAAATATTAAAGAATTAATATTTATAAGATTATCTCAGCCAGATATAAAAGCTCGATAAAACCAAATAGGAAATAGAGCTTATAATATGAGCAAACAGTTAATAAAATATGTTAAAAAAACACTTTGAAAAGAGTTAAAAACATATTTAATCTGAAAAGGAAACACTAGATAAATGGATAGTCCTTAATCCGCGGAGTTTCGAAGAAATACTCTCCTTCTCATCAGCCTGCATGTTGCTAATTCCTACCCTCTGATGAGAAGGAGAGTATTTCTTCGAAACTCCGTGGATTAAGGACTATCCATTTATCTAGTGTTTCCTTTTCAGATTAAATATGTTTTTAAGTCATTTCAAAGTGTTTTTTAACATTTTATTAACTGTTTGCTCATATATGTGTATATATATATATATATATATATATATATATATATATATATATATATATATATATATATATAAATAAACTGTGTATTTTATCCAAGGAATTTATTGTTTGAATTTCTACCATTCAATGAAACATGTGTAAGACGCAGCAATATCATTTTTTCTTTTTTTTTTTTTTTTGATAGTTTATATATTTGACTTGTTCATCATGAGTAGAGTTTTTTTTTTTTTAATGGCGGTCTTTGAGATGGTTGGAGTGTATTCCAAAATATTTGATGCTTGTCCAGAATCCCACCTAATTTTTAAAAAAATGTGGTGGCTTCCTTCAGTTTTGACAGACGATGGATATCCACTGTAAGGATGCCTGCACGTTAAATTTTTGTGGCAAGAGTTGCGCAATCTTCAACCACACCTCTCCTGAGTTGACATTGTTACATACCAGTGGCAAGTGGATGTTCAGGACGACTGGAAATAATGCTGAGATAAGCGGAGAGCATATACAACACCTAGAATTCCCAAATGGTCATCCATCTGGTATTAGCCAGGCTCAACATTGCTTAACTTCAGTGATCTAATGAGAACCAGTGTGTCAATGTGATTATGCTGTATATATATTAATGATGTACGTACCCCTCACGGAACAAAATTGTCATATTCCAAAATTCACATAAATTGACCAAAGAATCTCAAATCTAATATGTCCCGCATTATCGGTCAAGTTCCAAGTACTTTAATGGAATTTGGTCTGATGAACTTTTATCACTTGGGCACCCTCAACATACATACTCCCGATCAATCTGATTAGCAGCAAAATTCCACCCCTTCACTGTTGAGGTCCCAAGAAACTGGAAAGCTTTCTACTCTAATAGTTTCTTCTCTCAGATCCCTAGACTTTGGAATTCCCTCCCTGCGTCCCAGACTGTACTGACATGCAGAAGTTTAAATGTAATGTGAACAGACATCTTGCTACTCAACTCAAAATATCTGTTTTTTGTTTTGTTTTGTATTTTTTTACTTGGGAGTCACCACTTATCCAGAAAGCAACTTGAGGATAAAAGTTAATGAATGAAAAGTGATAGTTAATGGTGTAAATTGGTTAGAATTTGATTATTTATGGGAACGGCTCAACAAGAACTTGTTTACATTGGATTTGAAGGCTACCATGTTGTATTCAACTGGGAAGCAGGCCAGCGGAACAATGTCATATGCGAACAGTCTGGGAAAGAAGCTTTGTTCATGAAATCTGCATTTAGATTTAGACACAAATAGAGTGTGGGGGAAATCGTTTATAGTGGTTGTAGCTAGTCATGTGTTTTTTTTTTGTGAAAGTTTGGCAAGGAGGAACCATAGATTGGAGTTCAGTCGAGCGCTTGCCATGAAAATAACGATAGAGCAGAGGCAGGCTTGCAACATCTGTTTAGTGGAAAGAGGTTGCAGGGAAGAGAAAAGGGCATCACCCACTAGATTTTGAAGCCAGTTTTGAACTGTTGGACATGATCCTAAATAATAACCCCTTATGTTACAATGGACTCAGAAACGGCTATGCCGATTTTAAAAATTTTTATTTCACACAAAGGTATTTGATGTGTCTGGGAGTGTTCTTATGTAGGTTTCCTATCAAAATGCGTCCGTTAAGTATCGAAAATAAAAAATTTAAAAAAATGTCAGATTAAAGAAAGAATTCTGATTTTGACCAAAGTTAGCACTACTATACAACCTAACATCACAAGTGCATTTGAGAAGTTTTATCACCACACAAGCAGGAAGGCCCAGCCTATAAAACCAACGTTTTTGAAGATCGTAGAGGTGGGGGCGCATTCGAAATGAATGTTTCTGTTTAGAGCACAATTGAACCATGATACTTGACTTTTGCATTTTTAACTTTAATTCAAGCCGTTATATATAAAAATAATTTTATAAAATCAACAGTAGGTTTTAATACGGTATAATTACGTTTGACACACCGATTCCCGTCAGATCACCGAAGGTAAGCAACGATGAGCCTGGCCAGTACCAGATGGGTGACCATTTGTTACTTCCGGGTACTGTATGTGCTTTCCACTTATCTCTGTATTGTTTCCAGTCGTCTTGGACTTCTCCTTGCCACTGGACTCAAGCAGTGCCGATTTAGGAGAGGTGTGGTTAGGGATTGCACAACCCTTGCCACACAATTACATGTGCAGCTGCCCTTACAAGGGTATGCTTTGTCTTTTGAGACTGAACGGAGGCATAAGTAGATTCTTTACAGTGCAATGTAGACTATGTATTGTGAGGAGGCATATTGTAGGATCAGTGGATGGTGCAAAGCCAATCATTCTGCAATAAAAAGCATATCATTAATACATGGAGATGATGTGTTCCTACATCTCCCCTCGTGCTAAAGTACCTTTAAGCCAGTTTTGTTAAATGGCTGTAGTTTTTTCAATGCCCGTGGCATCTGTTGAATATTCGCATTTGGCCCGACAATGGATATATCCACTGCATCAGAAACATTGTTGTCTTGGAGCAAGTTCAGCACTGACCTGCTTGTACACGTCCCAATCAACACAGTTTTCGGAATTGCTGCCGTGTCATGTCTGCAGTGATCCTTGGAAGATGAACCGAAATCATAGTGGCCTTGTAATTTGGTACAGGGATATGCTGCAGAAAAGGAAATGTTGGCGGAGCCTTGGAGTACCGCGTTGCATACTGCATAATGACGAGAAGATCCCCGATGGCTATGATACCCATGGATTTCAAATGGTCAGCTGTGATGCCGGAAATGGTATTTTGTGTGATAGTTATCCAGGAAAATCTTTGCAAAGCAGGAATGTTCACTGTGAGAAGCCCCTGCCTTGTCAAAGAATTCGATTTAGGAGGCTGAATCAATGAGCTGACCTGGTGATCCTGTTCGTGGCGCCATGTAGGATCAGTGGATTGGATGGCGCAAAGTCAATCAGTCAATGTGTAAAAATTTTTTTTTAAATATCATTAATACATGGAGATGATGTATTCCTACACATATGAAACTTCCTCTCAGTACACTAAGGAGAGAGAGTCTCTTACTAGGGTTGTCAATCAATCGATTTGATTAAAAATTGGTGAATTCACTAGTTTCGATGACAATAAAAGTATAAGAGGGTGAAACATTGGCTGATCCTCATTCAATCCCAGACAACGTCAGGTTTCCCTGCTAGTATATAGGATTCACTCGTAAACTGATTATTTTAAAATCATGATAAAAAAAAATTAATACAGAAAAGAGTTACTCTACATCAAATTTTAAATTATAAAATGTTAACTATAAATTATGGAGTATGTATTCTAGGTAACCTGATGAGCAACAGGGACACATTTTTTTTTTTTTTTTTTCCTAAGCTTGACCATTTAGGTGGTGCGTGTGAGGACACTTCTCAACCTACATACTCTAAGAATTTTTTATCTACAGACTTGAAATTTGGTATATATGTTATTCAGACATGTGGGAAACTTTTTAATCAGGTTTCATACAGAAAAAAGGGCTCCTTAGGAGTCAAAATTGAAAAGGCCACCAGATTTTTATCTGTTTTCAACAGTTTCACGACTTATGTTAAATATGAATTAGTTTGAAAACATTCATTGAAAGTCGTGTCAAGCTGGCCTAATGGTTATCATACTTTACTCAGTGTCTTTAGGTTTTGATTTCAATCTCAGCTCGAGTGTTTTTTTTGTTTTTGGTTTTTTACTTACAAGAAGTGAACTATTTATGCTGCCATATCTGGGCAGGAGCTGCTAAAAATAGCCTATCCTGCCTTAACAGAGTACAAAATAGACTTCGTGGCTTAGTGGGGGATGCCCTTTTCTCTTCCCTGCAACCTCTCTCCCACAGAAGAGACGTTGCAAGCCTGTCTTTGTTTTACCGTTATTTCCATGGCAAGTGCCATTTAAACTGAAAGCAAAACTGTAGCAGTCAAAGCTGGTGACGTTACCACTGTACCAATGTCACACGCATATGAACTGATTAAAAATAAACTAAGATGAATGGACAAAATGTATGACGATTTTTTTTTCCTTTCAATTTTGATTCTTTAAAAACTATTTTAACCGGCTAAAGACCCATAAAAGAACGGTCCATGAAAAAATCCAATCATTTGAGGCCCCTAACGCCACTCTGCAACTTTTCGTTCCGGAAGAGATTGAGTTTGAAAATATGGAGACAGACAGACAGACAAACATAGTGAGTTTTATAAATTAGACTTGTAAGCATTGGGTACACAAGAAGTGCAGCTGGTAGGTGTTGAAAGACATAGCCAGTTTGTGAAGACGGTAGAAACGGATGAGAACTCAGATGTGGATAATATTTGGATGACGAACCTCTTGAGGTTATTAAGAATTTGAGGATTATGAACAATGGTTGGAGAAACTTGTTTCAGTATTGTTTTTTTTTTATTGTCACTCTGAATTTAAACGTAAGGAGCTACTATTTGGGATCGTGTCTTACAGGAGACTGTGGGGAGTTAAGCAGCAAGAAGATAACTGTTCACATTACATTTAAACTTCTGCAAGTTAGTACAGCCAAGGAAACAGGGAACCGAATTCTAAAATCTAGCAGTCCGAAGGAAGAAACTATTAGAGTAGAATGCTTTCCGGCATCTAGGGACATCAATAGTGAAGAGGTGGGATTTTGCTGTATGTTGGATTCTGCAAGAGTATGTACGTTGAGGGGGGGCACAAGTGCTATGAGTTAATCAGAGCATATTCCATTAATGCACTTGCAAAAAAAGCATAGGGATACAACATTACGGTGATGGGACAGGGGTCGGAGCTTAGCTGGTGGGGAGGGACCTATTAGAATGGGGGGGGGGGCTGTCTAAGGAGAGAAGACCAGCAGTAGATGCACTAGCCTATATGCGGCAACGATATTCCATGCATGGATGAATGGTGGCTTTGTAGAAAATATAGGATACTCTTTGGTGTGAGGAATTGTTTAGCATGGTGGCTTTGTAGAAAATATAGGATACTCTTTGGTGTGAGGAATTGTTTAGCATGGTGGCTTTGTAGAAAATATAGGATACTCTTTGGTGTGAGGAATTGTTTAGCATGGTGGCTTTGTAGAAAATATAGGATACTCTTTGGTGTGAGGAATTGTTTAGCATGGTGGCTTTGTAGAAAATATAGGATACTCTTTGGTGTGAGGAATTGTTTAGCATGGTGGCTTTGTAGAAAATATAGGATACTCTTTGGTGTGAGGAATTGTTTAGCATGGTGGTTTAGAACTGGGTGATCGTTCTGTATTAGACTTGATGCTTGCTCAGAATAATAACGAAAATCAAAAAATTGAATTTCAACCAAGCAATATTATCTACTTACTTAACTGTCATGTCAAACATTCACTTTCACGATCCAACGATCTGCCATTGTTGAATTTTGTTATGCAGATACCTACTCTGGTATCATAAAAAAATCTATTCTGTTTATTATTTAAATAAAACTTGCAATTTCCTTTGAAACGGTTTTCATTAATAATTAACTTTCTCCTTTATCGTTTTTCATAAGTTTTGGGTGAGTTACTAATTTCGTCACCATTGCTTGTGGTTGAAATTCAATTTTTACGATTTTCAATTTCCGTTATTATTCCAAACAAGCACTTTAAATTTATATAGTAAGGTGAACCCACTTATCAAAGCCCAAAGGCCACTCGAGGATAAAGGTTCATGAATATAAGGTGGTAGTGTAGAAATCGTTAATGGGTAGAATTTATTTAAGGGGCATTTAAAAAAAAAAAAAAAAAAAAATTCCCAGAATGTTGACGTGTGGTCACACGAAAATAAAATCGATTCTTTACCTGCCCCCCACCCCTCAGTCCTATTTACAGTGTGGGGGCAAAGAGTAAAATTTTACTGAGAAATCTTAATAATCGAAGAATTGGTTACTGAATCGATAATATTGTTGGAGAAGGATTTAAAAAAAAAAAGAAAAGTAGCAAGAATGTTTTGGAGGAGGGGGGGGGGTTACATATTTGATTTCTTAAATTACCTGATCTCCTCCAAAACCGACCCTTACCCTCCCCCCACGACTTGTGCTCTATTTAAAAAAAAAAAAATAATCCCCTCTTGTCTCCAGTGAAAGAATGTTTATTTTTATAAACAAACCTTTTCTTCGCTTGACCTACATTCATCAGCTCCACAGTTGACCTATATTTATCCACATCATCATCATCATAAAGAATGTATACATTTTATTTATTTTTCACCCACCCCACCCCCACTACCACCACCGCCGCCTCCACCTCCACGAAAACTACATTCTCTTACTTGTTGGGTCTTTAAAAAGGCAGATGAACACTTGGTAAACGTTACTATAGGTGTATCAGATTTTTTTTGGGGGGGTGGGGGGGGGATTTTGACACCTAACACAAAACTGCCAATAAAACATTAAAAAAAACTCGTCATTTCTCTTTTTAAAGAGGTTTGTTTATTTTCTTTATAGAATATACTTCAAAAATAAATGTTTAAAAAATAATAGAAATATTATTTTTTAAAAAACAGTGTTTACAAAGTGCCGGCGCACCTTCATGCAGCCATTTTTTTTTTTTTTTTTTTTTTTTTTTTTTACGCATGAAATCAATTGAATTTTACGAGTTAAATTTTTTTTCAATTTTTAAACTTTAAAAATCTATCAAAATTTTTCTATTGGTTTAATTTCTACGGTATTTTCAGGGTCAATGTGAAATTTTATGCTCTTTCCAATAAACCGAATATAATATTTTAGACAAACGTTTTTTTTTTCTAATTCACCCCCCCCACATCCCCATTTTGAAATGTCTATTAAAATTTAAATAATTAATTTACTCACCCAAATTTTATGTATCACAAATTGAAGATAAAAGATCAATAAATAAAATATTTTAATTTAAAGCAAAGAAAAAGAAATGTTTTTTGGAAATTTACCTGTAAAGTCCAAAGTGTAAAAACCTTTCTTTTTTTTTTTTTTTTTTTTTTTTTCAAGTGGAAGCTTGTTATGCTTAGATTGTCAAGTAAATATTGGACGCTGACGACAATTTTTTCTATTTCATTCCATGTTTTGTTTTTTTAGATATTAAAAAAAAAATCACTTGATAAAGAAGAATTAAAATATATTAAATCAAAAATTCATGTATTTCTTTCAGAAAAGAAAAAAAAACATTCCTCGAATGTTTTTTTTTTTTTTTTTTTTCAAGGCAAAAACTTATAAGTAAAATGTGACTATTTTCTACTATGGAGACACATATTTCTTCACACACAAGGCTAGACGGCTAACGCAAACGTGTGGTTTTTTACATCCTTCTGTCCATCCGTAGTTCAAAACAAGAACAAACACTGCTTCAGCATTTTCCTAACACCGTATAAATGCTTATGTAATGGGTATATTTTCAAATAGTTGTTTTAAAAATTCTTTTATTTAAAAAATACATGGAAGATAAAATATAAATATGGATAAATTCTTAACAATGATGAATGGAAGTACCCATTGAATAGTATTTTTTATAGGTAAATGATTTTTTGGAATTTATATATATTTCTTATAATCATTGATTCTCTTTAAATCTTTTTTAAAGAAAATCGATTTAAAAAAAACAAATATTGCATAATTTGCTATTAAACCTGTTATTTTTTTTTTAATTTGGTCTTTGCTCCTTTAATTGAAAAAAAATTAGGGTTTGAATTATATTTTTCAAGTAGTTATAAGCTTGGAAATATAAGAGGTCGAATTATTCAGTTTTTATCACACATTTTTAATGTCATTTTCTGACACTGCTAACGTTACTATGTTTAAAAGGAAATACAATTTGAAAATTAAAAATAAAAAAGAATGATTATTTTTTTTTATTTATTTTTTTTTTACGACCTAACTCAGCGTAGTACAAACACTCCCCCCATGTTAAGAACGGCTTTCGGAATAAACACCCCCAACCTCGATAGCCGTTCTTGACATGAGGAAGTTGGGGGTGTTTATTCCAAAGCCGTTCTTAACATGCAAAGGTTGGGGATGTTTACTCCGAAAGCATTCTTAACATGCAGAGGTTGGGAGAGTTTATTCCGAAAGCCATTCTTAATATGGGGAGGTTGAGGGCTGTTTATTCCGAAAGCTGTTTTTAACATGCGGAGGTTAGGGGTGTGTATACTACGCTGGGTTACATCATAAAAAAAAAAAAAAAAATACCAAAAGGGGTAATCTATATATTAATACGATAGCGTGTGTTATTTTGTGTATCACGCTTGCATCTTTTTTCTTCTGAGTGACTGTCATTTAATTGTGACTAGCCTAGTTCCAAAGTCTAGCAGTTCTGGGGAAGAAACTATTGGAATAAAAGGCCTTCTTAGACCTAGGGATCTCTACTGTGTAGGGGTGGGATTTAGCTGCTTGTCAGGGGTATTTATGCTGAGAGGGTACAAGTGCTTGTAGTTCGTCAGAGCATTCACCATTAAAATACTTGTAGAACAGGCAGAGGGATGCAACATTTCATCGATGGGACAGAGGCTGAAACTTAGATGACAATTCAGGACCTATCAAGTTGAACCTTTTTGAACCCTGTCCAGGACTAGTAGCAGATGCACCAGCCCAAATGTGACAACAGTACTCCATACATGGGCGAATGGTAGCCTTATAGAAGTACAGAATATTTTCAGGTATAAGTAGCTTTCTAGCACGGTAGAGAGAGCCCACCTTCTTCGCAGCAGCCTTGGCAATACACTCAATGTATCTGTTCCAACTCTTGTTTCCTGTGAGCGTTAGGCCGGGGAGTTTAAAAGAAGTACTTTCAGGTAATGTGTTTTTGGCCATTGCTATTGGTGGTAGAGAAGGTTTCTTGCAATTATTGAAGGAAACAAGTTTAGTCTTGGCAGCAATAAATGTGGCCATCCATTTTTTGTCCTCATTCCACTACAGATTGGAGGTCTTCCTCTAGTGTTTCTGCCATTTCCTTAGATAAGTGTTCATTTGTTTTCCCCTCGTACCTGTTATAGAGCATGATTTCATCAGTAAATATACTCAAATTCTCTTAGAAGATTTTGATCAGTAGTGTTGTGTGTGAGGACAAGCATTATCATGATGGAAGCTGACTCGTTTTCTTTTCATTGAAGGAGGTATTTTTCAGATCAACATTGGTGAGAATATTGCAGAAAAATATGAATGATGCATTAATAATCTGAAGAGAAAAAAAAATTAGTATTTTTTTTTAAAATTTTATTAAATTGATAACGTTTTAGGGTATGCTGAAAACGAATATTACATTTAAATTTGGCACAGATAAGTAGTTTTCTGGATATTAAGACCTTAATTATCCAATGTAATCCATCATGTTTTTACTGGAGGCCATATTTTTTCTCATATGAATAGTATATGCATGTTACAAAATATCCCCTTCTCCCTCCCCCCTATCAAGAATGATGAACATCATTGACATTTATTAAGTTAATATTGGGAAGGGAGAAAATGTCTTAATATCCAGAAAACTAATTGTCTGAGGTAAATTTAAATGTGATATTCGTTTTCAGCATACCTGAAAACCTAAAGGTCATCATTTTAAAGGTGAATGTTAAAATGGAAAGAAAGTAAAAATTTACCGAAAATTAATCATGGTGATATGTTAAATTAATAACAATATGCGTAAAATAAGTTAGAATGGGCCATTTACACTAACCAGATATCTATATATATAAAAGCGAAAATGTATGTATGTATGTGTGTTCGCTTTTTCTGTATGTCAACAAAAGGCTTTTTTCAGAGAAGCGGTCGCTCGCTTCACAACTTTTTAAAACTTTTTATATCACATATAAATCGTAATATCTCAGAGTTAACAACGTAGCTCGCCTGTCTATTTAATTTGCTTGATTTCGGAAAGATAAATATTCAACATTTGTCGCTCACCGCATGTGGGTTAGTCTTTTTCCTATAACATCTTGGGGGGGGGGAAGCGTTCAGCAGTAAATGAAGGTACTATCCCGCAGTCAAAGTTGATCTCATTAACTCATTAAAACGGGCACCTACTAACTCCAAGTAATTAAATAAATTCAAACGTGTTTCCGTTAGCATCTCGCGGTGGGGCAATGGTTAACGTCGCACTTTCTTTTTTTTTTTTCACACTTTAATTTACAACTTTGCCTCAAGGGTTCGGGTTCGATCCTCATACTTACTTTTTTTTACCCCCCCCACCCCCGGATTTTCCACACACACCGCCAAACACCAAGGCAATGCCGGGTATCCCTCGCTAGTCTTCTAATATATGAAAGGCAAAAATGTGTGTGTGTGCGTTTGTATGTCTTGCAAAAACTTCCGACAGATGTGTCAAAACCTGACAAAATTGGTATCGTTCCAAAGATTGATGTCTCGGACAACAAATATCGAAAAATTGGCTAAAAAGATTAATTGTTTCACTGTCAACAGGACCTTTCTACAAGGAGTGGTCAATTTTTACTGTCGACATTTTTGTAAGTCATTCAAGCCTCCCATGAACGACGTTGTATAAAACAAGTTATTTTGAACGCCCGTGATGTCACAATTGCAGTGGGTGCATCGATAAGACCGTTTGCTTTTTTTTTCACCTTCTTTTTCTTTTGTGCGTTCCGGGTTCGGGCCTGCCTACTATTACTAATTGTTTTTTGTGCTCGCACGGGTATTTGCTGCTATTTCAAGTTGTTTTAATTCATTTTTGGGGGGGTGGGGGGCTTTGGTTGCTCAACTAACCCCCTTACACACACCTTGACACACCTGGGCAACGCTAGGCGCTCAGGCTAGTCTATAATATATAATATAAATCTCAAACATCTGTTAGTGTGTGTGTATGTTTGTATGCCTTTAAAACTTTTGATATACGCAACCAACATTTGAAAGCCCAGTCTCTCGGCCGACAAATATCCCAAAATCGGCCAAAAACATTCGTTCTTTCACCCTCAACTGGGCCTTTTTTTTTTTTTTTTTCTTACAAGGAGGGGGGGCACTTTTTTTGTTGACATTTTTACAAAGTCATCATACCTACGCCTTGTAAGGACTAGCCTTATTTCAAAACCCACCGATGTCGTTTGTCGCGGTGGGCGTGGAGGGCTAAACAGTTGCATTTTTTTTTTTTTCACCTTTTCCTCCTTCACATTACAGTTTCGAACCTGGCTACTGCAGCTAATATTTTTTTTTTTTTTATTTTTTTTTTAGGGCTCCGTTACTCAATACCCTTACCATAGAATCTCTCCACACCCGGGCAACGCCAGGTACTCCTGCTAGTTTAATATAAGCAATTTAAGTTGCGGTAAATATTTGTTGTGAGTTAAGTATGAGTAATCAATGCCAGCCATCTTGTTTTATTTATTTACCAGCCGGGGTGGGGCATCCGGCTTTACCCGGGCGAAAAATACAGTAGAACCCTGGGATACGGCATTAATCCGTTCCAGAGTTGGGATCGAAAGGTGAAATCAACGTATAGTGGGGCCTAAAATAAAATTTTATACAGTACGTGTTAAAAATTAATAACAAAATACAGTACAGTATATAATACACATGTATATAATCAAATAACATTATAAATAACATCGTAAAGTGGGGCATACACCGTAACCAGGGGCTGGAAAAAGCACCATATTCCACATCGTTACCTGAAAAAAATCGTATCCTAAGGCCACCGTATCCTGGGGTTCCACTGTAAACTGAAAAAAATATATCCTTGGATCACCGTGTCCTGGGGTTCTGCTGTATGCTTAAATATTATATTTTAATTTGTCTAGATTTTATATATACTAGCGAGGGGTACCCGGCGTTGTCCAAGTGTTTTTCGGGGTATGTGAAAAAAAACAGGTGCCTGTGAAAAAAAAACAAAGCCTTCACGACGCGCAGTTGGAAAATAGTAAAGTATCAAAAAAAAACAGGTGCGCGTTTTTGATTGACGTGACGGCGATAAGTATTCAGCAGTTAGCATTTTGTGCGGGACAGTTTTGAATGAGGTGAATAAATCGGTTTGTTTGTTTTTAAAAACCCGCTCCCTGTTTATTAGGAGGAGCAAAATGAAAGCTACAGTCTGATATGACGAAGTCGACATTGAACAAATGTTACTTAGCTCTCTTGAGACAACTGGCTTTCGGCCTGTGATTAAAGTCGAGTTTCGCTTTTTGTTTATACC
>NC_136522.1:62059839-62167339 GCF_053919585.1 Euprymna scolopes
AATCCAATTTACAAAACTCCCATTACTTATGTTTACTACGCCATAATCACATTGACCAATTAACCCTTATCCTCGAGTGGCCTCCGGCCCTTGATAAGTGGTGATTCCTGTGTAATATATATATATGCGAGACAACCGCGTTTTACCGAATTCTAGCTGGGTTGAGAGACTCCATTAATCTCCCACTCCCTGCTTATGACATCGCAGTCAGACAAAACTTTCTCTCCCCCCCCTCCTGCCCCCTCCCCCAAACGTCCCTTGTACTACGATAACATATTCACTGCTTAAAAGAAGAAAGAAAAAAAAACGCAATTCGAATGGACGCATTTTCAGAATGGATCATTTCTAAAAAATCGTTTCTGCAATCGAAATCACTTCCTAAGTATTTTTGTTTGCCCGCCGCAAAAAAAAATATAATTGCCTTCTGCGAAAACATAAACAAAAAAACAAAACAAGTCTCGATTGCACTTTGTGTTTTTGTTTTATTTTTGTCCCCCCCCCCGCCCCAAAGTATGCGACATTTATGTATTCCTCTTCTCCCTCACCCCCTCCTCCTTCGACCCACCCTTCCATATACCCATTCAAGATGACAAAATAACAAACCGTAATTATGAGTGATAAATGTCAAAAACACAACAAAAAAAAGAAAAGAAAATGTTATCCTCCCCCACCCACAAGCCCGTGATCATTATTGTGTTGACTGCTTAGTGCTTCGATGTGATGACTAATCTGTTTTCGTCTCTTGTCTCGTCATAATATAATTTCACGCTCTGTAGAAAACAAAAAGGTCAAAGGTGAAGTTACGTTTTTTTTTTTTTATATATATATTTTCCTGGTTCCATTACGACAAGAACAGACAATCTATTAATTAATTATTACTGCTACTACTTAATGTTCGGACGATTAATCGGAATCGGGAATCGGTAAAATCGGAACTTTTGGAGGTATCTGAATCGGAAGAATTTGTGCCTGTTTTCCGATGCCAAAAACGATTCTTTTATTGCTTTTGATGTATTGACATCGTCCGAGATATATATATATATATATATATATATATATATATATATATATATATATATAATAAATGACAAAAAGTTATATTCCAAAATTCATGATGTTGACCATCTTATAATTTATTCCTTTAATTCAGTGGACTTATACTTGACAGTATCTGTTTCATAGCGCAAAATCAATCACTTAATTATATTGCTCTGTAATTACATTGAACTTCTTAAATAAGGATTGTTATATATTATACGGAAATAAAATATATTTCTACAGAAATATATATATATATATATATATATATATATATATATATATATATAGGTTTTGGTTTGGATTCAAGCTGATGCACCCAAGTCATATGAATATATTTTTTTATTTTTGTAATCACAGTTTTATAATATATAAAAATCGATGGAACATTAACTCTATAACTGCTATATAATATCGGCTGACTACAATATGGTTGTCTTCAAGTCTAATGTAAATAAGTTCTTGATGAGCCGTTCCATATAAGTTATCAAATTTACCAAATTTTCATTACTAATGATTACTATATTGTCCAATTTCTACTGTACACTCTTTAACCCTTATCCTTGAGTGGCCTCTTGGCCTTGATAATGTGGTGATGCCTATGTAAAAAAAAAATAAATAAATAAAAATAAATAATAATATATACAAAATCTGCAAGAATTAAAATAGCATATTTAAGCATACTTTATGACGTGGGCTATGCTAGCTTAGATAAATACTTTTGCAATTTTAACAAAAAAAAAGCTACAATAATATCAGAGCATCTCCATTTACACTGAACATCTACAGAATGCCAACATCAATATATTACATATGAAGGAGTCCCCTGTGGAATTTTCACTGGTCCCACTAGTTATCATTTTATTTTGCTTGCTTTTGTGTAAAATTAATTTTCTGTTGCTGATACTAATCATAACATGATATTGATTTGGAACTGTTAGTAAAGTTTATATATTACTTCAAGTGCTACTTTTTATATTTCATGAGTAATTTAAAAATAAAACAATAAAAAAGCAAATATTTAGTGTTCAAAAGAATCGGAATCAGTAATTGTATCGGAATCGGTAATTTAGAATAGAGTCAGGAAATTATTGGAATCGTCCCATCACTACTACTAGCGAATCCCATGGAAATTCCATGTGTTTTCTACATCCAACTGTAGAATTTATATTTCTGAATTTATGTTTGGATTCTTAAAG
Organism: Euprymna scolopes; assembly: GCF_053919585.1. Classification (NCBI taxonomy): domain Eukaryota; kingdom Metazoa; phylum Mollusca; class Cephalopoda; order Sepiida; family Sepiolidae; genus Euprymna; species Euprymna scolopes. The sequence continues at coordinate 62,062,077 of NC_136522.1, forward strand.
CTATCGTTCTCATCTTTAGTGTTATTGTCACAATGTTTAAGTCAATATAACCTCCCTGGTGCTACCAGATCAGGCTGTCTGAAGACTTTGGCTTCCTGAGACGAAATGTACCTAACATTGATGCATTTTGTTTTTCTACTTCCTTTTGCAAAACTTAATTATGTTCTGCAAAAACAAAAACAACAACCCACTTCCCCCTCTTCTCCTTCTTCCCATTTCCTCCTCCCCCTTTCAATCTCCCCCCACTTCCTGACTGGGTTTCTAACTTAAAATGTACCAAACATTAATACTGTAACCCTTTTCCCTCTCTCATGGCAAAACTCATTCATGCTCTGCAGGGGCGATAAAATCCACTACAAAACAACCAAACCAAACACGACAAACTAATGATTAAAGATACAAAATGAATCTTGAAGAATAAAAACCTTCTACAAAATAACTGAATGCAACATGAATACTATTCCTAAAATAACTGGATTCTGCATTAAATAACCTGAAAAGGGTTGATATGCCGTAAAACAACCAAACCAGTATAACCTCCGACCTTCTTCATGTGTATCTTATTAAACTCTAGAAACTTTCTGTCGAATTCTGGAAATTGTCTGAGTAGAAGTTCTGAATAATTCGCAATTGTATTTGGAGTGTCGCCCACACTGAGGATTGAACCTTCAACCTCCCGAAGAGGGTAACTTACAACTGAATTACAAGCACTTTATCCACAACGCCATGGATCCTTGCTGACAATTTTAGTGTAAACTTTAAGAGCCTTAAACCTATTCTTGTTTTAGATGTACAATCTTAATACTTATTACTATAGATTAATATTTATTGCTATAGATTAATACTTATTACTATAGATTAATACTTATTACTATAGATTAATACTTATTACTATAGATTAATACTTATTACTATAGATTAATACTTATTACTATAGATTAATACTTATTACTATAGATTAATACTTATTACTATAGATTAATACTTATTACTATAGATTAATATTTATTGCTATAGATTAATACTTATTACTATAGATTAATATTTATTGCTATAGATTAATACTTATTACTATAGATTAATACTTATTACTATAGATTAATATTTATTGCTATAGATTAATACTTATTACTATAGATTAATACTTATTACTATAGATTAATACTTATTACTATAGATTAATACTTATTACTATAGATTAATACTTATTACTATAGATTAATACTTATTACTATAGATTAATATTCATTACTTAGCATGTTCTTGCTCTATTAGCCATGATTGGATAGAGGTCCCAAGTAATTAGCAATTGTATTTTTTGTTTGCCCATACTGAAAATTGAATCTTCCACCTTTTTTTTTTTTTTACATAGGCATTACCACTTATCAAGGCCTTGAGGCCACTCGAGGATAAGGGTTAAAGAGTGTACAGTAGAAATTGGACACTATAGTAATCGTTAGTAATGGAAATTTGGTAAATTTGTTAACTTATATGGAACGGCTCATCAAAAACTTGTTTACGTTAGACTTGAAGACAACCATATTGTAGTCAGCTGGAAAGCAGGAAAACGGTAGACGATTCCAGAGGCGTGCAGTTCTAAGAAAGAAGCTTTGCTCATGGAATCTATGTTTAGGTTTAGGTACAGATAAAGAGTGGGGGAAATTATTGATAGTGATTTCTGCTAGACGGGTGTTTCTTGTGAAAGTTTGGCGAAGAAGGGGACCATAGATTGGAGCTCAGCCGAGCACTTGCCATGAAAATAACGATAAAGCAGAGACAAACTCGCAACATCTCTTCTGTGAGAAAGAGGTTGCAGGGAAGAGAAAAAGACATTCCCTACGAGGCTACGAAGACTATTTTGAACTCTATCAAGGCAGGATAAGTCCTTTCTAGCAGCTCCTACCCAGATGTGGCAACAGTACTCCATCCTTGGACATACCTGGCTCTTATATATCTTCAGGAGAATGTCACTTATATAATTAATTTTTCCAAGTACTCTAACCACTGTGCTTGATTATTGTCAGATAAAATATTCAGTACTCTCCCAATATTGGATTTATCAAATGTCTTCTTTTTTTTTTTTTTTTTTTTAACTCTAAAAACTCAGTAGATTACAAACTAAAAAGGCACCGAATATTGTTTAAATGAATAAAACAAATACGTCGCTCCTTTAAAATGTAGAACAGTGCAACCCCAGGATACGACATTAAAAATTAGTAAGACAATACAGTACAGTATATAATGCACATGAATATAATCAAATAATATTATAACACAGTAAGGCGAGGTAAATACTGTAACCAGGGGCCGGAAAAACATTGTATTTCACATCGTAACCTGAAAAACCGTACCCTAGAGCCTCTGCATCCTTGGTTTCTACTGTACGCTTAAATATGATATTTTAATTTGTCCAGATTTCATATATATTATTATAGAGTCGTGAATTCAAAAGTAAAAAAAAAATATTTAGGTGCCATCAGCTAGAACTGAAACTGTAGCATTCAAAGCTGGTGACGTATCCACTGTAACCTGAAAAAAAACAGTATCCTAGAGCGACCGCATCCCAGGATTCTACTGTACGTATTGTTTTTGATTTTTCAGACTTCTTTTATTTTCATAGCATAATGTAACTTCAGACCTTCTTCAGGTGTATCTTGTCGAACTCAGGGAACAGAACCCTTTGTTTAATTTGTTCTATCAGCCATGACTGGGCGGGAGTCCTAAATGATTCGCAATTGTATTTTTGAGTCTCGCCTGCATTAAGGATTGAACCTTCAACCTCCTAGAAGAATGTACCTTTGCAACTGAACTTTACTAAGTACTTTATCCATTAAAGGGTGCCATTCAAAATTGTGTGCAGATTTCCCAAGTTCAACAAACAAATCCTCGAGTTTGACAAGATACACCTGAAGAAGGCCGGAGGTTACATCGATCGAAACATTGTGAAAATTACACTCAAGATGAGAACAGTAGTTGGAATAATCCAAACTAGCGGGACCTCTGAAAATATTGATGTTGGCATTCTGTAGATGTTCAGCGTAAATGGAGACGCTCTGATATTATTGTAGCTTTTTTTGTTAAAACTGCAAAAGTATTTATCTATGCAAGCACGAATGCCTGGCAAAGACCGGTCGTAAAGAACGCTTAAATATGCTATTTTAATTCTTGCAGATTTCATATATATTATTATAGAGTTAATGTTCTATCGATTTTTAGATGTTATAAAGTTGCGATTTCAAAAATAAAATATCCATATGACTTTGGTGCATTAGCTTGAATCAAACCGAAATAAAAACTTATGAAAATCATATATATATATATATATATATATATATATATATATATAAACTTTATTTCCTTTAGCCATAATCGAAACTGAAACCAAAACTTATGAAGAATTCTTGGTAAAATTAATCATAACAAGAAATGGAAGTACATAACAATTAAACGACCCAGATGCAAGCGTTACACAAAAAATAACACACACGCTATCGTATCAGTATATAGATAATTCGTCCTCATCTAAAAAAAAAATTCTGAAATGTAAAATTCTAGCCATTTAATTCTTTCTAAAACAATAGATATTTTGTGTCTTCTTGTCATAGCTTCCACTCAATCTCGAGAGACAATGGATACCCCCTGTAAAGGTGCATGCACGTGTAATTATGAAGTAAGAGTTGCACAATTCCAACCACACCTCTCCTGAATCGGCACAGTTTGATTCCAATGACAAGAAGTCCAGGACGGCTGGAAACAATGCCAGAACAAGTTAAGAGCACATACAGCACCTGGTATTCCCAAATGGTCACCCATTTTAGTACTGATCAGGCTCAACGTTGCTTAACTTTGGTGAGTTAACTGAAATTAGTATGTCAACATCATTATGCAGTGTTTTTTTTGTTTTTTTTACCATAAAAATAATTTTTTTTTTTTTTTTGACAAAGGAGTCACTACTTATCAAGGCCACAAGGCCACTTGGGGATAAGTGTTGATGAGTGTATTGTGTTCAGAGGGAACATGTCATAGCAATCGTATAGTAGCATAGTATTGGAAATTTGGTAAATTGGATTACTTAAGGCGATGGCTCATCAAGAATTTGTTTACGTTGGACTTGAAGACAACCATATTTTAGGCTGTTGGAAAGCAGGAAAATGGAACAGAGTTCCACAGGCGTGCAGTTCTAAGAAAGAAGCTTTGTTCATGGAATTTATGTTTAGGTTTAGGCACAGATAAAGAGTGGGGCAAATTATTGATAGTGGCTTCATTATTAAATAATTTGGAAATGAATAAAACGAATGTCGCTTTTTGAAATGTATTTGTTTAAAATTGTACTGTTTTAGTCGAAGAGACAACATAATTTGATTTGGGAACAATTTATTTTAAAATAAGTAAAATCTGAATTTATTTTATCTTAACATCGGATTAATCACCATCTATGTTGATGGGTTTCTTTTTTTGTTAATGTGTGAAAGGTGATAACGTACATTTTTTTTTTTTTTACATTGGAGTCACCACTTATCAAGGCCTGGAGGCCACTCGGGGATAAGGGTTATTACATGTACTGTAGTTAAGAAGATAATATCGTAGTAATCATTAGTAATGGAGATTTGATAAAGTGTCTTACTTAAGGGGGCGGTTTATCAGGAATTTGTTTATGTTGGACTTGAAGACATCCAAGTTGTGGTCAGGTGGAAAACAGGCAAACGAAAGAGAGCTCCACAGGCGTGCAGTTCTAAGAAAAAACTTTGTTCATGGAATCTACGTTTTGATTTAGGCACGGATAAAGAGTAAGGAAAATTATAGACAGTGGTTTCAGCTAGACGGATGTTTTTTGTGAAAGATTTGTGAGGGGGGATCAGAGATTGGAGCTCAGACGAGCACTTGCCATGGAAATAATAATAAAACAAAGACAGGCTCGCAACGTCTCTTCTATGGGAGAGAGTTTGCAGGGAAGAGAAAAGGGTATCCTCCACTAAGCTACGAAGTTTATTTTGTACTCTGTCAGGGCAGGATAGGCTGTTTTTAGCAGCTCCTGCCCAGATGTGGCAGCAGTACTCCATCCTTACAGAAAATGCTCGAGCATATTTGATGATTGCTGTTAACGCCTCCTTCAAAAAATACTGTGAAAACTGTGTTTCAGGTTCAGGTCCTAGTCCCGGTTGGAAGCTACAGCAGCAGCAGCTTTAGTAAGTTTGTTTCATGGACAAATGAGTGCATTCAGGTTTCATATGCTCATGCTCTTTATCGGTCCTTGGAGGGTGGAGGGCAAAGCATGACCAGATGTTGAGTGAGATGAAATCCTTGAGAAATCAGAAAGCAAAGACAAGTTTCTTTATTATTTTGGGGGTGGGAATGGAGAGACAAACTTGTACATGCAAAATCATTTGAAAATCCCCCCCCCCATTCTTCCTTCTTTTTGTTTGTGGGAACGAAATCTTCTATATATATATAAAAGACAAAATGTATGTATGTATGTTCGCTTTTGTGTATATCTGTAAAAGGCTTTTTTTGCTGGACTTCTCGGTTGGCTCATTCCTTCTTAAAACTTTTTATATCACGTCTAAATGATAATATCTAAGAGTTAACAACGAGGGTCGCCTGTCTATTTAATATGCTTGACTTTGAAAAAATAAATATTCAACATTTTTCGATCGCTCATGTGCATTAAGCTTTTTCGTAAAATAAAAGCGAAACTAATTCTGGCAGCATTTTTCAGGAAACGTCCGAAAGCAATCAGCTTGATCAATGTGGAGTTTCTTCTTATATCAGAGAATTGCTATTCAATTTGGACAATCCCTTTTTTATGGGAAGCTGGTTTTCCCCACATCTTGGTGGAAACAAAAAAAAAAATTAAATCCTACCCCTCAGTAAATAAAATACTGGCCCGCAGTCGAAGTTGACCTCATTAAGAACGGGTACCTGCCAAGTTTTAATAGTTAAATAAATTCAAACATGTTTCCATTACTATTTCGTGGTGGCCCAATGGTTAACGGCACACGTTTTTTTTTTTTCACACTTTAATTTCCAACTTCGACTCAAGGTTTCAGGTTCGATCCTTCATACTTACCTACCAAAACTTTTTTTTTATTTGAACCCTCCACCTCCCCCCCCCCAACACAAACACCCGGTTGTTTTGATTTACCCAAAACCACACACACCTCCAAACACCCGGGCAATGCCGGGTACCCCCCCCCCCCGCTAGTCTTTCAGAAAGCAGTAGAAAAGTGTTTTTATTTATATGGTAAAACTTACAGAGAACGCTCTGTTTTACGGTTGTTTTAAAAATGGAATCGAAATTTAAATTTTGTTCCGTGTTAACCTTTTTCTTTTTAAATTGCGCATGCACTCCAAAAACTTAAAAGTAATTGATAAAATAAAAAAGAATTAAGTAAAAAAAAAATGGATAGCACGGCCATCGATATGTGCACAAGTTGCAAACATAAGAATTTTTATGCGATATCAAAATTTTGGAAACTAAACGATTTAAGTAGGAGGTTTCTCATTGAACATGGAGCATTGCCCAAAGTGCCAAAATTCCGAAAGTCGTTCTTAACATGTGGAGGTTTGGAGTGTTTATTCATTGTACCTATTTACACTGCCTCCTCATGGGACACCAGGGTCGTTTTTTAATGTGGAGAAAAGGTACAAAAATAAAAAATTGTCTCAGTCGTGAAGGATTGCTCCTCCACCGAAAGAGAACAAGAAATGGAAGTGTACCTATTTACTATGCCTCCCCACGGGACAGAGTTAGACACCAGGGTCGTTTTTTAATGTGGAGAAAAGGTACAAAAATAAAAAATTGTCTCAGTCGTGAAGGATTGCTCGTCCACCGAAAGAGAACAAGAAATGGAAGTGTAGCATCTGAAGAACAGATGGTATTTATTTGCTCCCCCACCAAGCAAATTAGGCACAAGGCCAATTTTTAATGTGAGGAGTGAAGGGAGGGGGAAGGGAAAAAGGGGACCAGCTCCCGAGAGGTGGGAAATGGGAGCTGGTTAATGGTCAGGCATGTGGGGTTGCCCCCACATCTGGTCTTTGCTAGTCATAGCTAGTCCTAGCTAGTCATAGCTTGCAGCATCTGAAGAACAGATGGTATTTATTTGCTCCCCCACCGAGCAAATTAGGCACAAGGCCGATTTTTAATGTGAGGAGTGAAGGGAGGGGGAAGGGAAAAAGGGGACCAGCTCCCGAGAGGTGGGAAATGGGAGCTGGTTAATGGTCAGGCATGTGGGGTTGCCCCCACATCTGGTCTTTGCTAGTCATAGCTAGTCATAGCTTGCAGCATCTGAAGAACAGATGGTATTTATTTGCTCCCCCACCGAGCAAATTAGGCACAAGGCCGATTTTTAATGTGAGGAGTGAAGGGAGGGGGAAGGGAAAAAGGGGACCAGCTCCCGAGAGGTGGGAAATGGGAGCTGGTTAATGGTCAGGCATGTGGGGTTGCCCCCACATCTGGTCTTTGCTAGTCATAGCTAGTCATAGCTTGCAGCATCTGAAGAACAGATGGTATTTATTTGCTCCCCCACCGAGCAAATTAGGCACAAGGCCGATTTTTAATGTGAGGAGTGAAGGGAGGGGGAAGGGAAAAAGGGGACCAGCTCCCGAGAGGTGGGAAATGGGAGCTGGTTAATGGTCAGGCATGTGGGGTTGCCCCTACATCTGGTCTTTGCTAGTCATAGCTAGTCATAGCTTGCAGCATCTGCCGGAACAGATGGTATTTATTTGCTCCCCCACTGAGCAAATTAGGCACAAGGCCGTTTTTAATGTGAGGTAAAAACCAGCTCCCCTAAAAGGGGTCACTCTGGTTACCAAAAATAATAATTGTCCCAGTATAGAGGGTTTCCCCTCCATTGACTGGTACAAATTATCTTAAGTGCAGTATCTGCCGGAACAGATACTACACTTTGATCTTGATCTGAAGGCCAATATTCATTGTAAGCATATGCAAAAACCTATAAAAGTCGACATTTCCAATGTGAACAATGAGGTGGACTTATGTAAAGAAAATACCAAATTGACATCTTTTTGTTTAAAAATTAAATAAATTCTATTTTTATAAAAAAAGAAATCTTTCGATTTTTTTTTTTTTTCATAAGTATGATTGCTGAATGTTATTCTTTCGATTACTTTCGATGTTTTTTTTTTTGGAGGGGGGGCACGCGCAATTTAAAAAAAAAAAAAAGGTTAAAACAGAACGAAATTTAAATTTCCGTTCCATTTTTAAAACAACCATAAAGCAGAGCGTTCTCCGCAAGTTTTACCATTTTTATTTTGAGGTAGAAGGGAACAGCTTGCAAAGGGAAGTTGAAATTTGGAGAAAACATATTTACAAAAATATTAAAAGACAGTAAAGGCTTGATGTAGATGAAAGTGAAGATTTTTATTTAGATTCTGACCAAAGTTCCGGCAAAATTACATCAGCATCTTCTGGCATCGTTCCGTAACCATGCTGACGATGCAAAGACTGCCAGGAGTGATTAATTCAAAATGCAGTATTGTAATGAAACTGAACAAAATAACCCCCCCCCCCTCAAAAAAAAAAAATTTTTTTTTATATATATGAAACAAGAAAAATAAAGGCATTCAGTTTGTGTGTGTGTAAAAATCTTAAGTTTTTTTCCTTTAAATTTCTTGTAAATTTTATTTATTTCCAAATTCTCTCTCTCTATATATATATACTACATAGTTGCTACACTGAAGATGCTAATGTTTCAAATACTTGGTCTGTAATAACGAAAAGTCCTTGTCAGGCGACGTAATAAAGTCTGATGAACTTTATAACGTCGCCTGACGAGGACTTTTCGTTATTACAGACCAATTGTCAGAAACATAAGCATGTTCAGTGTAGCGACTATGTAATATTTGTCTATAGAAATAAAAATATTATATATTGTTCTTTTTTATTGAGCACTCTTAATAACTTTGTTTTAATTCACAAGTTTTACCTCTTGAATACCTTTAACTTGGTATACATATATATATATATATATATATATATATATATATATAGGCAATTTCACCTTTATAAACGTGTGTGTGTGTGTATATATATATATATATATATATATATATTTATATATATATATACTCACACACACACACATGTTTATAAACGTGAAATTTCCTGTCTGTGTGTTTCCCTACCAAACTACTGTAAATTTTCAGTCTACAGATTCGAGATTTTAAGGGATATTGAGATTTGGAAAAAACTTTTTAATCGGGTTTCGGACAGAAATTTGGCTGTCACGGGTCAAAGTTCAATGATTTGACCTTTTGAAAATTCCTCCGAAAATTTTGGGTCTAAACACTTTAAATTTTAGATGTAGGTTACCTAAACATGAGTCAAACTTTTCAATATATATATATTGTATCAATATTTGTCTATATAAATAAAAATATATTTTGCTTTTTTTATTGAGCACTCTTAATAACTTCATTTTAATTCACTAATTTTCCTTCTTAAATACCTTTAACTTGGTGTGTGTGTGTGTGTATATATATATATATATATATATATATATATATATACATACACACACACATATATTGTATCAATATTTGTCTATATAAATAAAAATATATTTTTCTCTTTTTATTGAGCACTCTTAATAACTTCGTTTTAATTCACAAATTCTCCCTCTTAAATACCTTTAACTTGGTGTGTGTGTGTATATATATATATATATATATATATATATATATATATACACACACACACACATATATATTGTATCAATATTTGTCTATATAAATAAAAATATATTTTGCTCTTTTTATTGAGCACTCTTAATAACTTCGTTTTGATTCACAAATTCTCCCTCTTAAATACCTTTAACTTGGTGTGTGTGTGTGTGTGTGTATATATATATATATATATATATATATATACATACACACACAAACACACACACATATATTGTATCAATAGAGGTGCATCTGCATTGCTTATCCCACCATTATATCTTAATTTGCTTTAGTTTGTATCTGTTACGCCTCTGCATTGCTTTGTCATATATTTAAATTTCCTTTAATGCTTCAAGCAAACTATATTAACTTATTTTAAATTGTTGTGCAAATCACACGCAAGAATTCAAGAAAAATTCATCGGCTTTATCAGGTTATTTCTTTGATTGCTGTTTTCCGTACAATTGTCATTTGTATTTTTTCTTCCTCTTTGTCCGTTCAGCTTTTGCTTTTGTAGGCGTTTTGCAGAAGTGTCTCTGTAAATAGACAAAATAGATAATTATAGCCTACACAGTTTCTATTCGACAACAACTGCTTTTGTTTAAGAACGACTTTCTTAATTGTAACTCTTCAATTTACCTCCTTTCTGGTAAGAGGTGGTGGAGGGGGTGATCACCTACACGATTGGTGGTAGGTGGAGTGTATAATTTTGATTAGCAACTACCTCCTGCTTTTCGTCTCTCTGTTGACATTTTCTTTTTTTCTTATTGGCAACTTATTAATATGGTTGCTTGTTGTAAATAAAGGGATATATTATACTGTAGGTATCACAAACCAGCTTAAAGTTTAGTGTGAATGGGGGGGGGCTGTGTTACTATGGCTTGCTGGGGAGTGTGCCTTGATTAGTCTGTGTCGTGGGGATGTCTTTGAAATGGTTGTTATGTCCTGGGCACAGCAACCAGCTTCCCAGCTCTTAGGCTCTTTTAGATCAAGGGGTTGATGTGATGTTTGTTAATGCCTATTGACAGGTCTTCTCTACGAGTTCTCGGAATCATTAGTGGCAGTTTTTATTGTCATTAATGGCAGGGAATGTGATGTTCATCCATCCCTTGCAAAGATGACTGTGATCATGGAAATGTTCTGTGGATTCAGAGATGCCTTGTTAAACCGATTTGAGCTCTGAAGTATCTCTTGGATGTGAAACATTTCTGGCGCTGTTTAGAGGGAGACAACTCTCGTTTACTGAAAGATACGTTTATTTTTTTATCTCATAATTTAGAATGCAATATTTTTTATTAAATCAAAACATTTAAAAAAAATAAAAGAAAACTGCAACAATTTTTTTTTTTTTATGTAACAAAGTTGACAACAGTAATAATACAAAATGCAATCATTACGCGACTGTTACGAGAAAACCAACGAACCCAAGATATTTTCATTAGTTGAAAACATTTAAAAAAGAAGTTCAGCAACATTTTTTTTTTCTTATTTAAAAAGTAAATGTTATGTTAAGGCTTTTAAGAAATTAGTCTAACTTTAAAAAAAAATATCAAGAATGAAACTCTTTAATAAAACAAGGATGAAACTTTCAAAGCTGTGGGGACATCTTTTTTTTTTTTTTAATTTAAAAAAATTTTTTTTTACCGTAACAAAGCTTATAATATTGATAACACCAACATCTAGTTTTTAACGTTACAAAAAATTACAATGTGATGATAATTGTAGAGATATTGTAATTTTTATTAAATGAAAACTGCAATTTTTTTTTATTTTTATTAATGTTAAAAACTAAAATGTTGGTGTTAGTAATATTATAAGCTTTGTTCAGTAAAAAAAAAAAAAAAAAAAAAAAAAGCCGTCATGACCTTTTTTTTACATATTTTCATCTTCGTTTTATTAAAAAGTTTTGTTTGAAAAAAAAAAAAAAAATTATAATTTCCTATTGTCGCATTTAATCTCTTAAGTCATAAAAAAAATGTAAAAAACAGTTGCTGCAGCTTACAACTATCGTCGCATTTTCATTTTTTTGTAATGTTAAAAACACCCTAAATTATAAGATGAAAAAATGAATGAATCTCTTAGTAAACGAGAGTTGTCTCCCTTTGCACAGTGACAAATTGTAAAACAGCGCCGAAACCAGAGGATGCTGTGAATGTGACAAGATCAGTATCGTTTTGAATCCCGACCCTTCAGACGAGAAATACCGAAAAATTGGCTAAAACACTAATTTCTTCACCTTCAACTGGGTACTTTTCTACAGGGAGTTTTCGCTTTTTTCGCCGATATTATCGAAAGTCATCCATTCTTTTCGATTGTCTAGCCTTAATTAAAACCTACATCACTTCCGGTTTGGCGGTGATCGTAACAACAGAAATGTAAAATATTTTTCCCGTTTTTTTCCTCCTTCACGTTATTGGTTCGAGCCTGCCTTCCTACTACCGCATTTTTTTGCTTAACATACACAGCCAAACATCCGGACAGCGCCATGCACCCATGCTAGTATATATATAAAAGTGAACGGGTCTGTGTATCTGTGTGTCTGCCTGTGTGTCTGTGTACATTTCCCTACGCAATAATCCTGCCAATTTTCAGTCTATAGACTCGAAATTTGATATACAGTGTACTGAGATTTGAAAAATCTTTGCTATCGGTTTTCGGCCAGAAATTTGGTTGATAAGGTGTCAAAGTTCAACGATTTTACTTTTAACAACTCTAACAAACTCCTCCGACAATTTTGGATCAAAACACTTGAAATTTTAGATATAGGTTCCTTGGACAGGGTTCTTACTAAATAACTTGATTCGAACCCAAAACAATAAATGTTAAGGGGTCATAATAGAGGTCAAAATTTATAAAATGTGACTTGTGGGATGATTCTGTATCAGAGATGCTGACTGCTATGTCTTTTTGATGGTACATTTCCTCTTGCGTTCTTCAATGCGTGTGGATTCAGCAATTGTAGCCATTTTGTTGCTTGCGTTTTTTTTTTTTGTTTTTTATTTCCTCCTTTCCCTTTACAAAACTCAATCATGTTCTGCACAGGCAAAACAAAACAAAAATAAGAATTTTCTTCTGCAAAGCAATCCCACCAAATAACATGAATAAATATTTGTAGACATAAAGCACCTGAAACAAAATCTTAAAAAAAGAAAACTGGACTTAGCATTAAATAACCTGAAAAGGGTTGATATGCCATAAAACAAAACAACCCATAAAAATTGAATTGCAGAGAATGTTTTGGACTCGTTTACAAAACAACCAAACCAAAACACCATGGATAAATATTTTAAGACATAAAGAACTTGAAGCATAAATTTTTTCCAAAATTAATGGAGTCAACATTAAATAATGCAAAAAGTGTTGATATGCCTGTTATTTGCAAGAAAATGTCTATGGGAAGACACACAGCAAATATTTAAAAAAAAAAAAAATAAATAAATAAAATAAAAAAATAAATAAAAAAGGAAATAGAGAAAAATAAAAGAATTTATTGAACAGATAAACAGTTAAAACAAATATTTACAAGAAAAGGTTGCAATAGAGATAAATCCGATTTTAGGTTAATCTGCCTTATGTATAAATAATAACCAAGTTTGAGAAATAATAATATTACTTTGGTCAGAATATAGGATCAGAAAATTACTATTTACCAAGAGTCCAGTTCTTTGTGAGAGTGTTTGTAATTGGCTTGTTTCGGGAATTCCTTACTACCGGATTTTACTCCAGGAAAAATAGGCTGGAGTTATAAATAGTTGAAAGATCGCCCTAAAGTAACATTCCATTATCCAGCTCCCATTTCCCACCTCTCGGGAGCTGGTACTCCCCCCCCCCCGTCCCCACATTAAAAAACGGCCTCATGCCTAATTTGCTCAGTGGGGAAGCAAATAAACACAACGCCCCAAAATAACATTCCTTCTCAGAGCTGATTTCCAAGTTAATCACAGAATTTTATTGCATATCGTTCTCCTAAAGTATCCTTGTATCCAGATTGCATTTTTTTTTTTTAATTCATCAGCTGTGACAATCAGGTTTTAGTAGGTTGTAGCTGTTCCTTTGAACCTAAAATCGTAAAAATTGGTCAGTCATGGCATAAGATATATATAGTAACAACATAGTGAATTTTCAAGAGTCTACGACAATTTTGAATCTATCACTTGAAGCATAAAACATTTTACCAAAATTACTGGATTCAACATTAAATAACCCGAAAAGGATTGATATGACTGAAAATGAAACAACCATGTATTGCAAAAAGTTGTTCAGTTGAAAATTTCTCTTTTGATTAGTACCCCCCTCTCTCCCCATCCTACGACAGAGGACAATTGATAGACTGTAGCTGGCAAAAGAAAAATGTAAAAATAGATAATGGCTAAAATATTTTGACGACTAGAGCGTCAATTATTTTTCTAATTTTATGGCATACTAGCAGATGTATCCAGCGTTACCCGGCACTAAACCTAACATTAAATTCCTTTAAAAAATTGAAGTAAAAAAAAAACAAAAGATGGAAACCAAAACCTAAAGACAGTGAGTCAAGTACAATAATCATTAGACAAGTTTGACACAATCTTTAAAAAGTGTTTTCAGACCTACTTATCCTTAACATAAGGAATCTGTAATGTAATGATTCACTCATGCGCATTTGTGAAACAGCAAACAGATAAAAATCTGATGACTCTCTCCTCCCAACATACCAATTTTCAATTTTGACCCCTACGCAGCCCTTTTTTCTAGATGAAAACCGATTAAAAAGTTTTCCACATGTCTGAATACCCTATATACCAAATTTTAAGTCTGTAGATAAAAAATTTGTAGAGTATATAGGTTGAGAATTGTCATCACACACACATTCTCACTTTTATAGATATATAGATTAACCCTTTTCAAGTTATTCAAAAGTTGCCCGAGGGGATATGATTTGCCATACAGATTTTATTTTTGCACCAACTATCTATATATATATATATATATATATATATATATATATATAAATATAAAAGCGAAAATGTATGTATGTACGCTTTTCCTCGATGTCCACAAAAGGCTTCTTTCAAAGAAGTGCTCGCTCGCTTCACAACTTCTTAAAACTTTTTATATCATCTATAAATTGTAATATCTCACAGTTAACCATGGAGCTCGCCTGTCTATTTAATTTTATTGACTTTAAAAAGTTAATTATTCGACATTTCCCGATCGGCACGCGTTACATTCGGTTTTCGGTATAAACAAAAAGCGAAACTCGACTCTAATCACAAGCCCAGAGACAGTGGTCTCTAGAGAGCTTAGTAATGTTTGGTCAATGTCGACTTCGTCATATCAGACGGTAGCTTTCATTTCGAGACGAGGGAGCGGGTTTTTAAAAACAAACAAACCGATTTATTGACCTCATTAAAAACTGTCCCGCACAAAATGCTAACTGCTGAATAGCTATCGCCGTCACGTCAATCAAAAAGCGCACCTGTATTTTTTCACACTTTACTATTTTCCAACTGCGCGTTGTCAAGGCTTTGTTTTTTTTTTTTTCACGGGTACCTGTTTTTTTTTTCTCACACACACACACACACACACACACACACACACACACCTACAAACACCCGGGCAACGCCGGGTACCCCTCGCTAGTATATATATAAAAGCGAAAATGTGTGTTAGTGTGTGCATTTTTTCTGTATGTCCGCCAAAGGTTTTTTTTGCCGGGATTCTCGAGGGGGGTGGGTTATTATTTCTTATAACTTTTTATATGCTATCTAGATCATAATATGTAACAGTTACGAAACAACGTCGTAAAAGTCTTTTATTTCAGCGACTTTTATCTTTCAAAATTCGTGAATTTGTTTTTTTTTTACTGCTGCTGCTATGGCGTGATATTTGACCTAGAAAACCACCTGGGGTTTTAAATGTTTATTTTCGATTCTTTCCAAGTCCCTGGCTTCTTGGTATCATGCTTATGTCATCAAGCTATTAACCTCAAGATTTCGGGTTCAAGCCTATCTCCCTCCCCAAACTGTTTTCACTGTTTATTTTTTTTGTTGTTTTTGTTCGTTTTTTTTTTAATATTAAAACAGTTGTTTTTTTTTATTTTTATTTTTCAGATTTTTGTAAGTTTTAACATCGTTCGTTTGCATCACGTTCAGTTTTTTTTTTTTTTTTTTTTTCGATCATGTTCGCGTTTTTTAGCTTGTTTTTTTCTGATTTTAAGAAATTTTAACATCGTTCGTTTGCATCACGTTCGTTTGTTTTTTTTTATAATATTTAAACAGGGCTATTACTTTGCTTATTCTTTTGTTTTGACTTACCCCCCCCCAACACACACACACACACACACCTCTGAACACCCGGGCAACGCCGAGTATCCCTGCTAGTCTATATATATAAAAGGCAAAATGTGTGTGACCATTTCGTGTGTGTCTCGCTAAGGGTTTTCTTGCACATGATCCCCGGGGGGGGGTTAACGATCGCTTAGAAGTGTTTATATAGGCCGTAGATAATAATGTCTAGGATTTGGGAAAGCGACTTTTACAAAATTATTGCTATTTTGGCTTCTCACGTGTTGATTCGGCTTTTTCATATAAAAAACGAAACTAATTCAAAAGCTAACAAGTTGTTCTTGGCATCGCACCGGGAAACGTCCAGAAGCAATCAGTTTTGATCAATGTTGTATATCAGACAATTGCTATTCAATCTGGACAATTGGGAGCTGCTTTCCCCCTCCCAAACATCTGTTGGGGGGAAAAAAACAGTCAAATTTGAGTAAACAAACCCAAACGCTGCCTCGAAGCAGAAGTTAACTGCGTGACTTCTATTTGACCTTCTTAGTTAGGTCAAATGGAAGCAGCAGAGTTAACTTTTAATGTGAACACCTGTTTTTAATAGTTAAATAAATAAATTCAAACGTGTCTCCGTTGTATGTCGCGGTGGCCCAATGGTTAACGTCGCACGTTTTTTTTTTCACACTTTAATTTCCAACTTTGCCTCAAGGGTTCGGGTTCGGGTTCGATCCTCATACTTACCTA
Source organism: Euprymna scolopes (assembly GCF_053919585.1). Taxonomy (NCBI): domain Eukaryota; kingdom Metazoa; phylum Mollusca; class Cephalopoda; order Sepiida; family Sepiolidae; genus Euprymna; species Euprymna scolopes. The sequence continues at coordinate 62,078,774 of NC_136522.1, forward strand.
CCAAAACTTTTTTCTTATTATTTTAAACCCCCCCCCCCCGGAGTTTGGATTTACTCAAAACACCCGGGCATCGCCAGGTACTCCCCGCTAGTATATATATAAAAGGCAAATGCGGTGTATGCCCAAGAAAGGCTTTTCTTGACAGGGTTCTCGGGGGTGGGGGGGGGGGTTTACTATGTCTTAGAACTGTTATATATCCCCTAGATAATAATATCTACGATTTGCGAACGCACGTCGTGTCTAGATTCATTTTGATCGACTTTTATAAAATTCACGCTATTTCACTGTCATATTTGTTTGATATTTTAGTATAAATAAAGTGAGAATAATATCGAAATGAACAGAGTTCCTTGGCTTTCCCACCGGGAACATCCAGAAAGCAAATCAGCTTTGATCAATGCGGTAAAAACCGTCATATCAGACAATTGCTTTTCATTTGGACATCCCCATATTTTATGGGGAGTTGGTCCCCCCCCCCTCCCCCCAACTCAACATCTTGGGGAAACAAAACCAAAAAAACTGCCTCGCAACCAAACTTAACTGCGGGATTGATGTTTGACCTCATTAAATTTACGCACCTGTCAATTCACTTTTTAGTCATTAAATTTCATCAATTCTCATTCCCTTACCTTCGTAGTGTGAAGGTAAGTCATCACACTTTTTTTTCGCTTTCACCTGAAGGATTTGGCTTCCCCAAAACTTTTTTTTATTTTTTCTTTTCAAACACCCGGTCAACGCCAGGCACCCCCGCTAAGAATTTTTAACATCATTCGTTTTGCATCACGTTCACTGTTTTTTTTTTTTTTGTTTTTTCCTCCTATTTTTTAAATAAGTTTTAACATTGTTTTTTTATAATATTCAAACAGTTATTACTTCACTTTGTTTTTATCCCCCCCCACCACCACCACCACACACACACCTCTAAACACCCGGGTGACACCGGGCACCCTAGCTAGTCTATTATATAAATCTCAAACATCTCTTTATGTGTAAGTATGTTTGTATGTCTGCCAAAAACTTTCAACACATGCGACGGATCATGACGAGATTGGTATCGTTTTGAAGCGCAACGTCTCGGGGAAACAATTGAAAAATTGGCCAAAAACATTCATTTCTTCACCGTCAACATGCCCGTTTTTTACAAAGAAGGGTCGCTTTTTTGTCAACAGTCTTGCTAGTCATCATCTCCATTGGACTACGCTTAATTTCAATGCTCTCGACTTCCGGTTTCGCCATGGACGCATTGGCTGAGATGTTACTTTTTTTTCTTTTTCTCCTTCGCATTACGGATTCGAGCCTGATTGCTTGCTACCACTTTAAAAAAAAATTTTTAAACAACACCTCTCTCCACCCGGGCTGCCTACTGTTGTTTTGATGTTCTATTTCAATTCCTGAATATTTGGAGGCTTGTTCACATACATCTCTTTAAGATAGCCCCATAAAAAGAAGTTTGGACTGGATAAGTCTGGTGAACGAGCTGGCCTATTCATATTGCTGTAACAAAAGATAATTCGCTCTGCGAAGAACTGTTTCCGCAATGCTTTCTCTTGGCGTATTAGCAGTTGCAACATTTAGCTGGAAGCATGAATCTTCTGTTTTGAATTGCAGTTCAAAAATTAATTCTGAATCATAGCTTGATAGCGTTCTTCAATCACTGTAATAGCATTCCCATTTTTGTTCTCAAAGAAATACGGTCCAGTTATTTCATCTGCGTTCATGGCACACAATATAGTACACTTGAAGGGAGGTAACTCTTTTTGGTTCAATACTCCCAGATTTTCTAGATCCCCAATAACAACAATTTTTCTTGTTTGTGAAACCGTTAAAATGATAATGAGCTTCATCAGGCATGATCAATTTGTCTCCAAAATTTGTAACATTTTAGGCCAATTCTTTAATATACAGCAAAATCAATTTTTTCGTCTTTTTCTTTTTCTCTTTTTCCAAAGATCTATGTGTCCACATTAAAACAGAATGAATATAAAGTTTTTGGTTTGATATAGCTATTATTAGTAAAAGATTTGGTGATCAAATCGTGCTACGCCCTGTTTTCTAAACCACCTCCTCAATCCCCAGTATAATCTCACCCCATCAGTAATCTGTTATTTAATTTTTTTTTTTCTTTCACCTTTCCTCCTTTTTAAATTTTTTTTCTTTATCTTTCATTTTTTTCTTTTCTTTCATTTTCTTTTCATTCATTTTTCATTTTTTTTTCTTTTTCATTTTTTCTTTCATTTTTTTTTCTTTCATTTTCTTTAATTTTTCATTTTCTTTCTCTTTAATTTTTCATTGCTTTAATTTTTCATTTCTTTAATTTTTCATTTTCTTTCTCTTTAATTTTTCATTGCTTTAATTTTTCATTTCTTTAATTTTTCATTTTTTTTCTATTTCATTTTTTCTTTCATTTTTTTCTTTCATTTTCTTTAATTTTTCATTTTCTTTCTCTTTAATTTTTCTTTTTCTTTTTTCCAAAGATCTATGTGTCCACATTAAAGAATGAAAATAAAGTTTTGGTTTGGTATAGCTATTATTAGTAAAAGATTTGGTAATCAAATCTTGCTACACCGTTTTCTAAACCACTCCCTCATTCCCAGTATCAACCCACCTATTAGTATTATGTTAGGGTTTAGTGACCGTATTAACAATCAAGAATTTCTGCCTATGAGAAATGATGGAACTCTCTTCCGTTTGCCTGTTTCCCACCTGACTACAACTTCAAGTCCAACATAAACAAATTCCTGTTGAACCGCCCCCTTAAGTATGACACTTTATCAGATCTTCATTACTAACAATTACTACGATATTGTCTCATTGATTACTGTACACGCAATAACCCTTATCCCTGAGTGGCTTCTGGGCCTTGATAAATGGTGACTTCCATGTAAAAAAAAAAAAAAAATGGTTGCTGAACAAAATTCTCTCTACCAACTATGGCTAACTTCTTCCAAGCAGGTAGAAATATTTCCCATCCACAAAGTCTGCAAATTTATTTATAAACAATTCTGTGCTCATAATCCTCTTGTTTCAAATGCTAAACCAATTTCATAAGGGGAAAAGTTTCAGTGAGTGGAGAAGTCTTTGCAGCGACCTTCGTAATATTCCAGGTTGTTGAGAACGTCTTCGAGTTGAAGTTGAAGGTTTTTTTTTTTGGTTTTTTGTTTTTTTGTCACTCTTTTCCACCCTCTGCTGGGTCTCATTGGTTGTTACAGTGCCATGCCTACTAGCTCATTGAAGGTCACTCGCTGGTCCTTGGTTTTAAAATTTTCAAACCATACTCCTAATTGCGTTCTCACTTGGTGAAACTCTTACTTGAAAATGATGTCTATACGCTCCTCGGATTATGATAATTGGTCCCTGATTTTGATGAAATAATTTTACCACTTGAATTTGCAGTGGGATTCTGTATTTCTCCATAATAAATTTCCAAAGTCTCATTGGCAACACATCTGAAAATAAAATAAAATAAATATTAAAAAAGGTGAAATGAGAGCATGTTGTGACGCCTCAGTGACTTTTATGTCATCCTGTATAATGACAAATCCAATTAAAATTTTTATTTGTGGTGTTTATTTGTTTTGTAGAGGAAAATTGTTTTTGATTTTGCAGAATATGAAACTTAGAATTTCATTAAAAAACGAATTTCTAACAAATTTTGAATGGTCATAAATCAATAAATAATTGAGCTTTTAAAATAAATTTAGTATTTTTCTGCTTTATTATTTTTCTTTTTTCTTCTTTTTTCTTTATTTTTCTTTTTTCTTTTCTTTTTTCTTTATTTTTCTCTTTTTCTTTACTTTTCTCTTTTTCTTTACTTTTTCTCTTTTTCTTTACTTTTTCTCTTTTTCTTTTTCTCTTTCTTTACTTTTTCTTTTTCTCTTTCTTTACTTTTTCTTTTTTGTCTTTTTCTTTCTCTTTTTGTCTTTCTCTTTCTATTTTTGTCTTTTTCTATTTTTTCTTTCTCTTTTTTTCTTTTTTTTTCTCTTTTATTCTTTCTCTTTTTTTCTTTAATTTTTATCTTTTTTCTTTTTCTTTAATTTTTATCTTTTTTCTTTTTCTTTAATTTTTATCTTTTTTCTTTTTCTTTATTTCTTTTTCTTTCGTTTTTTTTCTTTTCTTTTTTTTTTTCTTTTATTTATTTATTTTTTTCCAAAGATCTATGTGTCCACATTAAAGTAGAATGAAAATAAAGTTTTGGTTTGGTATAGCTATTATTAGTAAAAGATTTGGTGATCAAATCTTGCTACACCCTGTTTTCTAACCCCCCCCCCCCTCATTCCCGGTATCAACCCACCCCATCAGTATTATGTTAGGGTTTAGTGACCGTATTAACAATCAAGAATTTCTGCCCATGGGAAATGGTTGCTGAATAAAATTCTCTCCACCCACTATGGCTAACTTCTTCCAACCAGGTGGAAATATTTACCATTCACACAGTTTGCAAATTGTTTTATAAACAATTCTGTTCTATTGTTTGGATTAAGACTTAGTAAAACAAACAAGGTCTTGACCTACCTATCGACATTTCTTTTGTTCATTCGCCTGTAAGGATCACTCAATTGGAACGTTCTTTATTTATCTATTATTTAAAAGGCATAATGTGTGTTAGTGTGTGTGTGTGTGTTTATGTTTGTATGTCTCGCAAAAACTTTTGACACATGCAACAAACTCTAACAATATCAGTATTGTTAAAAAGATCGGACTCTTGGACGGCAAATATCCAAAAATTGACCAAAGGCATTAATTCTATATTATTCAATTAGAATTCATTGAGATGAGTATTATTTATTAATTTTTTTATTTATTGCAGACGATTATCCTCATCTTTTTCTTAGCTGTTTCACGACGTTTCGGCCAACTATAATTCTGGCCTTCGTCAGGTGGTAACCGTGACGGATAGGAACTCTGAATCTCCTGACTGCATTCACTGCAATTACTGCTTTTCGTAGTTGTTGTCATCTATGCACGTTTTGGCCAAGTAAGCCTCTGGCCGGCTTTGGGTAGGATTTAAACCGCTATCTTCAGACAATTCTCACCTGAAACCATAGAGATTCAACGTCTCTATCAACTGTGCCATGGGCCCCGAAGCATTAATTATTTCACCGTCAACTGGGCCGTTCTTTGCAAGGAGGGATCAGTTTTTGCGTCAACATTATTGCAAAGTCATTCACACCTCATGATCTTAACATACATTTTAAAGGCCTGTAATGTAAGTGCACCTTGGACCAGATGACTAAAGCGTTTCCTTTTTGTTTCCACCTCCTTTTCTTCTTAGCGTTACAGGTTTGAGCCTGTCTACTGCAGCTAATTTTTTTTTCTTTTCCGCTCGCAAGGGTACTTGCTGCTATTTTCATTTTTTTAGAGGGTTAGTTAATTTTTTTTAAATTTTCTTTGGGTACTTGCTCGATTGAAACATTTTTTTTTTTTAGGGCTGGGTTGCTCAATACCCTTATGATAAAACCTCTCCACACCCAGGCAACACCAGGTACTTCCACTGGTCTATTATATAAAAGGGAAAATGTGTGTGTATTTGTTTGTAAGTCTGCCAAAAACTTTTCACAGACACATCGAACTGTGACAAAATTGGTATCATTGGAAAGATCAATCTCTCGGATGAAAAATATCTAAAAATTGGCCAAAAAGATTAATTCTGTGCTGGTAAAATGGTTCATTTTTTTGTAAGATGGAGTCAGTTTTTGCGTTGACATTTTTGAAAATCATACGCGTACCAATCTCAACGTATGTTTCTAAAACGTTATTTCGAACACCTGTGACATCATAAGTCGTTGTGACCGACATAGTCAGCGCGTTAGCTTTTTTCACCTTCTTTTCCTCTTTCATTTCTCTATGGCGTGATGTTTGACCTAGAAAAGCAGACGTTGACGTTCGTTTAAGCACCTGCTTTTTTAAGCGTTTAATTTCAACCGTTCTCACTTCTCTGCCCTCTTACCGTAGAAGTAGCACATTTAGTCAACTTGCCAACTCAGCCTGCCAAGTTCCAATTTTTTTCAATCTTGATCTTTTAGCAACTATTTTTACCAGCTAAAAAAACAAATCGAAATCCCCCCCCAAAAAAGGGCTGCTAAGAAGTCAAAATGTAAAAATTGGTACTTGGGAGAAGGCTGGGGCATCGGATTTTTATTGGTTTGCCATATGCTTCATGAGGTTCGAAAATACTTTTTCTGCCTTCGCCTCAAGGCTTTGGGTTCGAGCCTGCCTGCCTACCAAAACTTTTTTTTTTCCTATACACACACACCGACAAACCCCCAGGCAACGCCGGGCATCCTCGCTAATCTGTATATAAAAGTGAGAAAGTGTGTGTGTGAGGACACTTCTCAACCTATATACTCAACGAATAATTTATCTACAGACTTGAAATTTGATATATTATATTCAGACACGTGGAAAACTTTTTCATCAATTTTCATCTCGAAAAAAGGACTGTTAAGGGGGTCAAAATTAGAAACTTGCTACGTGAGAACCGTCGGATTTTTATTTCTTTGCCAACTGTTTAACAACTGCGCATGTGCGCGGTCGAGAAACATGACAGCTTCCTTATGTTAAGGACAAGTAGGTTTGAAAACACTTTTTAAAGATCGTGTCAAGCTGGTCTAATGGTTATCATACTTGACTCACTGTCTTTAGGTTTTGGTTTCAGTTTTACTCTTTTTACTTACAAGAAATGAACTTTTCAGAAAAAAAAACACGATACTCACATGCACATGTCTCAGTTACTTTCCGGGTTTTTTATTAATTTTTTTAAGGAATTTTACGTTACGTTTAATATCTACGGTATTTCTGTTTATAATAAATAAGAAGTCTGTATTAAGTAAAATATAATATTTATGCATATTTTACGACTGGGCAATGCCAAGTGGCCTGTTAGTAAATCTATAAAAGTGAGAATGCCTGTGAGAACACTTCTCAACCTATATACTCAACGAATTCTCTACAGACTTGAAAACGGTGAATGGATAGTTGATAATATATGATTACTGAAGAGGGTCACTCAACAAGTGTTTGTTAGCATTGAACTTGTAGACGACCATGATGAAATCTGTAGGGAAGCAGTCCCGTGGTAATGTGTTCCACAGATGGGGAATTTTCATAAACAAACTCTATTCATGGAAATTCAATTTGGTTTTTGGTACAGAGAAGAAGGAAAGTTTGTTAAAGAAAGAAAATCTACTTAGTGATAGGTCACAGTTTTGAAATCAGATACATCTTTTTTTTTTTTAAATTGTTTATTACAAACTAGCAGGTAAACCCGACATTGCCTGGGATCAAATGAGGATGTCTTCAAGTCCAACACAAACAAGTTCCTGATGAACCGCACCCTTAAGTAAGACACTTTATCAGATCTCCATTACTAGCGATTAGTACGATATTATCCCATTGATTACTGTACGTGCAATAACCCTTATCCCTGAGTGGCCTGTGGGCCTTGATAAGTGGTGACTTCCTTGTAAAAAAAATTTAAAAAAGGATCACGAATGTTCCACACTCTCAATACTTTTATTGTCATTAAAATTATCGAAATCGTCCATTTGTCAATCAAATTGATTGATTGGCTGCTCTGATCGGGAACTCAAAACCTAAGAACACTGCCAGATAGATAAAAAGTACATTTGTGTGAAATTTTCTAAAAATAGGCCCAACCATTAGGGAACAAAATCATACACACGCACAAAGTTCCTTTTATATAATAGTAGAAATAATAAAGTAAACTTTTTTTTTTTTTTTTTTTTTTTAGGCGATTATGTATGTTTTTACATTCTTGCCACTCATACTTAGCGTTATCTCTTATATAAATCTCACCTGTCTGTTTAAATATATGTATGTATGCTTAGCAAAATATATGTATGTATGCTTAGCAAAAACTTTCGACAGAGGTGACGGATCCTGACAAGATCAGTATTATTTTGAAGCACAATGCCTCGGATGACAAGTATTAAAAAAATTGACCAAAAACAAAGATTAATTCCTTTACCTTAAACTCATCCGTTTTGTACAAGGAGGGGTCAAATTTTTTCACCAACATTTTAACAAGTCATCGTCACCATTGGATTGACTTTGGTTGATTTCAACGCTTTTGACTTCTGGTCGCGTCATGGAGACATCAGCTAAGACGTCAGATTAAGCAATGATGGGCCTGTCTATTACCAGATGGGTGGCCATTTGGGAAAGCTAAGCACTGTATGTACCACGCCGAGTCATAGAAATTTGCAGGTTGGTATCTGGGGGTGCGTTTAACTCATTGGGGAAGATGCATCTCCAAATCAAGATGGAAAGCAATGGAAATTACTGTCTTTACTTGTCTACCCGAGATTATCACGACTCTACAATTTGGAAAGCCGTCGTCATCGATGCTGTTAAAACAGCGGGGCCACTGATGATGATGAGGTCAAAAGTTAAGGTGAAAGTGGAACATCTGATGATAAATTCAGTTCTGTTCATCAGACTCCCTACTTGGTCTATATTGTAACCAATGAAGTCTATCTTATATGATCTTGTTCAGTCAAAGTTAGAATTTTAATATAAATTCAATTTGTGATGTTGATGATGAGGTTTGGATGACAGTCTTGTCCACAATGCTTGGGCAGTTTCGTAATGGAGGTTGTTCTGCTAGCTCTAGTTTCATGATGTTGATGATGAGGTTTATATTCTGGGAGCTCATCAAATCAAGTAGTGCTTAAGCTGTATGTTTTCACGGGCATGGCTAGTTGGTTAATGGCAGTTAACTTATTTTTGTTTGTAAGTTGTGTTTGACAAATTTTACTTGCATGGCGTACAAATTCTCTGCCAATTTTTTTCTCTCATCTTGGATGCCAGGCATTCATCTGCTGCCTCGTACGTTCCAACTTAGAGAGCAAATAAAAATTAGAAAACTGAAATTACTGTATCCCAGGCAACGTCGGATTGATACAGTAGCTCATCAATAAAGATAACAGCGGCAACCATTCTTTTTCCTCAATACAAACCTTTTACCCAAAAATAATTTCCAAGCATCGGATTAGTCCATTTCGTTGTGGATTGTCCAAATGAATCGTCTGTCATTAACCTTTCTGATTTCCAGGTCAACAACTTTTGTTTGCGACCAAAAACGTTTCACTATTGTTATAGAAATACCAAAGCCTTTCTTGTAGTCGTGAGCCTTGTTGAACAGAAACAATGTCTATCCATTGCATATGTCTCCTCTGCTGACCTTCTCTTCTTGTAGAAAAGATGAAGGAAGAATAACAAAAAAAAAAAAAAAAAAAAAAAAATTTACCTTTCCCCGCCCCCCGCCTTTGCTTCTTTTTGTTTGGCTCATAGGTCAAATTATTCTTCTGTGCTGCAGTCTGGAATTTCTTGTTACTTAGCGACTGCAGTTGCCAAACGATTGTTCTACTTAGCAAGGAACCAATTATTGTAGTCCTGAATTTTTTTAGATGATGGCTGATTGTTCATATTACTCCTTTTGATTGGATTATTGTTCTCATCTTGAGTGTTATTTGTGCAACGTTTCGTTGGTTGGTGTAGCCTTCGACCCTCAGCAGGCATGTTAGTCTATATCTATAACCCCCTGTTGAACTTTATTAGAGTTACCTCCCCTTCATTTAATCAATTGGAATTCCTATTGAGATGAGTAATCTGTATTATTTAACCATTTATTTATCACGGACTATTATCCTCATCTTCCAGTTGTTGTTTTGTGATGTTTCGGCCAATCATTCCTCTGGCCTTCATCAGGTTGTCAACTATAACGAGATAGAAATGCTGAATCTCCTAACTGTATCCTCAGTAATTACTGCCTTCCATAGTAGTTTGGTCCTGGATATGGCCTTAAACTATATCCAGTGGTGAGTCCCCAGCTTCCAGGTTTTGGGGAGTGTGGAGCCACCCTTTAATTACCATTGCTCCCAGGTCCACTTTGACCCGTAGTGGTAGTACCTGTTAGGGTCCCAACTATGGGTTAAATAGAAACCGACTTGAAAACAAAAAATATATTCTATCAAAACATTTTTCTTCAAAATCTTTGGATTCGGCATTAAATAACCTGGAAAGGGTTGATATGCCGTAAAACAAAAACAACCAACCAATCCATAGTTGTTGCTGTCTCGCCACGTTTTGGCCAGCTAATCCTCTGGCTGGCTTTGGGTAGGATTGAAACCGCTATCTTCAGACAATGCTTGCCTGGAACCATAGAGATTCAACGTCCCTATCTATTGCGCCATGGGCCTCGAAGGTAAACTATCTGACGAAGGCCAGACCGAAACGTGAAACAACAACTGGAAAATGAGGATAATAGTCCGCAATAAATAAATGGATAAATAATACCTCCCCCTTTGTCAACCAAATTTTTTTCACACATACGAAACCATGGCAAAAAACAAAAAACAACTCCAAGAGTACAAAACTATCTACGGAGTCAGTAACTTTTCTCCTTTCTTTTCCAAGATAATGACCAACATGCCTGATGACGGTCGACAGCTATACTAACCAAAACTTTGCACAAATAACACTCAAGATGTGAACAATAGTACAGTTAAAACAAGTAATATGAACCAATTATTGTATTTAGTTATTTGCGGACTGTTATCCTCATCTTCATAGTTATTGCTGTTTCATCACATCACGGCCAACTCATCCTCTGGCCTTCTTCAGGTGATTAACCATGATGTGATAGGAATACGGAATCTTGTAACTGTATCCTTAGTAATTACTGGTTTCCATAGTTGTTGTCGTCTCACCACATTTTGGCCAACTAAACCCCTGGCCTGCTTTGGATAGGATTGAAACTGCTATCTTCAGACAATGCTCACCTGGAATCGTAGAGATTCAATGTCTCTATCCACTGTGCCATGGACCCCGAAGGGCGATCAAGGTTGGATGTTTTGGTCTTATAAATCCAAGTTTCCACTAATTATCTCGTCTTCCATTGTCGGGTCTATACTGAATGATATCATATATATATATATATATATATATATATATATATATATATATATATATATATATATATTTTTAATTGCAATCCTGTGTGATGAGTAATTTGTGTATTTATTTATTTATTTGCAGACTGTTATCCTCATTTTCATAGATTTTGTTGCTTCACCACATTTCGGCCAACTCATCCTCTGGCCTTTTTCAGGTGATTAACCGTGACGGGATAGGGATGCTGGGTCTCATAACTGTGTCCCCAGTAATTATTACTCCTCTCACAAGATTCCAATTAAAAAAAAAAAAAAAGTAATGTTAAAACCAATTATTGATCTCGCATGTTTGCATCCTTGTAGGATCGCTACTCGGTGCCAAGTATTTTTTGTTGATCGGTAAAAACTTAAGCTTTTTTCCTTCTTGAAGAATTTTGTATTGGCAGGTGGCTTTGTTTTTAAGAATAATCACAAGTTAAGAGAAATGTTTTATTATCATTATTATCTCTGCCAAGGTGGTTATTTTTTGGTCCAGTTTGTTTGTTTATTTGTTTGTTTGTACAGCCTAGTAGTCACATTGCTTGACCAATCGTCACCAAACTTGCTCAAACATTTCTTTCATTGTCTAGCTAAGAACATATTTAATTTGGGGATATCTAGGTCAAGTCACTATACAGCACAATCATCGAAGTTAAGTAATGATGAGCTTGGCCAGTACCAGATGGGTGACAATTTGAAAGGGCTAGGCACTGTATGTACCACACCGAGTCATACAAGTTTTCAGGTTGGTATCTGGGGGTGTGTTTAACTCATTGGGGGAGATGCATCCCCAAATCAAGATGGAAAGCAACGGGAAATTAGCATCTTTACTTGTCTTCCTGAGATTCCCATGACTTAAAACAGCAGGACCACTGATGATGATGATGAGGTCAAAAGTTAAGGTGAAAGTGGAACATTTGATGATAACTTCAGTTCTGTTCATCAGACTCACTACTTGGTCTATATTGTAACCAATGAAGTCTATCTTATATGACCTTGATCTTTTAAAGTTCAATCAAGGTTAGAATTAAATTTTAAATGTTTTGGACTTGTAATGAGGGTATGACTCCAATGTTTTCAAGCCAAACCAAAGGACTTTTTCATTATATCAAAAAAGGGTGTGTGCTAAAATGTTTTTGATTACTTATTATGACTCCAATGATTTCAACGATCGCTTTTATAACCACGGTTATAACAATCAACCAATCAGAAGCTTCAAATGTTATAAAAAATGTTGAATTTTCGATTAAATCAGTTTGCCGTCGGCCTCTGTCTCGAAACGACTGAACCATGACTGCATTGATTCTTTGCCACCATCTTTGTTACTGGGAATTACTTAACACTCAAGATCGAGACTGCATTGATTTTTCACGCAATCTTTGTTACTAGGAATTCCTTAACACTCAAGATCGGGACTGCATTGATTCTTTGCCGCCATCTTTATTACTAGGAATTACTTCACACTCAAGATCGAGACTGCATTGATTCTTTGCCGCCATCTTTGTTACTAAGAATAACTCAACACTCGAAATTGTGACTGCATTGATTCTTCGACGATTTGATTTACTGCCGGCATCTTTGTTCAACATAATGTCTCAACGCTTAACAAAATTCGATATTATATATTTCGAAAGAGTCTAATACTGTCTGCTAACAATAACCACCATGCAGCATTTCAGATGAATATTTTTTTAGTTAATAACTTTTCTGTGGTATAACTTTGGGAATACTTCTGGTTCCTGAGTGGTTCAAAAGAAAAAAGTGTAGTATATACTTTGTTGTCATGTATCATCAAATCTTATATATAAAAGGCATTTTGTGTATGTGAGAGTTTGTTTCCTATGAACTCTGTATTGGTTGCATTGATAGTTTTGAAATTTCACATAAACGTATTTTGTATCTGGGAGTGTTCTTGCATAGGTTTTGCATTGAAATGCCTCCAATAAGTATCGAAAATCGATAATAAAAAAAAAATTAAAGACGGAACAGTCTGATTTTGACCCAAGTAAACACCCTTAACATCATAAGTGCATTTGAGAAGTTTTATCACTGCACAAGTAGAAGGGCCTATAAAATCAACAGTAGGTTCTTTGATAAGATGGGGATGCGTTTGACATTGATGTTTCTGTTTAGAGCACAATTGAACCATGATACTTTTTCATTTTAAACTTTAATTCATGCCATTATACAAAAATAATTTAATAAAATCAACAGTAGGTTCTCTACAGTGCAATGTAGACTACGATGTATTGTGGACAAAGTTACTGGTGGAGAGGCTTGTGTAGTTTCCTCATGGTGCAATGCGATAGGCCCCGACTAAAGCAGGCTATCAATCAATTTGATTGTAAAAAATGGGTGATTTCATCAATTCTGATGACATTAATAAGTATTGGAAGGGTGGAACTTTCGTTGATCCTCATTAAATCCCGGGCAACGCCAGATTCATCCATTCAAGCAAAGATTTTACTCGTCATAAACCACCCTTGGTGTATGATTACTAGGGCTAGGACAATAGAATATTTTTTTTTCATTTTTTTGACTCGAGTATATATCCGACACAGTTAGACAAGCGAGAACCACATCACTCTGTATAAAAAAGCATATAAGATATCAATGGATATATACCTGAGAGTCAAAACAAAGAAAAAAATATGCTGTTGTCATAGCCCTAATGATTATTTTTTTTCTATTTATTTTAGTGTTGTGTGACCAGTAGTTTAAGAGTTCATCAGTTAAATATTTACACACACACATTCAAACACACACACACACACACATCTACTGTTTTATTTTATTTTATTTATTTTTTTTTTTTACAGTGATCACCACTTATCAAGGCCCGGAAGCCACTCAGGGATAAGGGTTATTGCAAGTACATTACGTTAGTGTGGAGATTTGATGAAGTGTTTACTTAAGGGGGCGGTTCATTAGGAATTTGTTAACATTGGACTTGAAGACATCCAAGTTGTAGTCCGGAGGGAAGCAGGCAGACAGAACAGAGTTCCACAGGTGTGCAGTTCTAAGAAAGAAGCTTTGTTCATGGAATCCGCGTTTTGATTTAGGCACAGATATAGAGTGGGGGAAATTTTTCACAGTAATTTATATAGACTACTAGCAGGTTGCCCGGCATTTCCTAGTCATAAAATAAGCATAAATATTATATTTTATTTCATGCAGAAAACTCTTGCATACAAGTATTATATTTTTTCTAAACAGTTCACTTCTTAAAAAAAAAAATACTTAAGATGAGATCAAAACCTAAAGTCAGTGAGTCAAGTATAACCATTAGATCAGCTTGATACGCTTTTGAAAAAGTGTTTTCAAACCTACTTATTCTTAACATAAGTAATCTGTCCTGTGAACGATTCACGCATGCACATTCATGAAACAGTTGACAGATAAAAACCTGATGACCTCCCACGTACCAATTTTTGAATTTTGATTCCTTAGCAGCCTTTTTTTTTTTTCTTTTTTTTTTTTTGCTTTTTTTTTTTCTGGATGAAAACTGATTAAAAAATTTTCCACATGTCTGAATACCCTATATACCAAATTTAAAGTCTGTAGATCAAAAATTTGTTGAGTATATAGGTTGAGAAGTGTCCTCACTCACACACGCACACACATTCTCACTTTTATAGATATATACTAGCAGGGAGACCCCGATGTTGCCCGGGATTGAATGATGATCAACGAATATTTCACACTCCTATATTTTTATTGTCATCGAAATCCGTGAAATCGCCGTGGAGGAAGCTTTGCATGCCTCCATGCAGTAACTTAGTCCAAAATATGTTATTCAACATTGCACTTTAGAGAACCTACTGTTTCTTTTATAAAATTATTTTATATAAACTTCTTTCCAGTTAATAAAAAAAAAAACATTAAGAAATTTATTTGTGGGGTTTGAACCTACAGACCATGTCATGCAAAATAAAAAACAAAAAAACATGTAAATTTTCAAGTCTTATAAAACTTTTTGCAGTTAATGAAAAAAAAAGAAGCAAATTTAAAAATTTACATGCGGAGTTTGAACCTACAGACCACGTTATGCAAATAAAAACAAACACGCGATCAACTTACCCACAGTAGAATTTTCACAGCCTGTTGTTCTATCATTGTTGCTAATCGACGATATGGAAAAATGGCTTTACTGATGATAGATGAATTAAAATAAGTCAGACTTATACACTAAAGTTCTGTAAATTTTAAAGAAAATCTGTTCAGCCGTTTCGGAGTCTATAAGGAACCAATTCACGCACACGCAAAGTTGCATTTATATAATCTATAAATATAAAAGCGAAAATGTTTGTATGTATGTATGTTCGCTTTTTCTGTATGTCTACAAAAGGCTTTTTTCAGAGAAGCGGTCGGTCGTTTCACAACTTTTTAAAACTTTTTATATCACATATAAATCGTAATATCTCACAGTTAACAACGAAGCTCGCCTGTCTATTTAATTTGCTCGATTTCGTGAAGATAAATATTCAACATTTGTCGCTCGCCGCATGTGGGTTAGTCTTTTTCCTATAACATCTTGGGAAAATACTATCCCGCAGTCAAACTTGACCTCATTAACTCATTAAAACGGGCACCTGCCAAATCCAAGTAATTAAATAAATTTCAAACGTGTTTCCGTTAGCATCTCGCGGTGGGGCAATGGTTAACGTTGCACTTTTTTTTTTTTTTTTTTCACACTTTAATTTACAACTTTGCCTCAAGGGTTCGGGTTCAATCCTCATACTTACTTTTTTCTTTTTTTTTTTTAAATCCCCACCCCCACCCCCGGAGTTTCCAAACACACACCTCCAAACACCCGGGCAACGCCGGGTACCCCTCGCTAGTTGTAGAGATAAATAGATTTTTATTTTTGGGGGTGAGTGGGGCGCATCCAGATATCTTTATAAAGGTAAGTGCCTAAACCTAAACGTAGATTCCATGAACAAAGCTTCTTTCTTAGAACCGCACACCTGTGGAACTCTCTTCCATTTGCCTGTTTTCCAGCTGACTACAATTTGGTAGTCAAGTCCGATGTAAACAAATTCTTGATGAACCGTCCTCTTAAGTAATCCAATTTACCAAATTTCCACTACTAACGATTACTGCGATATTATCCCCATTGACTACTATACACTCAATAACCCTTACCTCGAGTGGCCTCCGGGCCTTGATAAGTAGTGATTCCTATGTGGGGGAGGGGGTATTGTCTGTTGATCGATCTTATATATCACCAGTTGGATTTTTTTGTTTGTTTTGTTTTGCTAGCCCACAAATTGAATGGATTCGTCTCAAGGTTTTCTATTCTTCACATTCATGTTCTTTAAAAGAAGGAAAAAAAAAAAAAAAAAAAATCCCAAGAGACTTCTGGAATCAGAATAGAAACTAATGCGTTCTTTGGTGGAATCTGATTCTTAGTCTGATCCTCACAGAATCGACTTCTTCTTTGGGTGAAAAGAGTGAGAAAAAAAAAACAAAAACAAAAACAAAAAAAACAGGAATATCAAGACACTCTCTCCATCCACACAACCACCACTCCCGACGTGTTACCCAAAATTTTTAGTTAAGTATTGATGAAGTGCCAGGTCATGATGACCTTTGTTCTGTTTGTAAAAAAAAAAAATCGGTGAAACTTTATCTCGTCTGTGTTAAATATCTTGTGCGATGATAAATCCATTTTCACTTCGTGGTGATTGTAGATTTTGTGAATGGCCTGAAAAAAAAAAATTTATTTTACTCTTCATTTCAACAAAAAACGACTGGAAGGTTTATTAACGTGCGCCGATTCAATATGCATTCAGCGATGAAAATTCTTATCACGTTGGATTATTCGGACTACAATATTATTATATACTTACGTCTTTCTTATCCACCCCCTCATATGTACCTAAAATTAAACAGGATTACCATGAACAAAGTTTCTTTCCAAGAACTTCATATATATAGAATACAATACTGTAGGTCTGCTTCCCAACTGAGTACAACATGGTCGCTTTAAAATCCAATGTTCCCCTCGGCAAAAATACCCCCGACAAACCCGACAAGCAGCGAAGTCCCACCCCTATACCGGTCCTGTCGGTGGGGCATTAGAATACACCGACTGCTCCCCTGCAGAGGGTAAAAGTCCCTTAATGGGGGTCCTGGATATGACCTTAAACTATATCCAGTGGTGAGGCCCCAGCTTGTGGGCTTTGTGGAGTGTGGAGCCACCCTTTAATTACCATTGCTCCCAGGTCCACTCTGACTCGGAGTGGTAGTACCTGTTAGGGTTCCAACTATGGGTTAAATAGAAAGCGACTTGAAAACAACAAATATATTCTATTAAAAAATTTTTCTTCAAAATCTTTGGATTCGGCATTAAATAACCCGAAAAGAGTTGATATGCCGTAAAACAAAAACAACCAACCAACCAACCCACCCCTATACAGTTGAGATCCCTAGATGTAAGAAAGCCTTTTACTCTAATAGCTTCTTCCCCAGAACTGCAGAACTTTGGAATTCTCTTTCAGTTTCCTGCTTCCCCAACTGTACTGACATGCAGAAGTTCAAGTGTAATGTGAACAAACATCTTGCTGCTAAACTCCCTACATAGTACCCCTGCAACTTAGGTCCCTGATAGTAGCTCCCTACATCAAAGTGGCAACGTGCCTTGTTTGGGGTGAAAATGTAATAAAAAAATTTTTTTTTTTTTAAATAAATCAAATTCTGACCATTTAATCCATTCTTATTAATCTGTTCGAGAATTTGCACAGAATTTCGAACAGAACCCTTTATTTAATCAACGAGGTTAATATGCTCTTGTTCTAATAGCCGTGACAGGGTAGAAGCCCTAAGCAATTCACACTTGTATTTTGAGTGTCGTCTGCGCTAAGAATTGAAAATTCAACCTTTTAAAGAGTTGTAAACTTTACAACTGAATTTTACCAAGTACTCTAATCACTATGCCACGGGATTAAATAAAGGGTCCTGCTTGAAATTTTGTACAGATTCCCGAATTCAACAAAATGATTCCCGAGTTGGACAAGATATATATATATATGAACAAATGATTAATAAAACATGTTAAAAGACATCTTGAAAAAGAGTTAAAAACATATTTAATTTTTAAAAAAGGAAGCACAAGATAAGTGGATAGTCCTTCCGATCCTGCATTTTGCTAATTCCTGCCCTCTGATGAGGAGAGTATTTCTTCGAAACTCCGCGGATTAAGGACTATCCACTTATCTTGTGCTTCCTTTTTTAAAAATTAAATATGTTTTTAACTCTTTTTCAAGATGTCTTTTAACATGTTTTATTAATCATTTGTTCATATTATAAGCTCTATTTCCTTTTCGGTTTTATTGAGCTTTTACATCTGGCTGAGTTTATTTTACTTGTAAATATTATCTCTTTAATATTTATAATATATTTTAAGTTTACCATTTTGATTACCTTGGTAAACTTATTGTAATTTTTATTTTATATATATATATATATATATATATATATATATATAAAAGGCTATATAGCTGTCTGTCTGTCTCCATATTTTCCAACGCTATCTCTTCCGAAACTGAAAACCACAGAGTGGTGCTAGGGGCCTCAAAGGATTGGATTTTTTATGGACCGTTCTTTTATGGGTCTTTAACTGGTTAAAATAGTTTTTAAGTGGTCAAAAATGGGTAAAATTAGAAAAAAACTGTTATACATTTTGTACATTCATTTTAGTTTATTTTTAATTCTTAATCAGTTCATATAGCATGTCAAGTTGATACAGTGATAACGCTACCAGCTTTGAATGCTAGTTTCCGTTTCGATTCTAGCTGGTGGCACCTAAATATTTTTTTTATTTATTTTTTTATTTTTTATTTTAATACTTTTGAAATCACGACTCTATAAATAATATATCAAATCTGGACAAATTAAAATATCATATTTTAGCATATTTTACGACCGGGGAAAAAGCTGCCCCCCCCCCTAGTATTTATTAAAAGAAAATCGATTGTATATATGTACAATGTTGCATGTTTAGTGGGTTCATATGTGCGCGCAACAAATGACAGACTTGCAATGGGGAAACCTGCTATACCCCCTGTGGATTAAATATACAGGTCCGTTCAAAATTCTGTGCAGATTTCCGAGTTCTACGAGATGTACTTGAAATGAGAAAAGGTCGGAGTTTACATCAGCCGAAACGTTGTGCGAATAACGCTCAAGGTCAAGGTAAGAACAGTAGTTCAAAGAATGGCTTTCCAGCTTTTGATGCAGAGAGTGTCATCCTGTCAGGTTAGTGACCATCGCCTCTGTTGAGACCGACTGAACTGGCTTGAGAGTTGATACAAATGCACTGGAATAAAACTGTCCTTCTTTTTTTTTTTTGTCCCTATTATTTCGTCCCCTCCCCTTTCCCGGTATAAAAGTTAATAAACGCTATTTTTTTTACAAGGGAGTCACCACTTATCGAGGCCTGAAAGCCACTTGTGGATAAAGGTCAATAAATGTCAGGTCGTCGGTGAGAAACAATGATGATGGGTAGTGGTATAAATCGGGTAGGATTTAGTTATTTAAGAGGACGGCTCAACTAGAACTTGTTTACATTGGACTTGAAAACGTCGGAGAAATCTTAACCATCACTGATTTTGATGTTTTTAATAAACTCACAACTGAGGATGTAGGGTGTTTTCTTTTGGAAAAGGTTTTGCTTTGATTCTGTCCCCCCCCCTCAAACTCTTTTAGGCTATATGGAGAAAATGGGAGCTGTTCACCCTCTTAACCACTCACTCCAGTCGAAGTTTTTTTTTCTGCTTTTTGATTCCTAAAAGATTAGGAAAATGAACTCTAAAATGCAGAGCACATTTGTAGCCCACACAATCTACCTCACACTCGATTTTATTTTCTATATTTTTTTTGTTTACTTTAATTTTTTCTCCCCCCCCCCCGCCATTTTCTATGTTGTGTACACCCCTCTCCCTTCACTCTTTTATTCTCTTTTTTTTTGTTGGGGAGGGGGGGGGGCAAATTCTTTTATTAAAAATAATCTCTTCTTGCCCCGATTTTATAATTCGATTTCCTTTCACATTCCAAAGATGTCAATTTTTTCTTTTTTCCTTTTTCTCTCTTTCCTTTTCTTCTCTTTCCTTTTCTTCTCTTTCCTTTTCTTCCCTTTCCTTTTCTTTTTTTCCCCTTTCTTTTTCCCCTTTCTTTTTCCCCTTTCTTTTTTCCTTTTCTTTTTTCCTTTTCTTCTCTTTCCTTTTCTTCTCTTTCCTTTCCTTCTCTTTCCTTTCCTTCCCTTCCCTTTTCTTTTTCCCTTTTTTCCTTTTCTTTTTCCCCTTTCTTTTTTCCTTTTCTTCTCTTTCCATTTCTTCTCTTTCTTTTTCCCTTTTTCCTTTTCTTTTTCCCTTTTTCCTTTTCTTTTTCCCTTTTTCCTTTTCTTTTTTCCCCCTTTCTTTTTTCCCCTTTCTTTTTTCCTTTTCTTTTTTCCTTTTCTGTTTTCCTTTACTTTTTTCCTTTTTTTCCTTTTCTTTTTTCCTTTTTTTCCTTTTTTTTCTTCCCGTTCCATTTTGTTTTTTTCTTTCCTTTTCTATTCCTTTTTCTGTTTTCCTGTTCGTCTTTTTTTCTTTTCTTTTTTTTTTATTTCTCTTTGTCTTTTCCTTTTTTCTCTTCCTTTCTATCTTCCTTTTCTTTTTCTTTTTTTCTTTCTTTTCTCTTTCTCTTTTCTTTCTTTCTCTTTTTTCCTGATTTTCTTTTCTTTCTTTTCTTTTCGATCCTCAGATGATTGAAGAAAACATTTGTTTAATGCCTTTTTCTTTTAACAATAAAAAAATTCTTGTTCTAATTTCTTTATTTATGAAAGGAGTTGTGTTTGAAGGCTATGACAATGCAGTTTTGTGTGGGATGCTAATGCAGTAAAAGAATGACAATGACTTGCATATATAATCAATTAATTTACTGCCACAACTATAAACTCTCGATATAATTAACTACTACCACCTCCTTGACAAGTAATAGTATATAATACTTAATACAAAAGTTATACAGAATCACAGATACACACAAAATATATGTATATGTACACCTGTGTGTGTATATATATATATATATATACGTTTTATTTTTTATTACCATATTTTTCTGTTAAGTTACATTATTGTTTCGGCTACACGACCTTTTTTTGCCGTCATGTAGCTTCCTCAGATTTTTACAGAAAAGTCTGAGGAAGCTACATGACGGCCAAAAAATGGTCGTGTAGCCGAAACAATAATGTAACTTAACAGAAAAATACGGTAATAAAAAATAAAACGCATATTTGCTCTACAACAGTATTGAGCACTTTCTTCAGGTTTTTATTAATTACCATTTCTACTAAATATATATATATATATATATATATATATATATATATAATTCTTAATCAGTTCATATAGCATGTCAAGTTGATACAGTGGTAACGCTACCAGCTTTGAATGCTAGTTTCCGTTTCGATTCTAGCTGGTGGCACCTAAATATTTTTTTTTATTTATTTTTTTATTTTTTATTTTAATACTTTTGAAATCATGACTCTATAAATAATATATCAAATCTGGACCAATTAAAATATCATATTTTAGCATATTTTACGACCGGGGAAAAAGCTGCCCCCCCCCCTCTAGTATTTATTAAAAGAAAATCGATTGTATATATGTACAATGTTGCATGTTTAGTGGGTTCATATGTGCGCGCAACAAATGACAGACTTGCAATGGGGAAACCTGCTATACCCCCTGTGGATTAAATATACAGGTCCGTTCAAAATTCTGTGCAGATTTCCGAGTTCTACGAGATGTACTTGAAATGAGAAAAGGTCGGAGTTTACATCAGCCGAAACGTTGTGCGAATAACGCTCAAGGTCAAGGTAAGAACAGTAGTTCAAAGAATGGCTTTCCAGCTTTTGATGCAGAGAGTGTCATCCTGTCAGGTTAGTGACCATCGCCTCTGTTGAGACCGACTGAACTGGCTTGAGAGTTGATATAAATGCACTGGAATAAAACTGTCCTTCTATATATATATATATCTATATCTATATATATATATATATATATATATATATATATAAAGAAAAAAGCCTCCTCATAAGACTGTCGTTCCTGTCTTGAGGAGGTTTTTACAGCACATCCGGCAACGCTAAGTTGTCATATGTGTGGTCTAATCTGCAAATCTAAAAGTGGTCTGACACGACATTTGAGAATTCACAATATTATCATGTGATCATCTTTATAAGGAAAGTTTTTGTTTTATATGTGTCTTTTTATGTAGGACTAAAGCTAGATTAAAAAGTCACCTCCGTGCACAACACTTAACTGAAGAGACTTTTGTCAAGAAATAGCAATCATCATTTATTTATATATATATATATATATATATATATATATATATAAAATTTATTTATACAAACATTGATGGCTACATATGCGCATACATGTTTCTGTAATCAATGGTTATTGGGGAGATTACGTCTTCAGGCCAAGAATTACCCTCGTATCAAAATTAAAATTAGAATCTTGTCATAGAATAGGGGTTAGGTATGGGGGAGGATAAGCAAGGCCTCTGAACAATTCATTCCTCACAGACTTTTATCTTTTCTTATCTTAACTTCGGTAAGGGACAATTTTTATTTTTTTATTCTTTTTATATTTTTTTTTATAACCCAAAGGTTAACTATCTCCTCTTTTGTTTTGTGTTTTAAATTACTTGAGAAGTCCGACACTGTCGTCTATAGCTAGCGGTCAGTTTTTAAAATATAATTATCCACTGACATGTTTCGTCGTCTATGACTCATCTAGCGAGATTTGAAATCGGAACCCCATGGTAAGAAGCCTAAACTCTTACCACTGGCCCATCTATCTCGCATGGCTGTTCGGATATATCGCGATTTACGTAGATGTTATTTGTTCCCAACTCCCATTTAGGTGAAAATGCACTTTCGTAAAAATAATTGAATTCATTCAAAACGTATTGCAAAAACAAGCAAATATATATATTTATTTGAAATTGTACAGAAGGTCAGAAAAAACATTGGTACCGTCAGTTTCAAGCCTAACATAAGGGGGACCACCAGTTCATGAAAACCAAGGTCCCCCTTTGTGTTAGGCTTGAAACCGATGGTACCAATGTTTTTCTGACTTTTTGTACAGTTTTAAATAAATAAATATTAAGCTCTTATATTGAAAGTTTTTTTTTTTTTTTGTTTGTAATCGAGCACTTTGTTGAAATTCTTTTCCAAAAAACAGTAAACAAATATATAAACTAGCTGTACATGCCTGGCATTACCAGATTGAAACATATTGGAGGGCGGAGGGTTAGTCTCATACTATTTAAGATACATCAAATATCCTAAGTTGTTACGGTATTCCTGAAAGTCAACCACATTTTGGATTTTTGGAAGCATAAAACAATCATCTTCATCTATGAAATTCAAACAGGGAAATACAATCTCATAGCTTAAAGGGAAATAACTCACAGGTTAAATGAAAACTTACTTCTGTTTTTAAACATAGCTGATGTTGGTTATAATAATAATTAAAAAAGTAATAAAATTTAAATTATAAATAAATTCAATAAATTGGAAGTATAATAAAACAGTCAACTTCATTAATGAAATTCAAATAGGGAAATAAAAACTCATATGTTGTCAGGTTTTTGAAAACAATATTCAGTACTCGTACAGTTTAATCAAGACATTAAAAAATGAAAATATCAAAAAAAAGGTTATATTGCACGTATCCATTATGGAATGAAGTTCTCCGGAAAAAAAAAAAATTTCACTTAATTTCATCAAGTATTTTTTTTTTTTTTTTACAGCAAAAAAACAATTTGTTGTGATACCGAGCAAAAGGTTCGATTTTTTAGGAAGAAAAGCTAGTAATAAAGATGGGGAGGGAGTGTCGGCTCTTTACATGGAGTTATCTCCCTTTGGTGTGTTCAACAAATTCCATAATGGCTGACTTCAACATGCTCTCATGAAAACGTGTTTTTTTTTCGGCTATAAAACAAAAAACAAAAACAAAAAAAAAACTACTCGATCAAATTAAATTAATTTTTTTTTGAAGATCATTACTGAAAAGTATACAATATTTTTAAAAAATGTACATCTAAAAATAGCACAAATAGTCTTTGTTTGCACTTTCCAAAACAAAATTTAAAAAAATATTTTTGTTTTATTTTATTTGAAATTATATAAGAAATATATGCTTATGCAATTATAAAAATATTTTTTTTTTAATTTAAAAGCAATTTCTTATTTGAACTTTGCTAATAAATATATGTTTATAAAAGTATAAAAAAAATACAATTACTGAAATTAAAATAACAACTGAAATTATTGAAATCAGATTAAAAATTTCAAGCATCATTTAAAAATAAAAGCGTAGCCAATACATAATGAAAATGAAGGAACTGATTTGTCTTGTCACCGCTTCCGGTAGCGACCTGCAGAAAATTAGGAAGTAAGTTAACTGACTATAACCCAGCGAACAAAAAAAGAAACAAAAGCAGATTTTTTTTTTTTTACTGACTTTCACTCCAACACAAGGCATATTGCCACTTGGACGTAAATGCTACTAATTATGAGGATGCATTAGAAAGATTAAGATGTTAGTTTACGTTCCATTGGAACTTCTGCATATCAGTACAGTTTGAAAAACATGTAGCAGACCGAGAATTCCAAAGTTTACCTGTTCTAGGGAAAAAGCTATTTGCGTAGAAAACTTTCTGACATATACGGATACGTATAATATAACTTTTTTTTTTTTTTTTTTTCGATATTTTCATTTTTTAATTTCATTTTTGAATGTCTTGATTAAGCTGTACAAGTGCACAGTATTCTATTTGTTGTTGGAAGAAAATACAATGAATAATTATTGAAAAATAATTGGATAATTTTTCCGAAACTTTAAGAAAAATAAAATTTGAGTCAAGAAAATAAAACGGATTGTAAAGTAAGTTTTATAAATAACTAGCAGGCCGCCTGGTGTTGCCCGGTCGTAAAATATGCATAAATATTATATTTTAATTAACGCAGAATTCTTGTTTATTATCGATAGAAATTTCATAAACGTAATGTTAAATTCCTTAAAAAAAAAAAAAAAAAAATGAAGAACCCACCCCCCAAACAAAAAACGAAAGAAACTGAGACGTGTGTATGCAAGTATCATGTTTTTTTCTAAACAGTTCACTTTTTGTAAATAAAGCAAAAATATTCATGCTGAGATCGAAACCAAAACCTTAAGAGTGAGTCAAGTACGATAACCGTTAGGCCATCTTGACAAGATCTCAACAAAGTGTTTTCAAACTTACTCATTCTTAACATTAATCTGTAATGTGAACCATTTATACGTGCGCATGCATTAAACAGTTAGCAAAGAGATAAAAATCCAGTGACCCCCTCCCATGTACCAATTTTTCAATTTTGACCCCTTAGCAGCACTTTTTCTGGATAAAAAATGATTTAAAAGTTCTCCACATGCCTGAATACCCTATATATCAAATTTCAAGTCTGTAGATCAAAAGTTCGTTGAGTACATAAGTTGAGCAGTGTCCTCTCTCTCACACACACACACACACACACGCATTCTCACTTTTATATATAGATGTTTTTTTTATATATATAACAAACAACTTATAGCAAACAAAAAAAATTTTTTTTTTTTTTTTTTTGGATGATTTTTCTTGTGTTCTTTTTTTTTTTTTTGTTCAAATCTAGGAGAAATATTTAGTTTTTGTAAAAAAAAAAACAAAAAAAAAAACAATAAAGACAATAATAGCAATCAAATGTTTTCTTCATGAATTTTTTGTATGTTTTTTTTTTTTTTCTTTTCTTTTCGGATTTAGGGTTAGGCAAATATTTGTTTCATGTATAAACTTCCATTTCCGGCAAAAATCTATATTTTTAATTCTGGAGGATGCAGTATCTGTTGACTTTAACCAAGTTTATTGAATCTTCTGCAATATTTTTATGGCATTCATCAATAGGTCCCACACTATCAACCAAGCTCTAGCCCCTGTTCCATCACCGAAACATTGCATCCCTGTGCCTGTTTTTACAAGTATTTTTATTGGATGTGCTTCAAACTCAAAGCATTTGTAGCTCCTTGACGTAAATACCTCCTTGACTAACCCAGCAAGTGGTAAAATCCCACTCCTTCTCTGTAGACATCTCTAGATGCCAGAAAGCCTTCTACTCTAATAGTTTTTTTCTTCCCCCCTTCAAATTGCTGGGGTACACCACTTGGGTATTACCTAGATGGTCCACCCTTGTATCTCTTGTCACCCAGCTTTCGGATGGGACAAGTTTATTGCTTGTTGCCTGAGGCACCTCGACCACCGAGGAATGCAAATGGGAATGGCCATGCAATTTTTGCTAGGCCAGAGAGTCCTTCTGGCTGACATCCCCACCTTCTGACCTTGTGTCACATCTTGCGTGGCGGGCAGCGAGTAAATATCTACCCTCATAATTGTACCAAAAATATTGCTACGGTACACCTGGATGGTACATCTATTAAGGTTGTTTACATCCAAGTGGCACTGTTCCTTGTTTGGGGTGAAATAAAGGTAAAAGAAAATTGTTGGCTGATGTAATTTTTAGTGGCTCAGCAACTGGGACCCTCAGGCATTTTACAGAAACTGCCAAAACATTTCTGAAGATAACATGGATCTTGTTCTGTATAAGCACATTTTTTTTTTTTTTTCAGACGCAAAGAAATGAAATGGGATGAAATGAACATCTTAGCTACCCATCATCCGGCAGATAAAGACTACGGTCACATGAAGGTTGATGAACCCCCGACCCCTTATGCCCGGTTGTCTGACCAGGAAGATGAAGATGACGATGAAGCTGATGGAAGCTTACATGAAAGAAAAAAATCAAACAAAAAACACATGCACAAGAAAAAAAGCTTAGAAGAATTGGACAGCTTAAATCCCCAAGATTTGCTCGAAAGGTAAGCCAAAAATTCTGTCTTCGATTCGAGGTTGGCAGGAATTTCATCTTGTTGATTTCTATTTTCATAAATTTTTTTTTTAGAATTTCATCATATTTATGTAATTATTCATAATAATATCTCTCTCTCTACACCTCTATCTATCTCTCTCTCTCTCTACACCTCTATCTCTCTCTCTCTACACCTCTATCTCTCTCTCTCTACACCTCTATCTCTCTCTCTCTACACCTCTATCTCTCTCTCTCTCTACACCTCTATCTCTCTCTCTCTACACCTCTCTCTCTCTCTCTCTACACCTCTATCTCTCTCTCTCTCTACACCTCTATCTCTCTCTCTCTCTACACCTCTATCTCTCTCTCTCTACACCTCTCTCTCTCTACACCTCTCTCTCTCTCTCTCTACACCTTTCTCTCTCTCTACACCTTTCTCTCTCTCTCTACACCTCTCTCTCTCTCTACACCTCTCTCTCTCTACACCTCTCTCTCTCTCTCTACACCTCTCTCTCTCTACACCTCTCTCTCTCTCTCTCTACACCTCTCTCTCTCTACACCTCTCTCTCTACACCTCTCTCTCTCTCTCTCTCTACACCTCTCTCTCTCTCTACACCTCTCTCTCTCTCTCTCTCTACACCTCTCTCTCTCTCTCTACGCCTTTCTCTCTCTACATCTCTCTCTCTCTACACCTCTCTCTCTCTACACCTCTATCTCTCTCTCTCTCTCTACACCTCTATCTCTCTCTACACCTCTATCTCTCTCTACACCTCTATCTCTCTCTCTCTCTCTACACCTCTCTCTCTCTCTACACCTCTCTCTCTCTCTCTACACCTCTCTCTCTCTCTCTACACCTCTCTCTCTCTCCCTCTCTCTCTACACCTCTATCTCTCTCTCTCTCTACACCTCTATCTCTCTTTCTCTCTCTATACCTCTCTTTCTCTCTCTATACCTCTCTTTCTCTCTCTATACCTCTCTTTCTCTCTCTCTACACCCTCTCTCTCTCTCTACACCTCTATCTCTCTCTACACCTCTTTCTCTCTCCTCTCTCTACACCTCTATCTCTCTCTCTACACCTCTCTCTCTACACCTCTCTCTCTCTCTACACCTCTCTCTCTACACCTCTCTCTCTCTCTACACCTCTCTCTCTCTCTCTCTACACCTCTCTCTCTCTCTCTCTACACCTCTCTCTCTCTCTCTACACCTCTCTCTCTCTCTACACCTCTCTCTCTCTCTCTCTCTACACCTCTATCTCTCTCTCTCTCTACACCTCTATCTCTCTCTCTCTCTACACCTCTCTCTCTCTCTCTCTCTCTACACCTCTCTCTCTCTCTACACCTCTCTCTCTCTCTACACCTCTCTCTCTCTCCACACCTCTATCTCTCTCTCTCTCTACACCTCCGTCTCTCTCTCTCTCTCTCTCTACACCTCCGTCTCTCTCTCTCTCTCTACACCTCCGTCTCTCTCTCTCTCTCTCTCTACACCTCCGTCTCTCTCTCTCTCTCTCTCTCTCTCTCTCTCTACACCTCCGTCTCTCTCTCTCTACCACAACTCTGTCTCTGACTCTTTCTCTACACGTCCGTCTCTATCTCTCTTTATACCTCCATCTCTTGATCATGTAGCTCCTTACATCAAGTGGCTTCATACCTTGTCTTGAGTGATTTCCATTAAAAATGAATTCTTATTCCCAATAAACTTTAAGTGCTCATAATTCGATGACTAATTATATAAAAAAATAATAAATTTGCAAACATTTTCTGTGTTTTGCACAAATAAGTTTTTATTTGTAATGCCTATTTACAGAAGAAAAATTGTCTTTTAACTAGGAGCAAGCTGTAGTATCTGTTCTGACCCTACACTTCATCATTGCTGTTCTTGGTCAGTGAATGAGAAATCTTGTGAGGCTATGTTTATTTTTGTCCCAACATTGAATGCCTCCTTTTTTTTTTTTTTTTTTTGTAGGTTGAAAACTTCAGTGAATGAAACTCTTGCCTTATCAAATTGTGTTCCTCTCCGTTTTTTACAAAGTCCAAATCTAGGTTTTTATTTTATTGATTTGTTATTCAAAGAAAATGCTAGTTTGACTTCTAATTTCTGTGAATCATCATATTAAGAAAACAGTGTGTTAGCTGTTGAAATGGATCTTATATGAATTTAGGCTTCCATTTTTTTTTTTTTTTCTGGATAGGTAATCGGATTTTGTCCAATCTTTAGCCTGGCTTGATTTAATAATTACTGATAATAATTATTGATTTAAAAAGTTATTTCCATTATGATTCATTTTTATTTATTACTAGCAGTTCAGCCCAGCCTTGCTCGCGCTCTATGTACTGTTCATAACTTTATGTGCATATATATATTAAAAAGTTTGACTCATGTCCAGGTAACATACATCCAAAATTTCAAGTGTTTAGACCCAAAATTGGCGGAGGAATTTGGTAGTCTGCAAAGGTCAACTCTTTCAACTTTAACCTCTTGGCAGCCACATTTTCGCCCAAAAAATGATTAAAAAGCTTGCTGCATGTCTGAATACCCTTTATGTAAAATTTCAAATGTTTAGACCAAAAATTGGCTGAATAGTTTGCTAGAGACCATAAAGATCAAATCTTTTGAACTTTAATCTCTTGGCAGCCAATTTTTCGGCCAAAACCCAATTAAAAAGCTTGCCCTATGTCTGAATGGACTTTATGTAAAATTTCAAATGTTTAGACCAAAAATTGGCTGAGTAATTTGGTAGAGACTGCAGAGGTCAAATTTTAAAAAAATTTGACCCCAATTGTGACTCCTTAACATTTATTTTTTTGAGCTCAAATCAAAGTAAAAAGTTTCATCCATGTCCAAGTAATCTACATCTAAAATTTCAAGTGTTTAGACCCAAAATTGGCAGAGGACTTTGGTAGAGTTTTCAAAGGTCAAATCATTGAACTTTGACCCCTTGGCAGTCAAATTTCTGACCGAAAACCGATAAAGATTTTCCCAAATCTCAATACTCCTTATGTCAAATCTTGAGTCTGTAGACTGAAAATTTACAGAGTAGTTTGGTAGGAAAACGTACACACACAGGCAATTTCACTTTTATAGATATAGATAAGATGTGCTACATTTGTAAGGATTTGTCATTTATTCAAAGTCTGTATAAAGCTGTGAAAATGGACTTATGGACCAATGCCACAAAAGACAGCAATTTTTCTTATTTCATTAAATTTTGTACGGTCATAATTCAATGGTTTGTTGAACTACTAAAATATGAAAATAAATTTGCTACTATTTTCTTTCATGTTTGGCTAAAATCTATCTGCATACATTAAAAGTTTTTAGATATAATAAGCCTGGGTGTTTGGAGGTGTGTGTTGAGCAAAAAAAAAAAAAAGTGGTAGTAGAAAGGTAAACTCAAACCCGTACCGCGAAGGAGGAAAAGAACGTGAAAAAAAGGCCATTGCATCCATCACCAAACCGGAAGTGATGAAGGTTTAAATTAAGACTAGTCAACCGAAAAGAGGGGAAAACTTTCAAAAATATTGATGAAAAAAGCGACCCCCTACTTGTAGAAAAGTTCCCAGTGAAGGAATTAGGTTTTAACTAATTTTTCGATATTTGTCGTGCGAAGCATTGAGCTTCAAAACTATACTGATCTTGTGAAAATCCGTCGCTTTTGTCGAAAGTTTTAGGCAGACATACATACATACATACTTTTAAACAGACAAGTGAAATTTATATTATAGATGAAAATTAAATTTTGGTTTGGGATACTTAAAAATATGAAATAATATTACTTGACAAGTGCAAATATTCAGTAGAGCTAAAGAAATAAAAGATATGTCCTTCAAAAGTGATATTATTCGTTTGAATTAGCTAAGTGGGCTTTGCTACTATTTCTGTAATAACCTTAAGGTCTATCTTGTTAAACTCTGGAATCTTTCTGTCGAATCCCGAGTTCGATAGAAAGATTCCAGAGCTCGACATGATACATCTGAAGAGGGTCGGAGGTTACATTGACGGAAATGTTGTGAAAATAACACTCAATAAAGTCTGTTGCCCAGATAGCTGGGAAAATGGTGGGATCCTTCTACCGCTCCAGCAGATATCTCACTGCTGATGCAATTCTCTATCTATATAAAAGCCAAGTATGTCCAAGGATGGAGTACTGCTGCCACATCTGGGCTGGAGCTGCTAAAAACAGCCTATCCTGCCTTGACAGGGTACAAAATAGACTTTGTGGCCTAGTGAGGGATGCCCTTTTCTCTTCGTTGCAACCTCTCTCCTACAGAAGAGACGTTGCAAGCCTGTCTTTGTTTTATCGTTATTTCCATGGCAAGTGCTCGTCCGAGCTCCAATCTCTGGTCCCCCCTTCGCCAATCTTTCATGAAAAACACCCATCTAGCTGAAACCACTGTCAGTAATTTTCCCCACTCTTTATCTGTGCCTAAATCAAAACGTAGATTCCATGAATAAAGCTTCTTTCTTAGAAGTGCACGCCTGTGGAACTCTCTTCCGTTTGCCTGTTTCCCACCTGACTACAACTTGGATGTCTTCAAGCCCAATATAAACAAATTCCTGATGAACCGCCCCCTTAAGTAAGACACTTTATCAAATCTTCAATACTAATGATTACTACAATACTATCCCATTGATTACTGTAAACGCAATAACCCTTATCCCCGAGTGGCTTCCGAGCCTTGATAAGTGCTGACCTTCATGTAAAAAAAAAACAAAAAAACTGGTAAGTAGCAAAAGAGAAAACGAGTGTTTTTAGATGTAATGAAAATAAAATTTTCGTTTAGGATATGTAAAACTAATAATACTTGACGGGTGCAAACGTTGAGTAGAACAAGAAAAGGAAAACATTAGTTCTTAGATATAAAAAAAAAAAAAAAGTTTTGTTTTAGTGAAACATAATGCAACTCACTTTTTATCTCTTTTTTTTTTTTTCTATTTTGTCATCTGCAACAGATTAGAAAATTCAAAATCATCAAAAGTATTTCCAAGTCAAGATGATGATGAAGAAGCGGAGGAAGAAGAGTCAGAAGAAGAATCCGAAGAAGAATCCGAAGAAATGAGAGGTACGTCGTCGTCTGGTCATTGGGAATGTATGGCATGCGTGTTTAAAAGAAAACATGGCGCCGTGTCCTGTTCAAAATATATATGTCATAATGACTCGATGTATTTTGTGCCAATTGCTCTTGCTGTTTGGTCACCCTCGAGCATGAAGCCACAGCTCACAATGAAGTGAGAAGTGGTGGAAGGAAGGGGACGCATTAAACACAAAACTTTCGTTATTTGAAGGCTGTGGGTTCAATCCCTTCGAAGGGCATTACATTTTCACTTTCTATTCAGTTCCAGGGGAAAACATATTTTTTTCTAACTGTATTACCCAGCATTGCCTATGAGTCTTTACATTTGAATTTTTTGTAACCCATCTTTCTTTGTTTCTTTCTCTCTCTCTCTCTCTCTCTCTCTCTCTCTCTCTCTCCTTTTCTTTGTCTTTCTCTTCTCTGTCTGCCTCTCTCTTTCTCTCTCTCTCTCTGCCTTGCTTTCTTTTTCTCTCTCCCTCTTTTCTTTCTCTCCCTCTTTTCTTTCTCTCCCTCTTTTCTTTCTCTCTCTCTTTTCTTTCTCTCTCTCTCTCTCTCTTTTCTTTCTCTCTCTCTCTCTCTTTTCTTTCTCTCTCTCTCTCTCTTTTCTTTCTCTCTCTCTCTCTCTTTTCTTTCTCTCTCTCTCTCTCTTTTCTTTCTCTCTCTCTCTCTTTTCTTTCTCTCTCTCTCTCTCTCTCTCTTTTCTTTCTTTCTCTCACTCTCCCTCTTTTCTTTCTCTCTCTCTCTCCCTCTTTTCTTTCTCTCTCTCTCTCTCTCTCTCTCCCTCTTCTCTCTCTCCCTCTTTTCTTTCTTTCTCTCTCTCCCTCTTTTCTTTCTTTCTCTCTCTCCCTCTTTTCTTTCTTTCTCTCTCTCCCTCTTTTCTTTCTTTCTCTTTCTCTCTCCCTCCCTCTTCTCTCTCTCTCTCTCTCTCTCTCTCTCTCTCTCTCTCTCTCTCTCTCTCTCTCTCTCTCTCTCTCTCTCTCATACCCTTCTCTCTCCCTTCCACTTTTTCCATCTTTCTTTCTCCCTCTCCATCCCTTTCTCTCCCCATCATTCTCCATCTCTCTCTACCTCCCTCTGTCTCTTTTTCTCTCTACTTCCCTGTTTCTGTCTCTTTTTTATAACTAGTTCAATACAATAGAAAATGTGATAAAGAAAGAAAGAGTCGCTATCAGTCGCTGCCTCTTTGACCTAGTTTCAGTATTGTTTTTTGAACAAGTAAAAATGACAACATGAATAAGAGAGAGAAAGGACAGGTGTTCAAAATGTAACATGATTGAGGATTTGCCGAATGGAGGAGGTAGATGTTGGACACACACTTTGACTGTTTTATTCTATTATCCACAATCCCAGGCATCACCAGGTAACCCTGCTAGTTAAGATTGGATTACCACTGACCATTTCCCCATACTCCTCACTCCCAAATCTCATGGTCTGGTACCTAATTGTATATTTCGTAAATATAAAGAGAATCTTCCATAGATTGCCGTCCTCATGAAAATCAATTTCTTTCCTTTTTAGACATTTCACGCTTTATCCGACCAAACGAAATAAGACGATTGAGCGAATATGATGATTGAATGTATAATTAGGCATGAGGCCATGAAATTTGAATGATTGGTTGCCTGTATTACAGTGTCTATCTTATTCTTGATTAGCGAGGGGTACCCGGCATTGCCCGAGTGTATGGAAGTGTGTATTGAAACTCCGGGGGTCGGGGGGGGGGGGTAAAAATGTTTTGGTAGGTAAGGATCGAACCCGAACCGTTGAGGCAAAGTTGTAAATTAAAGTGTGAAAAAAAAAAAAGTGCGACGTTAACGATTGCCCCACCGCGAGATGCTAACGGAAACACGTTTGAATTTATTTAATTACTTGGATTTGGCAGGTGTCCGTTTTAAGGAGTTAATGAGGTCAAGTTTGACTGCGGGATAGTATCATTTACTGCGGGAACACTTCCCAAAATGTTATAGGAAAAAGACTAACCCACATGTGGCGAGCGACAAATGTTGAATATTTATCTTCCCGAAATCGAGCAAATTAAATAGGCAGGCGAGCTTCGTTGTTAACTGTGAGATATTACGATTTATATGTGATATAAAAAGTTTTAAAAAGTTGTGAACCGACCGACCGCTTCTCTGAAAAAAGCCTTTTGTAGACATGCAGAAAAAGCGAACACTCATACATACATTTTCGCTTTTATATTTATAGATTAGCAGGCCCTCATAATGATGTCTGGGATCTAAGAAAAAGAAAATAAGAATTTTTTTTTTAAACTAATTCGAAGGAGGGGGGGGGCTGTCAATAAACGCCACCATTCGAGGATTCAAAACAACATTGGAATTGGCAGAAGATTACCTAAGAGAAAATGATAATCCATGAGGATGGCTCAACAAGTATTTGTTTATGTTAGACTATTATATTCTTAACTAACAGGCTTATGTGATGATGCCTAGGATCCTGGATAAGAAAATAAGTTGGGTTTTTTGTTGGTGTTTTTTTTTTTTTTTGTACTTCTGTATTTACTGACTCGCTTTTCTGTGAATGTTGCCTCTGCATATCCTGGCAGTTTACATAGTCTGCTGCTGGAATATGGCAAAAACGTTCAGCCAATGAAAAAATATTGACTGACCAGGCGATATTATAAACACGCTCTGTGTTTAACCAATGAAAATCTCAGCAGACGACAGTAAATAAATTGAAAGAAAATATTAGTTTTATCCGCGCGAAAAATATTTAAACATTTAAAAAAATTTATCGATGTCACCATGAATCTAGCAAGCTTGGATAATGTTTTACAATCGAATCCTTATTGAACAGGCAGAAATACAGCGTTCGTGGGATCTTTGAATTGCTCTGGGTTCTATCCTCGAGTGGTTTCTTAACCTTGATAAGTCATAACTCATTAGTGACATTCGCATATCTATTTGTGATATTGACATACTGTGAGAATCTTGTCTTTCATTAACTCGTCAAAAACAGGCCAGCTCACCTAGGTGACCCTTTTTGTTTTTACCAGCCGTTTTTTATTTTTAATAATTCAATTCAATTTTCACCCCAAACAAGGCACAGTGCCACTTTGAAGTAGAGGGCTACTATCAGGGGCATAATTTGCAGGGATATTATGAAGGGAGATGAGCAGCAAGATGTATGTTCACATTACACTTGAACTTCTGCATGTCAGTACAGTTGGGAAAGCAGAATCCTGGAAGGGAGTTCCAAAATCTAGTAGTTCTGAGAAAGAAACTATTGTAGTAGAATGCTTTCTTAAACCTAGGGATCTCTACTGTGAAGAGGTGGGATTTAGCTGCTTGTCGGGTTTGTCGGGGTATTCACGTCGAGGGGGTACAAGCGCCTGTAGTTCGTCAGAACATTCACCATTAAAGTACTTGTAGAACACGCAGAGGGATGCAACATTTCGTCGATGGGACAAAGGCTGAAGCTTAGATTACAGTTCAGGACCTATCAGTTTGGCGACTCTTTTGAACCCTGTCAAGGAGTGAGAGACTAGTGGCAGATGCACCAGCACAAATGTGACAATAATACATGAGCGAATGGTTGCCTTATAGAGGTACAGGATACTTTCAGGCGTAAGTCGCTTTCTAGCATGGTAGAGAGAGCCCACCTTCTTCACAACAGCCTTGGCAATGCTCTCAATGTATTTATTCCAGGTCATGTTTCCTGTAAACATTAGGCCAAGGAGTTTAAAGGAAGTACTTTTTGGGTAATGTGTTCTTGGCCATTGGTGGTAGTGAAGGTTTCTTGTAATTGTTTTTTTTTTTTTTTGTTTTTCAACTTATTGTCTGGAAATCAAACTTTCATCTGGTTCCCCCATTAGTAATAAATGATTTGTGAGAATCCACCAGCAAGGTCAATTGACTTCACCCGGGATCCTTAAATACTGTCACATTTTGTCCTGTTAAAAATGGGCAAAAGTTATAGCCCATTGACTCAGAACGGATGCTTTATGCTAAAGGAACGAGAATATGTAAAAAGACGACACCTTAGAGGAAAAGCAAAAAAAAAAAAAAAAAAAATGCCTGCACAGCCTCATTGGCATTTTTCAGGCGATTAGCAATAATCTAACTCCTTCTCAAAAAGTAAGAAGACAAAGCCTAGGAGCATGGACCTTCTAAAACTGCACAGGTCTAGGACCATCTATACATTAGTCAACAAAGAACAAGCCAACAATGGTATAGACCAATAGTTCCCAAACTGTTGGTTGCAACTTTAAAATAATCACAACAATAATTCAGTGTCGTCACCAATTAATTTTGAGCAAAATGTGAATCTATATATATAAAAACGAAAATGTATTTATGTGTGTATGTTTGTGTGTCTGCTAAAAACTTTCTACAGACACAACAAAAATTCACAAACTCAGTATTATATCGAAGCTCAATCCTTCACTCAAAAAATATCGAAAAATTGGCTAAAAACGTTGATTTTTTTTCACCCCGAAATCGACAATTTTCGACAGGGAGGGGGGGTCAACAAAAACGGCCCTCTCGACCGGTTCTACGCATGTGTCAGATGATGTCATGACCTGATTTACTTTAAATAGTTGAAAAACTGAACAAATTTCATGTACATCACGTTAGGTCAGTGGATTAGCGCGTTGGTTCATTATCTAAGCGTTTTGGGTTCGAATCGTGGTGTGAGATGTCTTTTTTTTTTCTTTTTTTTTTCGATTTTTTAAATTTAAATATTGAACCTGTGTTAGTTAAGCCATTTTTCACGTAACGTTCGTTTTTCTGTTTTTTTTTTTTTACTTCGCTTATCCACCCCCAACCACACACCAAAAAACACCCGGGTACCCACCGATTTTTTAAAATTTTAATATCGAAACAGGCTTATTTAAGCCATTTTTCACGTGTCCGTTTTTCTGTTTTCATCGTTCGTTTGCCTTACGTTAGTTTTTTTGTGTTTTTTTTTTCAATGTTTTGATTACCCCACCCCTTAATTAAAACGTTGCTTTCTTTTTTTTACTTTGCTTATAACAAACAAACCTGGTCATTGACGTTGTCGTCGTAACACTAGACGACTTCCGGGCGCGCACCTGTCAATTTGGTTCTTACTTAAATAAATTCAAACATCTTTCACTAACTCATTCTGGCTGGCTGATTTTATTTTCAAACTCCCCCCCTCCCCCAGGTTTCTTTTTTATTTGACACCACACACACCTACAAACACCCGGGCAACGCCGGGTCTCCCGCTAGTATTATAACACAGTAATAAAACATTGATATAAAGTCGATATTTCGATTTACAATGCAATACAAGAAACGTTTTCTAAGAGCAGACGAGAGCAAAAGTAGGTTTTCTCATTAGTGTTGTAGCCTTTTTATTTTACGACAGGTTGGGTATTTTTTCCATGTGAAATTAAGTTGAATGTATTATGTGTAATGTGTCTGTTGGGATTATTGCTGTAGTGAAAGTATTATGATGTACATATATACAGTGTCGTGTTCTTCTTCTGTTGTGTCTGGAGAAATAGTTCCAGAATCTATATATCTATAAAAGTGAAAGTGTGTGTCTGTCTGTGTACATTTCCCTACCAAATAACTCTGTCAATTTTCAGTCTACAGACTCGAAATTTGATATACAGGGTATTGAGATTTGGGAAAATCTTTCTAATCTGTTTTCGGCTAGAAATTTGGCTGTTAAGGGGTCAAAGTTCAACGATTTGACCTTTTGAGAACTCTGCCAAACTCCTCCTTTGGATATAAACAATTGAAATTTTAGATATAGGTTCCTTGGACATGGATCTAACTTAATAACTTGATTTGAACCCAAAATAATAAATGTTAAGGGGTCATAATAGGGGTCAAAGTTAAAAAAAAAATTGACCTCTGCAGTCTCTACCAAATTACTCAGACAATTTCTGGTCTAAATATTTGAAATTTTACATAAAGGATACTCAGAGATAGGGCAAGCTTTTTAATTGATTTGGGTCGAAAATTTGAGTTACCAATATATAAATGTATGTATGTTTGCATATCTGCCTAAAACCTTCGACAGAGGCGATGGATTTTCACAAGATCAGTATCGTTTTGAGGCTCGACCGTTCAGACGACAAATATCGAAAAATTGGCTAAAAACATTTTCTTCACCCTCAACTGGGCACTTTTCTACAGGGAGGGGTCGCTTTTTTCACCAATATTTTCAAAAGTCATCTCCTCTTTTCGATTGTCTAGCCTTAATTTAAACCTACGTCACTTCCGGTTTGGTGGTGGCTGTAACAGCAAAGACGGCAGTTTTTTTCCCGTTCTTTTCCTCCTTTGTGGTACAGGTTCCTACTGCCACTTTTTTTTTTTTTTTTCCTCAACATACACCGCCAAACACCCGTGCAATGCCGGACACCCATGTTAGTAATGGAATATTTGAGTAATAAGTAGACAAACTCATTGTAAGTTAAATACAATTTATTCAAGGCAGAACAATTATTATTTACAGAATGATATGCGTGTGTTAGCCGAGGCGCCATATTGTCTGCCTTCCTCTCCTTGGAACTCTCCAGTTTTGTTTTTTTTTGTTTGTTTTTAAGAATCTATAAAGGGTGATAACTCTTACTTTCTTTATTTTAGAATCGCTTCCTGATAGTTTTAAAATCATCATATTTGAATGGTTGGGAACCACTGGTCTAAACTACGTTAGTTTTGGAATTGAGGAAAAACTCCCAGCTATGAAATCATCGTCCTAAACAAAATGTGATAAAATAATTTGTGTATAGGCAATAATTTAATTTTTTTTTTTGAAAGATTATTACGTGATTACATGTGATACATTAGAGTTAAAATCAACACTTCTGCATGTTAACTTTCTTTGGTTTTCATTTTCAAATTTTGAAAGACTTCGATTTGGAGCAAGGGGAGACAATCGTGAAATTTACAGAATTTTTGCCAAGAATTTCTCTAGAAATGGACGTGAATGCCCTAAATTTGTATAATCTATATATTAATACAATAGCATGTGTTCTTTTCTAAGTCATGCTTACATCCGAGTCGTTTAATTGTTATGTTCTATTTCTTGTCATAAATAATTTTACCAAGAATTCTTCATGAGTTTTGGTTTTGGTTTCGACTATAGCTGATGGCACTTAAATCATCTATTTTTTTTATAAGTAATTTTATCAAGAATTCTTTGGATGTTTTGGTTTTGGTTTCGATTATGGCTGAAGGAACTCAAATTATATATATTTTAATTAGTTTTTATTTCGGTTTCGAGTCAAGCTATTGCACCCAAGTCATATGGATATAGATTTTTTTTAATTTTTGAAATTGCAACTTTATAATATATAAAAATCGATAGAACATTAATTCTATAATAATACATATGAAATCTGCAAGAATTAAAATATCATATTTAAGCGTACTTTACAACCGGGCTTTGTCGGGCGTTTGTACTAGCTTAGATAAATACTTTTGCAGTTTTAACAAAAAAGCTACAATAATATCAGAGCATCTCCATTTACACTGAACATCTACAGAATGTCAACATCAATATATTACATATAAAAGAGTCCCCTGTGGAATTTTCACAGGTCCTGCTCGTATGTATTATTTTACTTCAGAAAAAAAAGGACTGTTGATTTTTTTTTTTTTTTTTTTTCTTCTTTTTTTTAACAGGGTCAGAGACTAATTTCTTCCTCGGAGACATGTACTTGCAGAATGGGAATGATATTCACAATTTTAATTTATTACGAAAACTGTTTATTAAAAAAAAAAAAAAAAAAAATCACATTGAGGAAATTAAGTTGAATTTATTACGTGTAATGTGTTTGTTGGGAATATTTCTATAGTGTAAGTATTATAATGTGCACATATACTGAGTGTCATTGTGTTCTTACCATTATATTCAGTTCACTTCACCTTATTAAAACAAAGGTCAATACAAAATTTCCGCCAGATCGTCCCATTAATTTCCAAGGAAAGTAAAATGGGATAGACAAACTAAGAGAAATATAATATAGCCTAGACCCTCGAGGCCTGGATAGTTTGTTGCAGACCACACAATATTATTGGTATGAATAAATTAAAGGTGAAATTATTTAAAAAAAACTATGTTGACACATTATGTATGAGGGATGTCCCAAAAGTAATGTCTCCTATTTTTTCAACCCAAATGTATTGCAAATTGCATTGCTATAATGACTAAACTTATACATTTCAAAAGCGTGTGGATCTCATCCCAGCTGTGCTATTAAAAAAGTGCTCAGCCGAAGTAGCTCCAGTTCTCTCCAAACTCTATAACAAATGCCTTAATGAATCTTGCTTTCTTGGCTGTTGGAAAACTGCTTCTGTGGTACCAGTATTCAAGAATTCGGGCCAAAGAACTGAACCATCAAATTATTGCCTCATTAGCCTCCTCCCAATTTTCGCCAAAATATTTGAGACGATAATTAACCATGCTCTAGTCCATCACCTTACAGATGCTAAACTTCTGACTGACCAACAATATGGATTTAGACAAGCCGATTCCACAGCAGACATCCTCACTGTAATCTCTGAACGTATATACCATTCACTGGAGAAAGCAGGGGAGGTCAGAGCAGTAGCTTTAGATATATCTAATGCTTTTGACAGGGTATGGCATGAGGGTCTCCTACGGAACATTAGATTATACGGTATCACTGGTAGAATACTTAACATAATTAAATCCTTCTTAGATAAGAATCCAGGTCGTCCTCGACGGTCGTACATCTAAACAATATAATATAAATGCGGGAGTGCCTCAAGGGTCTATCCTTGGACCTCTATTGTTCCTAATATTCATAAATGACCTCCCCGACAAAATTGCCTCTGAGATGGGTATATATGCTGATAACACCACGCTCTATAACAGGCACGAAAGGAAAACAAATGAACACATATCTAAAGAAATGGCAAAACACTAGAGGATGACTTCCAATCTGTAGTGGAATGGGGACAAAAATGGATGGTCACATTCAATGCTGGCAAGACTAAACTGGTTTCCTTCAATAATTACAAGAAACCTTCTCTGCCACCAATAGCAATGGCCAACGACTCTTTATCTGAGAGTACATCTTTCAAACTCCTTGGCCTAACGTTCACAGGAAACATGAGTTGGAACAATTACATTGAAAGCATTGCCAGGGCCGCTGCGAAGAAGGTAGGCTCTCTCTACCGTGCTAGAAAACTACTAACACCTGAAAGTATCCTGTACCTCTATAAGGCCACAATTCGCCCATGTATGGAGTATTGCTGTCATATTTGGGCTCGTGCATCTGCTACTAGTCTCTCGCTCCTAGACAAGGTTCAAAAGAGTTGCCAATCTGATAGGTCCTGAACTGGCATCTAAGCTTCAGCTTCTGTACTATCGCCGAAATGTTGCATCCCTCTGCCTGTTCTACAAGTATTTTAATGGTGAATGCTCTGGCGAACTGCAGACACTTGTGCCCCCACGACGTAGACACCCTCGACAAACCCAACAGGCAGCTAAATCCCACACAGTAGAGATCCCTAGATGTAAAAGATCTTTCTACTCCAGTACTTTCTTCCCCAGAACCGCTAGACTCTGGAATTCCATTCCAGGTCCCTGCTTCCCCAACTGTACTGACATGCAGAAGTTCAAGTGTGACATGAACCGATATCTTGCTGCCCAAATCCCTACATAGTACCCCGGTAGTTGTTACCCCTGATAGTAGCCCCCTACACCAAAGTGGCAATGTGCCTTGTTTGGGGTGAAAATGTAATTATAATAAAAAAAAAAAAAAAAAAAAAAAGCATGACCTAGAAAATTCCGTTTCTGTTGCAGATATTGATGGTGTGAGACTCTAAGAAAGCAACACGTTATGGATGGGCAGAAGCAGAGATATGTCATTGAATTCCTCCATGCAGAAAAATTGAACAAATTAACATTCCCCAGCGTCTATTAAAAATTTCCAAAGCCGATGCAGTTGATGTCAGCACAGTTAGGAGATGGGTTTGTTGATTTCAGAGTGACAACAAAGATATGAATGACAAAGCGTGCCCAGACTTTTACTAAACAACTGGCAAAGGTGCATTGAGAATGGTGGTGACTATGTAGAAAAATAAATTCTGGAGCACAAACGGTCACTCGTTTTAATTGTATCACGCCCGTTTTTGTAGCTCTTCAACATTTTAGTTTTGGAGTTAAAAATTAGGAGGCTTTACTTTTGGAAGCCTTGCATATTCATAGGGTTTTTTTTTTCTCTTGGAAAATGTCTAGTCACAAAAAACGTTTTTATGGCTCTTTGGCTTTTTGGCTAAGATCAAAGTGTAGTATCAGCAAGTGAAATAGAATAGAATGCCTCCAAGATGCCTACTCCCCATTTAAAATTTTTTCTACTCCGCTACCTCTCCTAAATTACATTCATATTGGAAGGACATCACCCATTCTCCAAACTCCATCTGCCCCCTCCAATTTTTCTTTTCTCTCCCATTTAGAT
The DNA here is from genome assembly GCF_053919585.1 of Euprymna scolopes. Taxonomy (NCBI): domain Eukaryota; kingdom Metazoa; phylum Mollusca; class Cephalopoda; order Sepiida; family Sepiolidae; genus Euprymna; species Euprymna scolopes. The sequence goes on from NC_136522.1 coordinate 62,121,161, forward strand.
CTCACTCCCCCCACTCAAAGATTGATCTGCTTGTTTTTGGTTCAAAACAAACCGGAAAACAGTGGGTGTTCTATTATTTAGAGAGTGTTGAAAGGGTCTTATTAACCAACTCTTTAATTGTGTTTTTCTCTCCATTCAATGATATTCGCCAATAAATTGATTTTACATAAACGTTTTATTTTCAACAATTTTTGAACAATTTGTGAAATTTCAAGTGGGACGCCCCTGAAGTAAATGTGGTATTTTGGTGATTAAGGATTTTAGTTAAGAGTAGGATGGGCATTTTTTAGTCATGATGATAAAGGATGACCAACGACACTCATTTTCCCACACTATTGAGTAACCTTGTGCCTAATTTGTTAAAATATTCAAGTGTAATTTTTTTTCAATATTTGGTGCAAATCTACATATCAATAAAAGTGAAAGTGTCTGTGTGTGTATGTGTGTGTACATTTCCCTACCAAATTACTCTGTCAATTTTCAGTCTACAGATTCGAGATTTGACATAAGGGGCATTGAGATTTGGGGAAATCTTTTTAATCGGTTTTCAGCTAGAAATTTGGCTGTCAAGGGGTCAAAGTTCAATGATTTGATTTTTGAAAACTCTACCAAACTCCTCCGCTAATTTTGTGTCTAAACACTTGAAATTTTAGATGTAGGTTCCTTGGACATGGATCAAACTTTTTAACTTGATTTGAGCCAAAAACAATAAATGTTAAGGGGTCAAAGTTTTAAAAAATTTGACCTCTCAGCCAATTTTTGGTCTAAACATTTGAAATTTTACATAAAGTGTATTCAGACATAGGGCAAGCTTTTTAATCGGTTTTTGGCTGAAAATTTGGCTGCCAAGGGTTTTTTTTTTTAAATAAATGTTTACTGATTTTAAGCAACCAGTAAAACTAAACTATATAGATTGCATCTTACAAGTGGGTTTTTAAGTTTAAGAAAATATATTCACATTTAACATGTTTTTGCAATAATTTGAATTGGTATCAAGAATTTAGTTTGGAATCAGGGGAAAATATTGAAATTGTCTCCTCACTAATATATATATATATATATATATATATATATATATATATATATATATATATATATATATCGGTTGTATCGATTGGTTTCCTAGATGTAAATCCAATGAAACTCACATGATTATTAAAAAGTGCTCAATGCAGGACAGAGCTGGTATATAGTCTGTTTATTATGCAAACATTATTGGTTACATATGTGCATACATGTTTCAGTGGAATTCCAATTCATCAGAGCAAAAAAAGAATTGAGAAAATGATGTTTTTTTTTTTTTTCAAATTGCAATGTGGAATTCAATGTTTTTCTAGCCCCTGTTTACAGTATTTGCCCCACCCTATGGTGTTATTTATAATGTTAATTTTATTTGATTATATACATGTGTATTAAATACTGTACTGTATTCTGTTACTAATTTTTAATGCTGTATCTCGGGGTTCTAGTATGTATATATATATATATGTATGTATATATATATATATATATATATATATATGTATATATATATATATATTAGCAAAAGTACCCGTTGTTGACTGGGTTCAAATACAACCTACAGAAAATGGACTGATTTATGAAAGTATGATAGGTTATGGAAAGGGAAGGGTTGTAAATTTGGGTTGAATTTGGGGGTATCAAAACCAAAGCAAAATATGATGAAAGTAAAAATAAAATAGATAAACTCCATAATTTATTATACCATACCTGTTCACACTGAAACACTTATCACAATATTCTGTGGATCTATATTAAAAAACCTTGTTAAATTTTGTGACATATTTCCATTCTATGGAGGTCAGGTGCGAACGAACACCACATAATTTTATTATACCATATTTCTTCAAACTGAAACATAATTATCAAAGTATACTTACGCAGATAGATATGAAAAGTCTTTATTAAAGTTTGTGCCTATTTCCATTCTATGGAGGCCAGGCGCGAACACAGACCCTACAATTTTATTATACCATCCCTATTTAAGTTAAAACATACTTATCAAAGTATTCTTATGTACATCTATATCAAAGACACTTGTAAACGTTTTTTTTAATTTTTTAATTTTTTATTTCCATACTTTATGGATCAGACATGAACGCAGACCTCACAATTTTAATGAACCACTGTTCTGCCAGATCAAACATACCCATTCCTGTGTCTTGATACATCTTCTATCATTATATGTAATCAGTTTTTTAAAATACTCAACCATATAGGAGCCTATTCGTGACCAGACACACACACACACACACACACACACACACACACACACACACACACACACACAGACATTCAGCTTTATATATATATACACACACACACACACAGTGTCCCAATAAAATGTGTACACTGTTAAAATGATCATATGATCATAAAACCAACATTTATTATAAGAAAGAAGTTTCATACATCAAAACACTGAACAAATATAGAAACCAGCTAATTATCAAAAGTGTTCAAATTATTGGCCATTGTGGTCCATGAACAGCTGACAACGCTCACTGATTGAATCGAAAACGTTCCTAATCAGTTCAATTGGTTTGTTGACACATTTTTGAATGGTTGCTTTCAATTCATTCATGGTAGCTCGTTTTGTGGTGTGAACCCTGTGTTTAACATGCTCCCATTTCTGCCCTCAAAAAAATGAAAAATCCGTGGTGGGGGGGTAAAATCCAGTAAGTGTGGACAGTGCTCGATACTTCCTCTTTGTCCTAACTATCTGCTTCGCAGGTGACTATCAAGATATGCTCTTACGTAATGATGATAGTGGGGAAGTGCTCCATTCTGCTGGAAGCGTCATTCTTTATTCCTAAACATCTTTTGGGAACGTGGTATAGCGTATTCATGTAGCAAGTTGAGATAATTTAAAGAGTGTATACATTTTATTGGGGCATGGCTCAGAAGCTAAAGAATGAAGGTGGCATGGCTCAGAAGCTAAAGAATGAAGGTGGAGAGTTGTACGTTTCAGTTTCAATTCTAGCTGATGGCACCCATATCATATATATTTTTAGTTTTGATCTCACTACAATATATTAGGTTGAATATAATAATCGATGGAGAATTGTCTCTATAATAGATACGTAATCTGCATGAATTAAAATATCATATTCAAACGTATCTTATGACCAGGCAATGCTGGGTGGCCTGCTAGTGTGTGTGTGTGTGTATATATATATATATATATATATATATATATATATAATGGTAGATTGTTATTATATTTTATTGCTTTTCCATTTTTCTTTTTTTGTTATTGTAATTCGTATCTGATAAATGTTATTTTCTGTTTTGTAGTGTTTTTAAAATTTGCTCGGTGGCACCTAACATATTCAGGCAGTTTACCTTACGTGCCGAGTAAACCCAAGTGAATATTTTCAGAAATCTGGTTCGTTATACGCACTAGTACCGAGAAACACCATTTCTACCACCATCAACATTTTTTTCTCTTTTCCTCTTTTTCCAGCCAAGCGAAAAATGTTTGAGAAGAAGCGGATGTTGCACTATAATGAATTCCAGGCCGTACAAATGGCCAAGAAGTTAATGGAATTGGAAGAAGATGATGATGAAGATGAGGAAGAGAAGGCGGAAGCTGAGGAAAAAGGCAGCGAGAATGATAAAACCAGCACACAACCCGATACGGAAGAAGTGGGAGAAAGCCAGTCATCTGCGCACTAAAGCCACTTCCTCTGGCAGTGATGGTGGTCTCCTCTTCGGTGCGGTAGACAATGAAAATGGAGGAACACGTGCGATCGTTCCAGGAGAGACATTTTAGCTTCTTGGTTTAACACGGCTCAGACACCCTTCTTTTCCAGTTTAGCCGACATCGGACAAATCAAACTTTCAAAAACTTTGAAGTTCTTGTTTAGAATTCAACTTAATTAAAAAAAAAAAAAAAAAAAAAATGAATAAAAATACCGAAAAAGCTATATGATGTCACGGAACAAGTTGAATTCTGAAAATCCTGTAAATTGAATAAGTATTTATTTATTTTTTTTGACTAAGAAAATCAAAATTTACAATTTTTTTTTTTGTTTGTTTTTTAGCGATTTAAAAGTTGGAATTATTTTGAATGCCAACAAAATTTTTGTAGTTAAATTGCACTTGAATTTTAACATTTATAAAATGACGGCTCCCGTCTCTCTCGTCAGGGACGTGCAGAAGAGTGGTTGCTAGGGGTGCCCAAGCACCTGCCCCTTTTACTCCTGTTTTAAAAGTGCCCTTTTCAGAGGAATGTACTTTAGGCCTGTGCCTCACTAAGTAGAGTGGACTTTATGTTCATTCCTATATTTCTGCATTTTTTTTTTCTCTTTCACTTAAGCAACTGCCCTCGAAAAGTTCCCTGCATCACGTCACATCACAAATTTTTATTTTTATTTTTTTGGTTAAAAAAACAAACAAAAAAAACTACTTTATCAATTTACATAATTTTTGGAATATGACGTCTTCGTTCCGTGGTGGGTATATACACCATGAATATTTTTTTTTTGTATTTTCTGTAGTTCTGTATTTTTTTAATCAAGTCAAAATCTAAGAAAAAAAAAAACGAACGTTGGTAGTAACAATAGAAAATGTCTGAAAGAGAACTGGCTTCTAGAATTAAAGACACTCCCTAATGTGCCCCCCTCCCACCATTTCCATTTTTTTTTTTTTTTATTATCTGGCCTCATATTTTTTTTATATTTACCCTGTATATATATATATATATATATATATATATATATATATATATATATATATAAACTTGTGTAATAAATGCATTTTTTATCTCAAGCTCTGGAAAAATTGGCCGTTCACTACAGAAGTTGTATCTTAAAAATTTAGACATTTTTTTTTAATTATTTTCAATCAATTTGGAGAATGGAGAGGATGATGGGAGAGGAGGGTGTAAATTAAACCCACACAAGAAAAGGAGTATGGGGGAGGAGGGCAATTAGGAGAGCATCATGGGAGACTGTGGGTACTTACAACTAAAGTTTCAAAATTATCTATTCTGTTTGTTTGTCTGTTTCCACCACAAAATATTCGGTGCTTCTCTAGGATTCAACCTAATTTTTAAAAAAATTTTAAATACAGAAAAGTCTTTATGATGTATGTGCAAATCACAAAACGAAAATTTCATATTCTAAAAATCGTATAAATTGATAAAGTATGTTGTTTTTTTTTTTTAATTAATAAGATCAAATTTCATTGGTGAAACCAGAAAAGTACTGTTTCACCTGTCATCTAATATATCTATAAAAGTGAGAATTTGCGTGTGAGGACACTTCTTAGCCTATATATTCAACAAATTTTTGATCTACAGACTTGAAATTTAATATATAGGGTATTCAGAAATGTGGAGAACTTTTAATTGGTTTCCATCCAGAAAAAAGCGTAGCTAAGGGGGTTAAAATAGAAAAATTGGTACTTAGGAGTCCTCGAATTTGTCAACATGATAATTTCTTTATGTTAAGAATAAGTAGGTTTGAAAACACTTTTTCAAGATCGTGTCAAGCTGGTTCAATGGTTCTCATATTTGACTCACTTTAGGTGTCAGTTTCAACTTGAGTATTATTTTATTTTATTTTTTACTTACCAGAATTGAACTGTTTAGAAAACAAATAATAATCACATGCACATGTCTCAGTTTCTGTATTAATCAAAATATAATATTTATGCATATTTTGTAACCGGGCAACACCATGCAGCCTGCTAGTATTTAATAAAGGGAAACAACTCAATTCAACCTATAAAAATTTTTTTTAAAATCAGTCTTGTAATAGCTACAATGTACTATTAATTGCTAAAAATAGTGGAGGGAAAAAAATTATTTTCTTGATCAAATTACGTGAGTTTTGGAATATGATAATACTTTTGTGACGGGTACATACATTATAAAGATTTTTCTGTATTTTTGTTTTTATTTAAAAATTTTTTTTTTTTTTTTTTATTAGGCTTATTTCTGGATAAGAACCAAACATTCTTTTGTACATCAATATTTTGATATTCTGAAATAAGGTATTCAAACCCCTGGGAATTTAAAGAAGGTTCGATTTGAATTTTCCAGGAGAAAGGTTGTATGAACTACGACAAACAACTCCTGAAGAAGGCTGGTTGAAATGTTGTAAACAAAATAAATAACAGGCCAAGATGAGTGTAAGAGATGTAAATAATTTCATGTTGAATTTTGATACCAAAAGTGAACCTGCTCAACATAGGGAGTGGGGAGGGAAGGTCCTGAGATGGGTTTCAATCAGCCTCCTTCTCCCCTCCTTTACTCCCACCTGTTGTAGTTGATAAAATTTATTTGGATTGAAACAAACATTCATGAGCTGATTGTTGTCTCTTTTTTTTGCTTTTTTTTTTGTCTGGAAAAAAAAAAGATAAAAGATAAAAACTTTTGTCTCTTATTTTTTCGGATTTTTTTTTCTTCATACTTTTCCTTTTTTTTTTCTTCATACTTTTCCTTTTTTTTTTCTTCATACTTTTCCTTTTTTTTTTTCTTCATACATTTCCTTTTTTTTTTCTTCATACTTTTCCTTTTTTTTCTTCATACTTTTCCTTTTTTTTCTTCATACTTTTCCTTTTTTTTTCTTCATACTTTTCCTTTTTTTCTTCATACTTTTCCTTTTTTTTTCTTCATACTTTTCCTTTTTTTTTCTTCATACTTTTCCTTTTTTTTCTTCATACTTTTCCTTTTTTTTTCTTCATACTTTTCCTTTTTTTTCTTCATACTTTTCCTTTTTTTTCTTCATACTTTTCCTTTTTTTTTCTTCATACTTTTCCTTTTTTTTTCTTCATACTTTTCCTTTTTTTTCTTCATACTTTTCCTTTTTTTTCTTCATACTTTTCCTTGTTTTTTCTTCATACTTTTCCTTGTTTTTTCTTCATACTTTTCCTTGTTTTTTCTTCATACTTTTCCTTTTTTTTCTTCATACTTTTCCTTTTTTTCTTCATACTTTTCCTTTTTTTTCTTCATACTTTTCCTTTTTTTTCTTCATACTTTTCCTTTTTTTTCTTCATACTTTTCCTTTTTTTTCTTCATACTTTTCCTTTTTTTTTCTTCATACTTTTCCTTTTTTTTTCTTCATACTTTTCCTTTTTTTTCTTTATACTTTTCCTTTTTTTTTCTTCATACTTTTCCTTTTTTTTTCTTCATACTTTTCCTTTTTTTTTCTTCATACTTTTCCTTTTTTTCTTCATACTTTTCCTTTTTTTTCATACTTTTCCTTTTTTTTTTCTTCATACTTTTCCTTTTTTTTCTTCATACTTTTCCTTTTTTTCTTCATACTTTTCCTTTTTTTTCTTCATACTTTTTCTTTTTTTTTCTTCATACTTTTCCTTTTTTTTCTTCATACTTTTCCTTTTTTTTCTTCATACTTTTCCTTTTTTTTCTTCATACTTTTCCTTTTTTTTCTTCATACTTTTCCTTTTTTTTCTTCATACTTTTTCTTTTTTTTTCTTCATACTTTTCCTTTTTTTTCTTCATACTTTTCCTTTTTTTTCTTCATACTTTTCCTTTTTTTTCTTCATACTTTTCCTTTTTTTTTCTTCATACTTTTCCTTTTTTTTCTTCATACTTTTCCTTTTTTTTTCTTCATACTTTTCCTTTTTTTTCTTCATACTTTTCCTTTTTTTTTCTTCATACTTTTCCTTTTTTTTTCTTCATACTTTTCCTTTTTTTCTTCATACTTTTCCTTTTTTTTTCTTCATACTTTTCCTTTTTTTTTCTTCATACTTTTCCTTTTTTTTCTTCATACTTTTCCTTTTTTTTTCGTCATACTTTTCCTTTTTTTTCTTCATACTTTTCCTTTTTTTTTCTTCATACTTTTCCTTTTTTTTCTTCATACTTTTTCTTTTTTTTTCTTCATACTTTTCCTTTTTTTTCTTCATACTTTTCCTTTTTTTTCTTCATACTTTTCCTTTTTTTTCTTCATACTTTTCCTTTTTTTTTCTTCATACTTTTCCTTTTTTTTCTTCATACTTTTCCTTTTTTTTTCTTCATACTTTTCCTTTTTTTTCTTCATACTTTTTCTTTTTTTTTTCTTCATACTTTTCCTTTTTTTTTCTTCATACTTTTCCTTTTTTTTCTTCATACTTTTCCTTTTTTTTTCTTCATACTTTTTCTTTTTTTTTTCTTCATACTTTTTCTTTTTTTTTTCTTCATACTTTTCCTTTTTTTTTCTTCATACTTTTCCTTTTTTTTTCTTCATACTTTTTCTTTTTTTTCTTCATACTTTTCCTTTTTTTTCTTCATACTTTTCCTTTTTTTTTCTTTATACTTTTCCTTTTTTTTTCTTCATACTTTTCCTTTTTTTCTTTCATCTTGTTCTTTTTCACCTTTTTCATTTTCATCTTTTTTTCGTTTTCATCTTCTTTGATTTACGTCTTTTATCCTTTTTTTTCTATTCATTTTTCTCCTTTTTTCTTTTCTCATTTTTCTTTTCTCATTTTTCTTTTTTCTCATCTTTTTTCTTTTTCTCATCTTTTTTCTTTTTCTCATTTTTTTTCTTTTTCTCATCTTTTTTCTATCTTTTTTTCTTTTCTTTTTCTCATCTTTTTTCTTTTCTTTTTCTCATCTTTTTTCTTTTTCTCATCTTTTTTCTTTTTCTCATCTTTTTTCTTTTTCTTTGTTCTCATCTTTTTTTCTTTTTCTCATCTTTTTTCTTTTATTCTGTAATGTTTACAATTATCCAATATTATTATCCATTTTATTTTAATCATTCAAGTTCTAAACCAATAATTTTACTATCTTCCTCCATCTCTCCTAGAACTCTGATAAACTTAAACCCACAGTGACTATCGTATATATATATATATATATATATATATACATATATATATATATATATATATATACTCTCAATATTTGTTTCACGTGCCACTTTGCTATTCTTTTATTTTTAATTCTTTATTCTGCTGATTTCTGAATATTAATATTTTTTTTTTTACCGAACACATTTAACGGTTGACATCTTGCTTATTTCAATCACTATCTTGTATTCTAAAACTGAAGCTTCCATTACCGCAGCTGATCGAGTATTTTTAGATTGGAACATATGGCATTGTTTTTTTTACAAAAACCAAAAAGAGATGAAAAAATAAATATACGACAAATAAAAGTTATCAAAGGCAATATAAGTTACTCTTTTACCTATCTGGATTTTTTTTTTTTTTCAAGCTGTTATCCTCATCTTTATAGTTGTTGTTGTTTTCATATTTTGGCCAACTCATCCTCTGGCCTTCTTCAGGTGATTAACCACAACAGGATAGGAATGCTGAGTCTTTTAACTTATCCCTAGTAATTACTGCCACCACGTTTTGGCCAACTAATTCTTTGGCCTGCTTTGGGTAGGATCGAAACTGCTATCTTCAGACAGTGCTCACCTGGAACCATAGATTCAATGTGCCACGGGCCCTGAAGACTCAGCATCCCTATCCTGTTTCGGTTAACCAGCTGAAGAAGGCCAGAGGATAAGTTGGCCGAAACGTGGCGAAACAACAACAACCATGAAGATGAGGATAGCAGTCCACAAAAAGAACGAATGCACAAATTATGAAACCTCATCTCAAAGGATCAAAAAAAAAAAGTTTTTTGGGCACTTCTGCATTATACAGATGGCACCATTTTTAGTGGGGGGAGGGGCGATAACGGAAAATAAATAACAAACAAGAATTTTTTTTTTATTTTATTTTTTTTTCCAAATACAAAAATATTTGAAAATCAAAACATTTATTGTATAAAAATGTATCAATATATAATTGTAAAAACATTTGTTGAAAAGTCTGTGTAAGAAAATTTAATTTTAATAAAACAATTTTTGAATTAAAACAAGATTGGATCCCCCCCCCCCCCGGAAATATTTTTTGAATTAAAATAAAATTGGATCTTTTTCCAAACAACTTAATAATTTAAATGAAACATTTTTCGAATTAAGGCAATATATATATATTTATATATATATATATATATTTTTTTTAAACATTTTTTGAATTAAAATAAAATTGGCGCGGTAGCAAAATATATATATATATATATTTTTTTTGTGTGTGTGGCACCTGTTGAAGGATCAACAATATATTATAGTTTTAATTTTTAAATTAATAAACAATTTGAATGGGGAAAAAAAGCGCCAAAAAAAAATGGCACCATCTGTGTAATGCAGAAGTGCTGTTTTTTGTGTTTTAACTTAAAGTGTTTTTTTTTTACTTAAAAATGAAGATAGTTAGAATGAAAAGAAAATGGTGGTCTCATTTAAATTTAAGATTTAAACATAAGAGGTCTTTTTTTGTTTTATTTTTACATAGGCATCACCACTTATCAAGGCCCAGAGGCCACTAGAGGATAAGGGTTAAAGAGTGTACAGTAGTCAGTTGGACAATATAGTAATCGTTAGTAATGGAAATTCGGTAAATTTGTTAAGTGGAACGGATTATCAAGAACTTGTTTACATTGGACTTGAAGACAACCATATTGTAGTGAGCTGGAAAGCAGACAAACGGAAGACAGTTCCATAGGCGTGCAGTTCTAAGAAAGAAACCGTGTTCATGGAATCTACGTTTAGGTTTAGGCACAGATAAAGAGTGGGGGGAATTATTGATAGTGTATACAGCTAGACGAGTGTTTCTTGTGAAAGTTTTGCGAGGGGGGACCATAGATTGAAGCTCAGTCGAACACTTTCCATGAAAATAACGATACATCAGAGACAAACTCGCAACATCTCTTTTGTGAGATAGAGGTTGCAAGGAGGAGAAAAGGATATCACCTACGAGGCTACGAAGTCTATTTTGAACTCTATCAAGGCAGGCCAAGTCCTTTCTAGCAGCTCCTGCCCAGATGTGGCAACAGTATTCGATCCTTGGACGTACCTGGCTCTTATATAGATAGCAGTTCTAAGAAAGAAACCGTGTTCATGGAATCTACGTTTAGGTTTAGGCACAGATAAAGAGTGGGGGAAATTATTGATAGTGGTTTCAGCTAGACGAGCGTTTCTCATGAAAGTTTGGCGAGGAAGGGGGGGCAAAGGTCTTAACTTAAAATTGAAATTCAGAGAGTCTTACTTAATTGACTATCGATCAAATTTAATACAAATCTGCGTGATGTTCCAGAATAGTCCACTAAGCAAAAAAAAAAAGAAAGTGAAGAAAAAAAAAAAAAAAAAAGAAAGTGAAGAAAAAAAAAAAAAAAAAAAAAAGAAAGTGAAGAAAAAAAAAATAAATATACAACAAATAAATGTTACCAAAGGCAAGATAACTTATTCTTCTACCTACCTGGATAAGATTTCCATGTTTTAACTTATTTTAAAGTGTATTATTAACTTAAAAAGTAGTGTAAAGCCTGTTGAGTTGAAACAAAGAAAAATGGTGGGCTTGTTAGAGCCATAATCGATCCTCGATAATCGCTCAGAAATTGAAAATTAAACAAAAAACAGATACAAACACATCAAGATCAGTAATCATGCAAAAATATGATGTACTACCAGTACTTTGTTTAATTTTCGATTTTTGAACGATTACGAAGGTTTGACTGTGATTAATGATGGGATCACTGGGGTTTTTTTTGTTGAACTCAAGAGGCTTTACACTCAATTTTTTTTTTTTTTAAGATAAAAAAACAATTTAAAATATGTTAGGTAGATAAAATATGTCAGGTAGATAAGAGAAACTTATCTTGCCTTTGGTAACGTTTGCTTTGTATTTCTTTCATTCCTTTTTTGTTTTGTTGGTTATTCTAATAAATGTTATTATTATTGTATGTATATATGATATATGTATATAGATATATATATATATATATATATTAACATCCTTCAGTTTGGGAAAATTATGATGTAGTCCATATTATTTGCATTCATCGGACTACTGCTCTCATCTTGAGTGTCATTTTCACAACGTTTCAGTTGATGTAACCTCCAACCTTCTTCAGGTGTATCTTGTCAAACTAAGGAATTTGGAGGGAATTTTGAACGGAACCCTTTATTTACTTCAGGGGGCAGCATGCTCTCGTTCTGTTAGCCATGACTGGGTAGAGGTCCTAAGTAATTCGCAATTGTATTTTTCGGTTGCCCACACTGAGGATTGAACCTTCAACCTTCAGGATATTATCAGTTTTACAATTGATTTTTCAAGTACTCTATCCACTGAGCCACGGATCTTTGTGGATTCTCAGCGTGGGTAACCGAAAAATACAATTGCAACTTACTTAGGACCTCTATCCAGTCATGGCTAATGAAAACATACTACCCCCGTGAAATAAATAAAGGGGTCCATTTGAAATTCCATGCAAATTCACGAGTTTCTGAATTCGACAAGATACACTTGAAGAAGGTCGGAGATTACATCAATCGAAAGGTTGTAAAAATGACACTGAAGATGAGAACAGTAGTCTGGAGAATCTAAATAATATGAATAACCAATCCTCATCCCAAAATTTCAGAAATGTATGAAGTTGCGTTCAAAATGCAAAGACACGGGTGGGGTGGGGGTTGAGAGTGAGTATGAAGGGAAAAGTGTTCCTATTTACAATGCCTCCCCAGGTTCGTTTTTTAATGTGGAGAAAAGGAACAAAAATAAAAATTGTCTCAGTTGTGAAGGATTTCTCCTCCACTGACAGAGAACAAGAAATTGAAGTGTAGATCTGAAGAACAGATACTACACTTTAATCTTGTTTATATATTTTATTGCTTTTTAAAAATTTTGAAAATACAATTAAGTAAAAAACAAAAGATTTTTAAACAACAAAATTAGGCACAAGTCCCTACAAGAAATTGGGGAGGGGAAGGGTTCAAGGTCTTTGTGACTAAAGTGATTAAAAAAGTAATAAATGTAGACTTTGGAGTCTTAATCTTGACTGGCAACATTTACCAAAATACCTCATTCACTCTATGGACCTTAAACTAACTAATAAATCCCCAGCGTTTAAGAATCAAAACCATATTTACAATTTATAAACAGTTGTCTGTGTGTTTGTGTATGCATTTTTTTTTTTTTTTTTTTTTTAATATATTAATTTTGTGTGTGTGTGCATGTGTGAAAAAATAAAGTTCAATTTCATTGGTAAATAAAAAAGTTTTTGAATCTTGACCCGAAGGCCAAGTATGAAGGGCAAAGTGTTACTCTTGCAACAGCCACACTCTTCAAACATCGCTGGAAGGGTTCCTTAGAAAAGCAAGCACCTTACACATGGTTCAGGTGTCGTCGCAGAAGTTGCCCGAACGTATTTGGTACTTCCAGCTCTGGATCTGTTCCCATGATTGATCCCTAAAGAGTATCCTGTATGCTGGTATAGCCACAAATTTATGAGAGAGGGAGGTCTGTTTAACCATGAATAAATGCATGCTGGGATTAAGGCCTCTTTGTTGTTGGGTTGGAGTGGGATTAAATTCTAAGCTGAAATATTATTTCATGAATTGACTACTTTTAGTAATTGTTGAATGAATTTTTATTAACGACGGCCACCATTCGGTTTTATTCATTGATTCTCGTGTCATCTTAAGGTAATTTTTTTGCGTTTCTTTTGAATAGGAAAAATTCCAAAGAAATTTGTAGATCAGTAAGGTCATGGTGACACATAATTGTTTTTTGGGGGGATTTTTTTGTTGTTATCTTTTCTTTCTTTTTTTTTTTTCGTTTTTCTACCTTTTCTTTTTTCCCTTTTTCTCTTTTTCATTTCTTTATCGTTATTCTTTTCTTTTTCTCTTCTTTCCCCTATTTTCTTTTCTTTCCCTTATACTCGTTTTCTTTCTCTTTTTCTTTTCTTTCTTTTTTCTTTTTCTTTCTCGTTTTCTTTTCCCTTTTCTCGTTTTCTCTTCCTTATTCTAGTTTTCTTTTTATTTTCCTTATTCTCGTTTTCTTTCTCTTTTTCTTTCCCGTTTTCTTTTTCTTTTTTTTATGTTTCATCTTCAAACAACAACATCCGTAAGTCGTTCCTTGCTGGGGGGGGGGGAATGAGCAATAAAAATTATAAAGTGAATAAAAAAAATGGCATAGTTACCAATTGATAGCAAACTAGCAGGGAAACCTTCGGTTGCCTGGGAATGGATAAAAAAAATTTTTTTAAACTCTTGCTTTATTTATTCTTTTTTATTCTTTTCTTAATTTCCATAATTTTATATTTATAAATAAAAGTAGAATACCTGTTCGAGGATGGATAAAATTATTTATTTATTTATTTTTTTTTTTACACTTAAGGATTTGGCAGTTTTGCAGTTAAGCCCAGCAAACTCGAAAGTAAGTTCGACAACTCTAGAAGGGTTACATCGGTATTCACACCATCAAATCATGTGTTAGTTTGTTAAGAAAATTATATTGAATGAATTGGAAGTAACCACTTGATTAAATGAAGTAAACAAACAAAATATACATATACATATATATATATATATATAATGTTGTTTTGAAAAAAGAAAAGCCGAATGACTTTATGAAATGATCAACGTTTCGTCCCTATTGCAGAGGACATCTTCAGGATATTAAAAGGAAAAATGCAAAAAATGAAAACAATCATAGACCATATGAAAATGAAAAGGAAACGGTCTTACCCATATCGGGAAGGAAACTGTGTGCGTATGGGTAGGATTCTAACATTGTTTCCTTTTCATTTACGTATGGTCTATGATTGTTTTCTTTTTCTGCATTTTTCCTTTTAATATCCTGAAGATGTCCTCTGCAATAAGGGACGAAACGTTGATCATTTCATAAATTCATTCGGCTTTTCTTTTTTCAAAACAACATAACGTCAACCATCGCTGGTATTATCTGAAGACAGCCGAAGGACAATGCGACTGAAATAACACTCAAGATGAGAACAATAGTCCAATCAATACAAGTGATGTAAACAATTAGCCCGCATCTAAAAAATTCAGAACTTTATGGATCAAATTTAATGCAAATCTGAAATGTTTTAAATTTGTTTTAAATCCTCTAAATATCCTTTCAAATACTCCAAAGAATCTGAAATTTTGGAAATATTTATTGACGCCTAATGCCTATTTTAGAAATTTTTTCAAATCCTCTGAAATCTAATTTAAAATACCTCAAATACACTGAAATTTGATGAATATATTTATCAATTGATGTTTAATACTTATTGCTAAAATTTCGCAAAAAATTTTAACTTCTACCTTCTTTTTAATCACATTTACATAAAAATAAATATAGCCCATTTTTGGACCACTTAAGCCTAGCAGTGGTGTTCTAAAATTCCTAATGATCAGTTAATTATTTTAGGCATGTATCCTCTGCATACAAATATATAAACACAACTAACTTTTGTGTATTGATAAAGTAAAATGTTAATCTTTGCTGTTTAGGCAAACCCTGCATGAATGGTGCCCCCGCTCCAATGGAGACCCCTCCCAAACGCACACCCAATAAAGATATAAATAGAATAAAGCAATTTTAAATATTTTATTTAATGCACAGGGATAGCTTGTTCTTCTGTCGGCCATGATGTGACACAACGGATAAAAGTGCTAAATATAATCAATTCAAAATAGCAATCTCTGGATATTGTAGGTTCAATCCTCAGTGTGGGCGATAGAATACAATTAAGAATTGTATGGCCTTCAAACCGGTCATAAATATTGGAATGAGAATAATCTACCTCTAGGTAGTTGCGATGGAATATACTTAATCATTCAAACACTATTGTGTTTTGAATAGATGGTTAAGTAGCAGTTTTAGTCATTTAGAACTGCTTTAAAGCTTCACCGCTCACTCATTTTTCGACCAAATTTCAAACAATTATTACAGTTTATAGATCACCTTCTCAGCTATATTGTGAAAAAAAAACTAATCAATTTTCGTTCAGTAAAACAAAAGTTATGATGAATTTACTGGTGTTCAAAATCATAAAAAAATGTAAGCAGGTGAGCAACGTTTTTTATGACTTGTTTCCATAGCAATCATGTCGCTTCAGTGACTACTGTTGCTACAAATTCACTGCTGTCGTGAAAAGAGAAGTAACAAGTGAAACAGACAGAATGAAAGCATGAAAGGGAGATAATTGGGGGGATTTTATTGAAAGCAGACGAGTGCCATACATTGTTATTACATATGTGTTTATATGGGCAAAAAAATAAGATTGAAATTACACAAAGAACAAGTAAATTTACTAGAAGCTTTGAACAATCATGGATTACAATAGAAAAATGCGAGCATGAAAAGTAATATCGTTAAGCTTAAACATGGAAAAGAAAAAGACAAAATATTCTAGTAAAAAATATAATAAATTTATAACTTAGAATATTGCAGCAAGCATTAAGATTTTTTTTAATTCAATTTATAACATCATATAATCAATTTTTAATGCTGCAATATTTTAAGTTATAAATTTATTATATTTTATTACTAGAATATCTTGTCCTTTTCTTTTCCGGTTTTAACAACTAGTCTTTTACTTTTCCATGTTTAAGCTTAACCATATTACTTTTCATGCTCACATTTTTCTTTTGTAATAATTATATAGATTTTTACATTTGTCTTTGCTGTTAAATGCGAAGAAGTTAAAACATTGTCTTCAAGTTGGTTGGTTAATAAGAAGTGGTAAGTTGACATGAACTGAGACAGTGCTTTTTAAGAAAGAATCGACAGATCGAATTTTTTAAAATTTATTTTTTTAAATATGTGGTTTTAAGCAAAGACGACAGTACTTATTTGTCATGCCGAAAATAGTAATATATCCCAAAATTACGAAAATTCATCAAGTAGAAAATTATTTATGGCTAAAAGTAATTTTTACAGAAAATTGGGGGGGGGGAAGGGGAATCGCATTTTCCCTAGATGTGAACACCTTGAAGATTGCGAAAACAGGGGACATACTTATCTCCCTTTTCATTATATTAATGGCTGGCATACTGTTTTAGACCATAGTCATGGACTTTTTTGTTTTTGTTTTTTTTTTAACTAAAAACACAACAGCAGCCGTTCTGCTCAATGAATTTTCGTAATTTTTGGATACATTGATATTTTCAACATGAAAATTAAATAAGTACTGCTGTTTTGCTTAAAACGACACATATTTAAAAAAATTGATTTTTCAACTCTATCTTAGCAAGCACTGAAGTATATTTTATGATTAAAAAAAAAAAGTTTTAATGAAAAATTCCTTATTTACCTACAAGCTCTGCAAAGTGTCAGTTTAAAAACAAGACAACTGATTGTCGTGCTAATATACTTAAGTGGTACCAATTCAAAAGATGAATCTGGGGTGCTAAGACCTAAGCAATTAAAAAATGGTTTGAAATCCAACATCTACCTTTTTTTGTTTTGTTTTGTTTTGTTTTCTTCATATGGATTAATTAGAATTAATTTTTAAGAATACAGTTGTAGTCTGGAAAACATTTTATCTTCTATTTTTTTATATATAATATTTTGATTGCAGAAATTCCCCTCTGGACCAAAGTAGCGTAGGGTTTTAACAACACATGCCACATACAAATTCAATATATCTACCCTGATAGCCATTATCTTACGTAGCTTATGATCACCATTTCTGTTACATTTAGTCGAACTAATAAAATATTACATTATATCCACTGAGAATGACCATCACAATCGCCACATCTACAGAGGAAGAAGTTCCTATTTTTCTCTCTAATTAATTACTGCTCTCACCACTATCAGTTGACACCGGGGTCAATTATACATGTTCTTACCCTGCTGAGCTTGGACCGTCATTAACTGGTTCTTATATACATATACATAATGTAGTCTTTCCTTTACACACTACCAATTTAATGAATTCTCCCCAGCATAATTCCGTTTACTTCGATTGGCTAGACTCTGACTATTCCCATATTCTGGATTAATAATTCTCTCCCTTTATAAACGAACGTTCTGTATAAATGTTAAATGACGTCAGTCTCACACATAAATTGCCAAACATAATTATGGTATAGTATCTAGCCGTGGACACTTTCTTGGGGTTCATTGCCTTACTTTATGTAGGTTTTCTTATAAACTTGTGCACCACACTAGTCCCAAATTCATCTTTCAAATTGGTACCATTCTAGTACATTAGCACTCTGATTGTAGCTATTTGGTTTATTTTTGGTGTTGTTGTTTTTCAATTTTAATTGCAGATTACAATTAATTTCAAATTAAAATTTTGATATCAAGTATAGAATAGATAATCAAACAGTTGCTTGGGCACAAATTAAATTCTTTGATAATCACACATATTACTGTTGTCTACGTCATGACACGTCATAATAAATAGACGATGTTAGTCAACTTGGCAACCCCTCCCAATTACTTTCCATGAATTATTGTGTTTCATTTAAATATTGTCGTTAAATATAATAATATTCATAAATTGTTTTTCTAAAAGTGCAGTATCTTTCCACCCTAAAAAAAATCCTTTAAAATCCTTTAAAATTACCACTATCATAGGTTTTCAGGGGTGCTGAAAACGAAAATAACATTAAAAATTACAGGAAACGAGTAGTTTCCAACATATGAAGGAATTATAGTTTCAAAAAGTCGGGGGGGGGGTCACTTTCCTATATTAATTTAATGTAAAATAGCCACCCACTTTATGGCCACCGGGTAGAACAGCACAAAACCTACCTTAAAAAAAATTATTTTCTATAGGTTTTTCGGTGTGCTGAAAATGTATATCGCATTTAAATTTTCTGCAAATAAGTAGGTTTCTAGGTATTAAGAAATGTAATTCTTTATGTTATAAGTAGTGGCCATTGTTGTATGCGCAAGCACGCACATATTTTTTTTAAATAGTGTCTTTAAATATAATAAATAAGAATATTCATAAACTGTTTTTTTTCTTTTATTTTTTTTTTCAAATAAATATGTTTATTTACCTCAATTACACTAAATAACCTTTGCAAATGAATTTGCACTATCGTAACAGTCGTTTGACTTCTTGCTGGCAATGAAATTTGGTCTTCACCAGAATTTGGCTTCCCAAAATTCCAGATTTATTTATTTATTTTAGGAACGTTTTTCAACTTTATACTTTTTAGGGGCTATTTTATTTATTTATTTTTTTTATTATTATTTAATCCTAACCTGAACTTTACCGAAACATAATCATGTGCATGCTTAATGTCGTCTGCAGTCTTAGATAATTTTTTTCATGGTTTTTAAATCGTAAACTGTTTTACTAATTTCCAATCTGTTTTCTAAATTGCAATCAGAAACAATTGTGTCTATATAAAGATCCTGTTATGTAGGATGAAGCATTTGGTGTTCACACATATTAAACTTACTCGATCCATTTAGTTTTTTTTTTTTTTTAATTTTAATTTTAATTTTTTTTTTTTGTAAAAATGTGTATGTAAACAAACATATTTAAAAAAAAAAAGTTATTGTTAAGATAGAATCGATAAATCGATTTTAAAAATATGTCCTTGTAACTAAAAATAATATTATTTACTTAATTGTCATGTCACGAATAGTAATATATCCAAATATTATGAAAATTCATCAAGTAGAAAGTTATTTTATAGTTGAAAGTAATTTTTACGAAAAATTGGGTGGGATGATTGCATTTTTCATAGATGTTTTAGGTACTTCTACAGTTTAATCAAGACATTAAAAAATGAAAATATCGAAAAAAAAAACAAAAACAACTTTAAATTTCTCTGAAAAAAAAATTTCACTTAATTTCATCAAGTACTTTTTTTTTTTTTTTTTTTTACAGCGAAAAAACAATTTGTTATGATACCGAGCAAAAGGTTCGATTTTTTTAGGAAAAAAAAGCTATTATTACAGATAGGGAGGGAGTGTCGGCGCTTTAACTGGAGTTATCTCCCCGTGGCATGCCCCATACATTTCATGATGGCTGACTTCAACGCGCTCTCATAAAAACGTGTTTTTTCGCTGTAAAAAAAAATAAAAAATACTCGATCAAATTAAGTGAAAATTTTTTTCCGGAGATCTTTAATCCAAAACGGATACGTACAATTTAAACTTTTTCCGATATTTTCATTTTTTGATGTCTTGATTAAACTGGACAAGTACCTCAAAATAAAAGATTGCAGTTACCTCCCTTTGATTTTAAGTTAGCCGGTAAGATTTCAAAGACAAGGGACATAACCCAGAGGCTTAAATGTTTCTATTTACAATGCCTCCCCACGGGACAGAGTTAGACACCAGAGTCGTTTTTTAACGTGGAGAAAGGGAACAAAAATAAAAATGGTCTCAGTCGTGAAGGATTTCTCCTCCACTGACAGAGAACAAGAAATTGAAGTGCAGCATCTGAAGAACAGATACTACACTTTCAGATATTAAATCTTTTATTCATATTAAAAATACAGTCAAAATCAACGATGAACAAAAAACGTAGGCACATTGATCTTGTCCCGAAGGCCAGAGGCTTAAATGTTGGCCAACTTTGAATGGCAACCAACATTTTAGCCTTCGTAGTTGGTAAACTCTTTTTTGTTTTACTAAAAACACGATAGCAGTTATTGTACTTACTTGAGAAAATTTCGTAACATTTTAATATATTACTATTTTCGACACAATTTAGTAAGTAATATTATTTTTGGTTACAAGGACATACTAAAAAAAAAACTTGATCTGTCGATTCTATCTTAAATAGCTTAAAAGATTTGCAAATAAACATTTTTTAAAAAAATGTGAAAAATTGGTGATTGTAAGATATAACTCGACATTTTAAATATGTCGTTTTATGCGAAAACTATTACGTACCCAATTTCCATGTCGAAAATAGTAATATATCCAAAAATTATAAAAATTTATTGAGTAGAACAACCGCTATTTTTTTTTCTAAAAAAAACGGGCCCCAACCCTAATTAGACCCCGTTTCTTAGTGTTTTGTCCGAATGAAATGAAACTTTGGTCATAACTAGTTTATCATATTCAAAACATCACATCAAAACACTAGGGTCTTTGGGCTTTTTTTCTCCGTTCTACAGCATATGTTCTGGATGGCCTCTCTAGAAGTGTAAGCCATTTTGAGTTTCAGAACAGTTTCAGATGGTTCGCTGTTACACACAAGTCCTGGGAGGTGACTTGTTTGTAGTAGACAGTTCCACAGAACAAAATATTCTTACCGTGTCGAAACCCGAGAAAGAACATGTGAAATTGCTCCAGAAAAGGTTTAATATTTATGAAGCAATTCTGGTTTCTGATTGGTTTGTAGCAGAACGTGAATTAATTTGATTCGTCAGTTCTTAGCAGCATCGTTTATAAATAGAATCGTCCGACTGTGTGGGATCATACCCCATCAAAACACTCTTTTGATGGGATGTGTCTCCTAGCGGCTTCGGCTGCATGGAGACAGGGTAGTACCAGTCAAGGATTCGTCACTTGACACTCAGCCCAACAGGTGAGGGGCCGGGAACCGGCCCAGCACCTGTTGGACTGAGGTACACCGCCTGGGTAATACCTAGGAGGTCCACCCTCCCAGGCCATGCCACCGGGCTTTCCGGTGGGGCAAGTTTATTGCTTGCTGCCTGAGGCGCCCCGACCGGGGAATGCCGACGGGGTTACTCAGGCAATTTTTAAAATTGCAGGAGTGCCCCTCCTTTAGGGGAGCCTGCGGGGTTCCCACTTTCCGGCCTTGTGCCACATTTTGCTGAGGTGGGCAGCAAATAAATATCTACCCCATTAAAACCTTGTTTTGATGGGATGTGTCTCCTAGCGGCTTCGGCTGCATGGAGACAGGGTAGTACATGTCAAGGATTCGTCACTTGACACTCAGCCCAACAGGTGAGGGGCCGGGAACCGGCCCAGCACCTGTTGGACTGAGGTACACTGCCTGGGTAATACCTAGGAGGTCCACCCTCCCAGGCCATGCCACCGGGCTTTCCGGTGGGGCAAGTTTATTGCTTGCTGCCTGAGGCGCCCCGACCGGGGAATGCCGACGGGGTTACTCAGGCAATTTTTAAAATTGCAGGAGTGCCCCTCCTTTAGGGGAGCCTGCGGGGTTCCCACTTTCCGGCCTTGTGCCACATTTTGCTGAGGTGGGCAGCAAATAAATATCTACCCCATTAAAACACTCTTTTGATGGGATGTCTCCTAGCGGCTTCGGCTGCATGGAGACAGGGTAGTACAAGTCAAGGATTCGTCACTTGACACTCAGCCCAACAGGTGAGGGGCCGCGAACCGGCCCAGCACCTGTTGGACTGAGGTACACTGCCTGGGTAATACCTAGGAGGTCCACCCTCCCAGGCCATGCCATCGGGCTTTCCGGTGGGGCAAGTTTATTGCTTGCTGCCTGAGGCGCCCCGACCGGGGAATGCCGACGGGGTTACTCAGGCAATTTTTAAAATTGCAGGAGTGCCCCTCCTTTAGGGGAGCCTGCGGGGTTCCCACTTTCCGGCCTTGTGCCACATTTTGCTGAGGTGGGCAGCAAATAAATATCTACCCCATTAAAACACTCTTTTGATGGGATGTGTCTCCTAGCGGCTTCGGCTGCAGGGAGACAGGGTAGTACATGTCAAGGATTCGTCACTTGACACTCAGCCCAACAGGTGAGGGGCCGGGAACCGGCCCAGCACCTGTTGGACTGAGGTACACCGCCTGGGTAATACCTAGGAGGTCCACCCTCCCAGGCCATGCCATTGGGCTTTCCGGTGGGGCAAGTTTATTGCTTGCTGCCTGAGGCGCCCCGACCGGGGAATGCTGACGGGGTTACTCAGGCAATTTTTAAAATTGCAGGAGTGCCCCTCCTTTAGGGGAGCCTGCGGGGTTCCCACTTTCCAGGCCTTGTGCCAAATAATGCTGATGTGGGCAGCATTTAAATAAATACCCCATTAATATGTCCAAAATATTGCAACAGCCTCCATTTAGCTTTTTTTTTGGGGGGGGTCACCCTGTATAGACAAAAAATATTGCACGCCATGAAAAAGTAATATTTGTTCAGAGTTATGTCCTCTGTGTGTGAAAAATGCAATTTTACCTAGTTTTCCTTAAAAATTACTTTTAACTGTAAATAACTTTCTACTCTTTGATTTTACATAATTTTTGGATATATTACTATTTCCGACATGACAATTAAGTACATTTTGCTTAAAACGACATTTAAAAAAATCGACCTTCGACTCTATCTTAACAAGCACCAACAATTTCTTTAACAAGTAAATAAATATATTTATTTATAAAAAAAAATCAGTTTTCAGATATTTTTTATTTATTATATTTAAAGACAAGGTAAATTTTTACTTTCTTTCCATTTTAGCAATCACCTTTGTAATGACGACTCTTAGAGGTTTTTGAGTTTGCTGAAAACGAATATTGTATTTAAATTTGCAGCAAACAAGTAGTTTTCCGGAAAGTAAGTAATGTAATTCCTTATGTTATCACTGGGTGACCATTAATAGCATAAGTAATTACATTGCTTAATATCGGGAAAACTACTTGTTTGCAGCAAATTTAAATGCAATATTCGTTTTCAGCATTCCTGAAAATCTGTAAAAGTGGAAAGAAAGTAAAAATTTACCAAAAACAATACTTAAATCAAACAAATAATTCCTGGAATGTAATTGAGCGGAGTGGGATGAGGTAGCACAAATTGACGTATGAAGACAACAGGAAATGGCTTGAGTAAGTTACTTGGCATGATTGCAAATTCTTCTAAATATAAGATTAAAACAGTAAAATTATTTGAAAAAAAAAAAAAAAAGGTGCAATAAAAATGTAAGGCTTGATTTTCGGCGCTTCTACACTATTGGGACGAAATTTCGGAATTTCACATGAAAACAATGGTATCATATTTTTAAAATGATTATATCCAAAAATTACGAAAATCGATAAGGTAGAAAATTAATTATTAAAGAAAATAAAAATAGAATTTGATGAAAACGATCGTAAAACACAGGAGAGTCCAAAAGGGAGGTAATTTTCCGTTTCGATTTAAACAAGATGGCGGTAATTTTTCACCTGCTACCACAATTAAATTTGTTGCTTTTTTAAATAATTCAGTAATATTCAGGTAATTCCGACTGCATAATTTGGAAACTTCTATTGTAACTTATTAGAATTGACAAACAAATCAGTGGAAACCATTGTTTTTTTTATCTGAAAACTCCATTTATCGACTACAAACTCTCGTCCCAATAGTGTAGAAGCGCCTGATTTTTTTTTTAATGCCCCCTCCAGTGGAGTATTGAATTTCAGGTAAAACAAATGGTACCTACATAATTGTCGTGTCGCAAATAGTAACATATCCAAAAATTACGAAAAACAATAAGGTAGAAACAACTATTCATGAAAAACAGTTCCCATAAGGGTAAAAATAGTTTAGATCAAATCATTTGCTGAGTTGAACCTATTGGGTCACGTGACATAAGCGAAACTCAGTTGAAACTGTATAACAGACATAATTTATTCAGAAAACAAAAAAAAAAGCACAATATATACATAATTTGCGAATTTTTAAAAAATAATTTTTTTAACTTTTCAAAAAAAATATATAAAAAAATAATTGATTGAATTTGTGAGAAATTGAAAATCTAATTACCTCCCCCCTGTTATATCTGCAATTCAAATCGGTAGATTTTACAGGTGTCTTTCTTTTTATTTCACGAATAAATTATTTTTCTATTTTATCGTTTTCTGTAATTTTTAGATATGTTACTTTTTGCGACATGACAATTACGTGGGTACTATTTGTTTTACTTGAAATTCACTTTTTTTTTTTCGTTATTATAATATAGAAGCTCCAAAAATCATTTTGCGCAGTCGCCGGAAGTGAGTTCTGATTTAACGTTTTGTAACTCATTCTGATGTCAAACGTCATGATTAATTTGGAACAAAAACTTTTGACTGCCTTCCATGTTAACAAAGTTGGGCGCATCAAATTGGTTATGAAAAACAAAAACAAAACCAAAAAAACAAATAAACGCCGTGGACTGTGGAGAAGATCTGTCAAGGTTCGTCTGAAGAATTTTGCTCCCTCTCTATTTTTGTTTTATTTTCGTCCTTTTTTCAATGGATTTTTATCAAATGGACACTAATCTACGAGATTAAGAAAAAAAAATATACAAAAAAGCCAATATTTAAATATTAGTAGGGATGCTTAGTTTCTAATGCAACGTTCTAGTAAATCGATCACGCATTTTAGAACCACTCGACGTTTTTAGGCCAAATTTCGCGAATGTAGCCATTTTAAAAGTAGTTTAGCCATTTTTTTTTTTTTTAATTTTTATTTTTAAAAGCGAAAGCTAAAATAAAAAGGCCAAAACTGCTTTTAAAAAAGGCAAAATGTGCAAAATTTGGCCTAAAAACATCGCGTGGTTCTAAAATGGATGATCTATTTACTATAACGTTGCATTAGAAACTGAGCACCTTCTGCAAATATTCAAAAATTGACTTAAAAAGATTTTTTTTGATAAAGACTAGTGTCCATTCGATAATAATCCCCTAAAAAATTGAAAAGAAAAAAAAAAGGCAAAAAAAAAAAGAATGGAGAGAGAGGCGAGATTTGCCCGTCTACAGTGCCGCGTGCTGCCGCGATGTATTTCTGCTTGTTTTATATTTAGAAAATTTTCTGGTTCTTGTCAACCTAATTAAAAAAAAAAAAAAAAAAAAAAAAAGTCTGTATTTTTATTTATTTATTTATTTTTTTTTAATTAGGTCGAATTCTAGCCAAGCAGTAAGCACTGATTATTTTTTGTGCTTATTCAGATTGGCACTTAAAATGGCGGCAATTAAAAGCAAAGAAAATACAGAGAAGTCTGTATGATGTACGTGCTCGTTACAGAACAAAGTTATCATATTCCAAAAATCACATAAATTGATCAAGTAGTTTTATTTAAAACTAAGGAAATCGAAATTTATGATTTTTGGCGAGTTTACTACTAACCTGCATAGAACATAAGGTTGACTTTTTTACGTCTCAACTTCGATTTAAGTTCTCTCCCCTTTTTTATTTCATCGGATTTGATCATGGCTGACTAAAACACTATGACTCACGTAGTCTGATATTTAACTTTCTTGAATAATAAAAAAAAATTCAATTAAATTATGTAATTTTTGGAATTCTAAACTCCACCCCTCTCTCTCCCCTATTCTGTGTGCAAAAGTTTATTCTCACATAGTTTAGAACTCTGGCAAAGCGAAAAATAGACACAACATCGAAAAGTGTTGATTAAGGCAGGTCATCCCATCTTCTCGATTGCAAAATTATATTGTGCCATTTTGCTGCCCAGCCGAGCCTGGTAGTTAAAACTTCATAAGTGGTGGGAAAAAAATCTTCTGTTACAACACCCTAATTTCTATCAAGTTTTGTTTTTCTGTTAGAGAACCAAACAAGACCTTCTAGAGTTGGATGTCTG
This sequence comes from Euprymna scolopes, assembly GCF_053919585.1. Lineage (NCBI taxonomy): Eukaryota > Metazoa > Mollusca > Cephalopoda > Sepiida > Sepiolidae > Euprymna > Euprymna scolopes. The sequence continues at coordinate 62,147,431 of NC_136522.1, forward strand.
ACTTTTTCTGTTCTTTTATTTTTAGAGAAGTTTTCAAAATCTTTTTGCAAAAAAATTTGGTGCTTGCTAAAATATTCCACAAATTTCTTTTTTTTTTTTTTTTAAATATGTGGTTTTAAGCAAAAAATAGTACTTACTTAATTGTCAAGTCGAAAATAGTAATATATCCAAAAATTACGAAAATTCATACAATTGAAAACTGCTATTGTGTTTTTAGTAAAAAAACAAATTTCTATCGTTATGGTCTAGAGCAGTACGTCAACCATTAAAGTTTCAAAAAGGGAGTCCTATATTCGCAATCTTCAAGGTGTTCGCATCTAGGGAAAATGCAATTTTCTCCAATATTCCGTAAAATTTACATTTAACTATGAATATTTTCCTACTCAATGAATTTTCGTAATTTTTGGATAAATTACTATTTTGGGCATGACAAGTAAGTACTGTTGCTTTTGCTTAAAACCAAATATAAAAAAAATTATCTGTCGACCCTATCTTAACAAGCACCTCTGTTCTTAGAGGAGAGAGAGAGAGAGAGTTTTGTTTGATGTGATTTCTGTGAAAAGGGTGAAAGAACCACAAGGACATTTTTTCTCTCTCTCTCTCTCTCTCTCTCTCTCTCTCTCTCTCTCTCTCTCTTTCTTCCTCATATCTCTCTTTCTCTCCTTCTAATATTTCTCTCTTCCTCCTCCTCCTCACCATTCTTTAGTTTCTCCTTATCATTCTTTTTCATTCCTCTTTTTCCTCTTCTTTCTCTGTTCCTCCTCCTCTTTATCTCTCTTTTTGGTACTCTTCTCTCTCTCTCTCTCTCTCTCTCTCTCTCTCTCTCTTTTTGGTACTCTCTCTTTTCTCTTTGCTCCTCTTCCTATCTCTCTCCCAGGCGTGAGCAATGTTCTAGTACGGTAAAGAGAACCTACCTTCTTTGCAGCAGTCTTGGCAATGTTTGCAATGGACATGGGGCTAGCTCAGCGGAACATTTCTTAATTAGTATAGAAGGCGGTGAGAGTTTTACCTATCTGCAGTTGTTCAGTCAGCATATTCTCTCCATGTCTAGAAGACACTGCAACTAAAGTATACCGCTTGACATTCGTTTGCGGGTATATTGATCAATTACGAGAACTTTCAAATACCATACTTGTGTCAAATGTAATCAAATTTTAATTATCTATCTATAAATAGGATAGCGTGTGTGTTATTTATTTTGTGTCTTACATCTTTTGGTCAAGATCAAAGTGTAGTATCTTGTTCTCTTTCGGTGGAGGAGAAATCCTTCACGACAGACAATTTTTATTTTTGTACCTTTTCTTCACATTAAAAAACGACCCTGGTGTCTAACTCTGTCCCGTGGGGAGGCATTGTAAATAGGTACATCTGAGTGCCTATTGTTTAATTTAATTCCATTTCTTGTAATAAATAATTTTACCAAGAATTCTTCTTAAGTCTTGGTTTCGGTTTCGATTATAGCTGATGACACTCAACTCATCTATTTCTTTTTTTTTATATAAAAAAGCATAGGAAGGGAATTCCAAAGTCTAGCTGTTTGAGGGAAGAAACTATTAGAATAGAAAGCTTTCTGGCATTTAGGGACATCAACAGTGAAGGGGTTAGATCTTATTTGGTTTGTCGGGATATGTACCTCGAGGGGGTACAAGTGAAACGAGTTCATCAGAACACACTCCATTAAAAGGTTAAAGGTTACAGGTTTAAAGTAATGATAGCTTAAAAAAAAAAAAAATAATGTTCAAGGGAGATAAATCTGTTTCTTTTAAATTTTGAATTATTTCCCTTAGAAATTTCTAGTTGACGAAAGGTAATTTTTAAAAAGTCGGTTACTGAGGCGTAGGTGTATCAGAAATTTTTGTTGGAATTTTTGACGCCCCTAACACGAAACTGCGAATAAAATATTTTAAAAAACTCGTAATTTCTCTTTTAACGTGGGCTGTTTATTTTCTTTATGGATTATACTTCCAAAATAAACTATTGAAGTTGTATATAAAGTAATAGAAATATTATTTTTTTATTTTTTAAAAAACAGTAATGAAATTAATTGAATTTTACGAGCTCAGTATTTTTCAATTTTTAAACTTTAAAAATCTATCAATTTTTCTATTGATTCTATTTTTACGATATTTTCAGAGTCAATGTGAAATTTTATGCTCTTTCTAATAAACCGAATATAATATTTTAGTAGGCAAACGTTTTTTTTTAATTCACGACCCCCCCCCATTTTGAAATGTCTATTAAAAAGTAAATAATTAATTTACTCACCAAAGTTTTATATATCACAAATTGAAGATAAAAGGTCAATAAATAATATATTCAATTTTAAAACAAAAAAGAAATGTTTTTTAGAAATTTACCTATAAAGTCCGAAGTTTAAACCCCTATTTTTTAAAAAACCACCCTTTTTTTTAATGAAACATTGATCTTTGCTCCTTTAATTGAAAAAAAAAATTACGGTTTGAATTACATTTTTCGAGTAGTTTTAAGTTTGGAAAGACAGGGGGTCGAATTAATTCACGCCTCCCATTTTGAAATGTCTATTAAAAAGTAAATAATTAATTTACTCACCAAAGTTTTATATATCACAAATTGAAGATAAAAGATCAATAAATAATATATTCAAATTAAAAACAACAAAAAAGTGTTTTTTTAGAAATTTACCTATAAAGTCCGAAGTTTAAAACCTTTTTTTTTTTTTTAATCATTTTGTTTTGTTTTTTTTTTTAAATGAAACCTTGGTCCTTGTTCCTTTAATTGAAAAAAAAATTAGGGTTTGAATTACATTTTTCGAGTAATTATAAGCTTGGAAAGATAGGGGGTCGAATTATTCAATATTTTTCATCGTCGTGATAATAAAGGTGTTCAATTTTTATTCAGGAGAAGTTGTGGCTAAACGACAACTGAAACGAAACAAGTGAACCAGTCATGTATGTTTACTTAGCTGGTTTTATTCTTACAGTAAGCACCGTATAGGGAGCATTGTCCTAGTGTAAGGTTGTTCTGACAAACCTCTAAAAACAGATGCCTCCTCGTAGGCATTCATTCTTCAGAACAGTAGTTCTGTTCAGAGTTGTAAAAACAAGGCAACTATCGTGTGAGTATATATTTTCATTATTTTTATCACTCTCTAAAGGAAAAGGTAATAGGGTCATTCCAAAAGTAAAGCCTCCTATTTTTTTTTTTTAACTCAAAAAGGTTGAAGAGCTACAAAGACGGGAGTGGTATCATAAAAAAAACAGCGACCTTTTGTGCTCCAGAATTTATTTTTCTACATAGTCACCTCCATTCTCAGTGCACTTTTGCCATATATTCAATGACACATCTCTGCTTCTGACGCACGTCAATTGTTAGAGAATGGAGAGAGAGAGAGAGGAGGGAGAGTGTGAATTACAGTGTAGACATGTTGACAGGAAGTTAAGATCAGCTGATTGGATTGCGTGTAAGTCGTGATCAGGTTAGCTGAATCGAGGAGATTTGGTTGCGACTTGGACGACAGCGGACGGCTTTGCCGTTGTTTCCTCCCCTTCTCTGGGGATGGGGAATGAACGCTGACGTGGTAGAAATAAGACCTAGAAGAAAAAAACAACACAGGCCAAATTCACTTTCCACCTTCTGCAAGACATCTAGGAAAGTGAAATAAACTATAGAACCAATTTCTTGTCTTGGTGTGAAATAAATCTTCGTCCCTAAAAACAGGTATCAAGTCTCCCTCCTAGACGAGAATTTCCAGATGGACCAACAAAATGGCAGAAGGTATGTTCAAATGACATGTCACACACATATTCACACTTAACAGCATATGGACATATGTAATAGAAAGACCACTAGACAGATCACACGCCCAACGACATTAACTCTGATAAGATAATCAAACACTCAATCTTTTATAAATAGACACGTTTTAATATATCATCTCCATTCCAATTTCAACCAATATACAACAAACTCTCAGTTATGATACGACAACGTAACACAATGATAGAGGTTGTTTTCTTAAGAGTCTCACACTGTCAATATCTGCAACAGCAAACTAAGTCAGGAATGTATACGTGTAGTCATCATAATGGTGCAATCCCCTATGATCCATTCAGGCGGAATGTAAAATAGGAAGCTTTATTTTAAGAAAGCCCCTTGTATAAAATAAACTGTTAGTCCAGTGGTTCACCTCCAACTCCACCCCACAAACCATTCCTCTCAAATTTCCCTTTATGGACAGAAGCCATACTCATTAATCTGAAAATCATCCCTTCTGATGTCCATGATATAAAAAAAAAAAAACCCTACATAACTCTGATTTCACTCCTGCTATACTAATTAAATGCTCCACCAAGCTGGCCTCTGTCCTCTCTAAACTCTTCAACAAATGCTTAGCCGAGTCTAGCTTCCCTGACAGCTGGAACATTCCTTCCGTTGTGCCAGTATTCAAGAATTTGGGTGAAAGAACTCACCCTCTTAATTATCAGCGCCCCAACCAACTTTTCACTGAAATCTTTGAGACATTAATCAGTCAAGCATCTTGTAAGTGCTAAGCTTCTTTCTGACTAAGCATTTTTCTTAGACTTTATAAAGTAGACAGTGAAGATTCTATACACAGGGGACATAACTCGGAACGAATACTTTAGATTACTTCAATACTTGTAATATTTGTTGTCTATAACAATAGGTTTTTATTGGCCCCCCCCCCCCCACAAAAGGAGGGTGGATCTGTAAATTCACCCTTGTCCGTTCGTCCGTTTGTCTGTCTGCACTTTTCTCATTTTTGGAATTTTTTGAAATTTTGCACAAACATTAAACATGATAGGAGTAAAAAAGTAACAGAACAGATTTTCTGGGAAAACTCCAAATCAAAGGTGGCTTTCGGGTTTAAAATGGCTAAAATTGACACTTTTACGCTTATAAAAAAAAAAAAAAAAAAAAAAAATGGATGCCTTGGATTTTTATAAAACTTTCTGAAAAGTTGTAACTAACTGATTTCTATATAATTTTGTTTGTCTATACTCCGCAATAACTCTTGGGTGTGCCCCAGGGGTTCTTTTAGGGCTAATAAAAACACTCCATTTTCGGGACTATTTTACCATATTTGTCCAAAATTTTCTGTGTATGTCTATTTAGCAGTTTTGCATGGTGCTAAATTCAAATTTAAATATGTTAAGGCTTTGGAGAATTTTGGGGCTAAATGGGGTGGGGTAGGAGCAAATGATGGACTTTGTCATTTCTTTTTTTGGAGGGAGGACTTTTGGGACTAAATGTGGTGGGGGGGGGGGGCAAATGCTGAACTTAGTCATTTTTTTTATGCCTCATTCACTGAGCATTCACGGGGGACCATGCATGCTTCACTTGTTTGTGATAAAAACACAGTAGCAGTTGTTCTACTCAAGGAATTTTTGTATGGATTCAGGAAAGCCCGTTCTACTGTGGATATTTTAAGTGTCATCTCTGGACGCATATATCATGCACAGGTTAATGCAGAGGAAGCTAGGGCAGTAGCCCTTGGTATATTCAGAACCTTTAACAATGTCTGACATGAAGGGATTCTCATAAAAATCAAATCATATGGCATTTTTGGATAAAGGCGTAACATAATCAGACACTTTCTTACAAGAGAAAAATCCAAGTTGTCTTCGATGGCTGTAAGTCTAAAGAACATGGTATTAATGCAGGTGTGCTCTAGGGGGTTAGGGTTAGGGTTAGGTGTGCTCTAGGGGGTCAATCCTTGAACTTTTATTGTTACGGATATTCATAAACAAGCTCCCCGATAAAGTTGTATCCGAAATGGGTATATTTGCTGACAACATCGCACTCTATAATAGACCCGATGGAAAAAACAAAGACACACATATAAAAGGCAGTGGAAGAAACCCTAGAAAATGACCTTCAGTCAGTAGTGGAAGGGGAACGTAAATGGATGATAACATTTAATGCTACTAAGATTTAACTGCTTTCCTTTAACGACTACAGAAACATTCTCAACCACCGATTGCGACGACAAATACCACCCTATCTGAGAGTTCATCCTTTAAACTCCTCAACTTAACATTCGCAGGCAACATGAAATGGAACAAATACATCGAGGTCATTGCGAAGGCTATTGCAAAGAAAGTAGGCTCCCTCTACCATGCTAGAAAATTACTCACACCTGAGAGTATCCTATATCTTTTACCAGGGCACCATTCGCCCATGCATAAAGTATTGTTGCTGCATCTGTACTGGTTCATCTACCACTAGTCTCTCACTCTTAGACAGGATCCAAAAAAGTCCCAAGTCTAATAGATTCTGCACTATCTGCAAAATTCCAACTTCTGTCTCATCATCGCAATGTTGTATCTGTGCGCTTGTTTTACGAGTACTTTAACGGAGTGTGCTCTGATGAACTCGTCCCACTTGTGCCCCCTCGATGTGCATACTCCCAACTAACCCAACAAGCAGCAAAATCCTATCCCTTCACTGCTGAGGTCCCTAAATGTTGAAGTCTTCTACTCTAGTAATTTCTTTCCTCTGACTGCTAGACTTTGGAATTCCCTCCTTATTTCCTGCTTCCCTGATTGTACTAACCTGCAGAAGTTTAAATGTAATGAGACATCTCATTGCTCAACTCCCCACTACCCCCTGTTAAGACATGATCTCAAATAGCTACCTCTTACGTCCGAATGACATGATGCCTTGTTTGAGGTGAAAAGGGGCAAAAATAAATAAACCAATAAATAAATGCTGAAATAAAATGAAAACAATTTCAGAACATTAAATGTATACAGGTCGGCAAATAATAAAATTCTACTGTGTTTGATATGTTTCTGTTTTGTTAAGAATTTCTTGATTGTTAACCAAATTGCTCAATTACTTAATGTGAGATATTTTATCTCACCTGTTGTTTGCTGCAAGAGAGTGGCAAAAAAATTAACATCACAATTACAACAAAGAATACCTCTAAAATTCGACACAAATTTTATTCGTTTTTCGTTGCAAAAAAAAGGAAATGTCTATTTTGCCTCTGAATAGAGCCGGTTACAACCCCGAAAGGTAATAGTTCTTTTATCTTCATCAGGAACTGGTATTTGGGTACAGCACTGTTCGAAGTTTAGATTAAATACAGCCGTTTGAAGGGGTTGGTATGATACGTTCTGATGAAAAGATTCATTTCCTAACTGGAGTCGACATTACAGAAGTTCATAATGTTCATTTGAAGGAAAAGTCATTAATGACAGGTCGATAATTCTGACCTTTAAAAAAGTCTCCAGGATATATATGTAGCAGCTGACATCCGCTACAACACAGGCAGGAGCTACTTCTCACAACTTTGAGATTTAAAATCCATTTCTCCCTGGCTTATCCAATCACAAGCCAGCTCTCAATCACGTGACCGGGTATATAAAAGGCGAAATCACGAGCCTTTAATCTCTTTCTCATTGCTTTGCCCAGAAGCACATATCGCCTGAGTCTTCAGGGAGCAGAGTTTGCCTGGGCTTAGGCCCCAGCCAGAACGTGAGTACTACGAGCTAGCTATGGCTCTCTTCAAACTACCATTCATTTCCACATGCTGTACCCACACAAACTTTATCATTCTACAGGACTACCCAAACGAACATTCTTTGTCATGCTAAAGAACATACAACTTACGCCAACACGTCAACACACTTTTTCTTTTAATCTGTTTCCTTTGCCCCGTCGACTACTAGCTATAAACACGTGTGGACTGAACTGTTCTCTTCTTCAACAAGCCGGCATGATATTAATTCTATTTTCACACAAGAACACTTCAACCTACTAATCCGTCTTTCTTTTATCTACAAACGCCACTAATGAAGATAACAAATAAAGTTGTTTATTAATTGTTAAAATGAGACTTCATTATTAACTAAACATATACAGTAATCATTATTAACTAAACATATACAATAATAATCATTATTAACTGAACATATACAATAATGTTAATAATATAATAATAATAATAATGTTAATATAATAATAATAATGCTACATAGAAAAGGGCTGTCCCCTTTCCATGTAAATAAGAAGAATACTAGATAAGTAAAAATGAGATAAGGATAAGCCTAGAATCGAACTCTGTCGGCAAAGTTAAGAAATGGAATGTTAGAAATTAAGTCTATTGTTAATTCTTTTAGAAATCTGAATATTAAATATGTCAGTAAAAGAATGAACAATGCAAATTTAATCATATTGTTTAAAAATAGATTAGATTAGAATTGAGGATTCTTTTGTTTGTCAAAAGTGTTTTGGACAAACATATGTAAAGCCACGTGAAATTGGTTGTGTTTGAAAAAAAACACTTCTGACGTTATAGACAAAGGACATTTCTTCATATTATGGGTTCGGATTTTAGTCAGGGAGAAGTCAGTCAGCAAGAGAGCCGGAGAGTTTGTCAGTTAATCCCTCGGAAGCAAAGGGAGAACATTTAGACTATGTAGATCCAAATTTGAATTGCTGACGTCAATCGACCTGTCGATAAGATGAATAAAGAAGTCATCATTGTGTTGTAATTGTTGTCTTGTGTCACATCCTTCATCACAAATGAAAGGTAATGTTATAATGAACATTTTGTAACCTTTTGAAGATTATGTGTCCCCGCCCCCATCATCATAAGTGAAGCATCTCCCTCTCCTCTAATATGTGTTAAAAGACCTGTACTATGTATAAATGTCTTCTCTCCCTCATCATCACTATCGTTATGTCTGTATTATACGAGTCCCATTATATATGTGCCTCAATATGAACTCTGTGTCTTCTTTAAATATATACCCCTGCTATGCAACAATAATAACTTAGCTTAATCATTGAGGCTTTAAAATAAAGTCTAAAAGAGACAGAAAATTAGAGGAGTCAAAATGCCTCATATCCAGAGAGAGTTGAGTTCCATCCTTCTCGTTCGGCTGTTTTTTTTTTTTTCTGGAACTGTCTGTAAAGAGAAAAGACATTGAAAAACCCGCCAAGCTCATCTCATCGCTGCCGGTTAAAACATCGACCAATCTGATTGGTGTAAACAAAGAGAGTGGGCAGCCAAATCAGCCAACAAGGAGCTTGCTTATAATTGTAGAATTTCTCACACTAAATACAGTTATGAAAATTACTTCTATCACTAAGGCAATATTTTCCAATTTCTGACAAATCATGCTAAATAGAATAAAATAAAATATGCCTTTGAATTGTAAAATACTAGTTTGTTATTAAAAATGTTAATGAATTTGGCTTCAAGGGAAGTAACTCTAATTTATAAAATGAGTTGTTTCCCTTTTATTGATTTTGTTTTTCCAAATTTTTATTTATCCATTTAACCACCTTTAAAAAAAAAAAAAATGTCGGAAAATTGCAAAATAGTAAAAATAAATGGAAGATCAGTTTCATACGAGAAAGACAAACACAAATTTTTTAAATATATTTTTAATATCCAATTTCTAGAATTCTGAACAGTGAAAAAAAAAAAAAGTGTGTCATTTTCTCTTATTTTCTTTTAAGATTATCCCATATTTTTTTTATATATGTCGAATACAATAAAAAAGGATTTAAATTAAAACAAGAAAGAAATTAAATTTTGGAGGTGACAAAAAAATATTGATTTAAAATCCGAAAGAAAACCATTTTTTTTTTTTAAATTATTATTTCGTGCTTGTAAAGATGAAGTCGACAAATCAGTTAAAAAACAACAAAAAAACATGTCGTTTTCAGCAAAAAATATCCCGTACTTAACTGTCATGCCGAAAATAGCGATATATCAAAAAAATTCGCAAATTTATGGAGTAGAAAGTTATTTATAGTTAAAAGTAATTTTTTTCAGAATGAATAGTTTACACACAGGGGACATAACTCGGAACGAATATTTTAGATTACTTTAATACTTGCAAAGCAATAAATATTATTTTACTAAAAACACAATAGTAGTTGTTCTACTCACGGATTTTCGTAATTTTTGGATATTTTACTATTTTTGACATGATAATTATGTACGTAATTTTTTTTTTTTTTTTTTTTTTTGCTTAAAAAAATCTCTCGTCACTATCTCAACACAAGCACCTATTATTTTGTAAGTCGAATGCAGTACAACAGAATAAAGAATTTAGTGAGGGTGAGGTAGGGAGATGATATTTGAAGGAACAAGAAAAAGGTAAAAAATAGTTTCAAATCCGAAAGAAAAAGTATTTAAATCTTGTAATAAAATATAAAATATTCAGTGGAAAATAAATGAATAAATAAATAAATAAAACATTGGTCAAAATTTTACTTTTTTTTTTTTTTTTAAACAAAATAAAAAAAATCATTTTTAATTTATGAAGAGTTCAAAGCTGAAAACAGTTCCTTAAATACAAAAAAAAAAAACAAAAAAAAAAAACATTTAGGTGCTTATTCAAATTGGCACTCATGGGGGCATTTGAAATTTAAGAAAATACAGAAATGTCAATATGATGTGCGTACCAGTCAGGGGACGAAAATTAAAAATCACGTAATTTGATCAAGTAGGGTTTTTTTCTTCATCATCATCGTCATCATTCAAGAAAATAAAATTTTACCTTGTTTCGATGCGGGTAAAAAAGTGAGATCAACGAATCGGTGAACAAGGGCAAATAACCTATATGCACCTAGAAACTGCCAAAATAACCAATGATGACCTCCCTTTACTATGTTCCTTAGAGAAGTATAGTTTCATCTGTCACTTATCAAAAAATTAAAAAAAATAAAAACAAAAGGCAAATTTATTTTTTTAAAAAACTCCTTGATCATTTTTTGTGATTTTTGGAATATGCAATTTTCATTCCGTGACAAGTAGGTACAATATAAAAATTTCGGCCAATTTGAATAAGCGGCAGCTACTAGTATTTGGAGAGCACGGAAATATCAACGGAAACACCACAAAACTACATTTAACATGCATATATTACAGAAGTACGCAATATTATACGCAATATTATGATCTTGGCAGGCTTGCTGTTAAGTCCCGGCAAAGTTCGACAACTCTAGAAGGGTCACAGTATTTTACGCCGTCAAATCACGAATATTACAAATTATTATTTTTAAAATAATTTTTAAAAAAATATGTAATTAATATAAAAAAAATATTTTAATATTAGAAGTAAGCACTTGATTAAATAAAGTAAACGAACAAAATATACATTTTTATATATTCATAACTATTTATCTAACAGAAAAATAAAACAAGTTTTAGAAGGTTGTGCTGACAAAAGAAGAACCCTCTTCTATGCCTTCCGGAAGCGAATTACTTCCCTTTAGTTTTTATCCTATGTATGAAATGGAGAACACGTGGACTCGCTTCTCCGCGTTGTTCTTAGTGAAATAAAGCTTACTTTAAGCTTACTCAGTTCTCCTGTCCTATTTATCACAAAAGTGTATTATTGTCTTAACAGAAAAACAAAATAAAATCTGAAATAATGAACCACGTAACAAAATATAAATTTATATATACAAAATGAAACAATTTTGAAAATTAAACATTTTTTAAAAATTAAACTTTAATAATTTTTATTTTAAAACTAATAATTTGTAATATTCGTGATTTGACGGTGTAAAATACTGATGTGACCCTTCAAGAGTTGTCGAACTTTGCCGACTTAACTGCAAGACTGCCATGATCTTTCGGTATTATTATACAAACACCGTGACAGCGAATTAGTAAAAACAGACGTAGTATTCTGTTACGTTTCGGTGTGCTGAACACGAATCTGAAAACTGGGTTAGGGTTAGGGTTATTATTAATAATTCGCTGTCACGGTATTTGTATAAATTTACCGATCTTTCTACATAAGTTAACACGTATAATTACTTAATAGATACAAACACAATCGGTGATTCTACACTGTCAGAACGAAATTTTGTAGTCGATAAATGGACTTTTCAGATAAAGACAATGGTTTCTACTGATTTTTTTTTTTTTTTTTTTTGTAAATTCTAATAAATTACAATGTTAGCTTTCAAATTATGCACTGAATTATTAAAAAAAAACAACACACCTTTAATCGTGTTAGTAATGGAAAAATTGCGTCCATATTGTTTTAATCGAAACGGAAATTACATTTTTGAATTAAATCGTGTCTTACATAAGCAAATACGATCGTTTTCTTCAAATTCTATTTTCTTTAATAAATAATTTTCTACCTCATCGATTTTCGTAATCATCTTTAAAATACGAGGAATAAGTAAATACCATTGTTTTCATGTGAAATTCAATATTACGATTTCAGAAATTTTGTTCTGATAGTGTAGAAAGGCCACACAAAAAAAAAAAAGTAACAGAACGGATTTTCCGGGGGAACTCTTTTGTGTTAAAATTGACACTTTTGTACTTATAAAAAATTGATTCCTTGGATTTTTATAAAACGTTCTGAAAACTTGTAACTAACTTATTTCTATATAATTTTGTTTGTCTATACTTCGCAATAACTCTTGGGTGTGCTGCTCCAGGGGCTCTTTTAACACAAGACAACAAAAACACTCCATTTTACCATATTTGTCCAAAATTTTCTGTCTATGTCTATTTTGCAGTTTTGCATGGTGCTGACTGCTGAAGCTGAACTCAAATTTAAATATATTAAGGCCTGGGGGACTTTTGGGACTAAATGGGCGGGGGGGGGGGCAAATGATGGGCTTCGTCATTTCTTTTTATTGCATGGTGCAGAACTCAAATTTACATATGTTAAGGCCTAAAACTGCACCGTTTGTTCACTTTCACCAGGATTTGACGGCCCCTTGGGGACTTTTGGGGCTAAATGAGCGGTTGGGGGCGGCAAATGCTGAACTTAGTCATTTTTTTATGCCTCGTTCACTGTGTACTCAGGGGGTACCATGCATACTTCACTTTTTTTCTTTTCTTTTTTTTTTGACGGCTTAATGGCGAAATTTATATCATCGTAAGTAATTGACGCTTTAAACTAAAAGTTTGTTATAAAGACAAGTTGATCGAATTTGGTGCAAGGGAATCAACTCTTATATAAAATGGATTACCTCCCTTTAATTTTTTTCAATTATCCAATCAAGTCGTATCGTGTACATGAGGGGGGGGGGTCTGCACGTTTTGAATGCTCTATTTTTCATTAGATTTCTGAAAATATTTAAAACTCAGATTTTTTTTTTTGTAATTTTTTAAACTGACGTTGGACTCATTCAATTTAATTGAACACGGCTAAAACTATTGTAATCTTACAACTTCAGTGACGTCACCAGTCAGCGTTTTTGAATACTTTGATATCTAAATGCTTTTTTTTTTTTGTACAAAAAGTATCACTAGGTGTGTCAGAAATTCCGTGAAAAACATTGAATAATTCCACCCCATTTTCCAAGCTTATAACTCCTCGAAAAATGTAATTCAAGCCCTAATTTTTTTTTTTTTTTTTTCAATTAAAGGAGCAAGGTTTCATTAAAAAAAAACAAAACAAAACAAAAACAAACAACGTGGTTTAAAAAAAAAAAAGGTTTTAAACTTCAGACTTTACAGGTAAATTTCTAAAAAACACTACTTTTTTTGTTTTAAATTTGAATATATTATTTATTGATCTTTTATCTTCAATTTGTGATATATAAAACTTTGGCGAGTAAATTAATTTACTTTTTAATAGACACTTGAAAATGGGGGGGGGGGGAGGCGTGAATTAAAAAAAAAAAACGTTTGTCTAAAATATTATATTCGGTTTGTTGGAAAGAGCATAAAATTTCACATTGACCCTGAAAATATCGTAAAAATTGAATCAATAGAAAAACTTTGATAGATTTTTAACGTTTAAAAATTGAAAAATACTGAGTTCGTAAAATTCAATTAATTTCATTACTGTTTATTTTGTAAGTATAATCCATAAAGAAAATAAACACCCCACTTTTCAAAGAGAAATTACGAGTTTTTTTTTTTTTTTTCATATTTTATTCGCAGTTTCGTGTTAGGGGTGTCAAAAATTCCTACAAAAATTCTGATACACCTAAAGCATCAACACTTATCAAGGCCAAGAGGCCACCCGAGGATAAGGATTAAAGAGTGTACAGTAGGCAATTCAATTGGACAATAAAGTAATCATTAGTAATGGAAATTCGATTTAAACAGTTCAAAGAATTAGATTTTGAAAAAAAATAAATAAATAAACAGTGCAAAGAATTCGAATTTAGAGTTTTTTTAATTAAGGATTCGCTTTAGTTTATTCTCAAATTCAATTTGACGACCATTTTACATGCTGGGCCGCTGGGGATGTGTTGGACGACTCTCAGAAACTGACTTCCAAAGCAGCCTATCTCTGCCCAGGTATTTATTTATCCTTTTTTCTCCCAAGTCAATCCTTATCAGTTCCTCTCATACTTTCCTTGGTCTTCGCCTGCCAACTGTCCTTGCTAACTCAAATGTCCTACGTCTATTAAATCAGACGCTCTCATCCATTCTTTTGTCATCATGCTAGGTTTAACGTCCGTTTAACAAGCTCGCATGTGTTGGACGGCTTGTAGAAATTGACTTTCACGTTAACCTATCTCTGTCCAGGTATTTATTTATCCTTCTTTCTCTCCAGTCTTTCTTTATCAGTTCCTCTCATATTTTTATCAGCCTTCTCCTACCAACTAACCTTGCTACCTCAACTGTCCCACATCTGCTCAGTCAAGTTATCTCATTCACACTTTTCGTCATCGTGTTTGGTTTAATGTCTGTTTTACATGCTGATATGTGTTTGACGACTTTTAGACATTGACTTCCAAGCTAATAAGTTATATCTGGCCAGGACTTTATTTATCCCTCTTTCCTGCGGGTCTATATTCATCACTTCTTTTCAATATTTTCCTTGACCTTCCCTTGCCAACCGACCCTGCTATCTCAACTGTTCTGCATCTACTACACCCAATAACTCTCACTCATTCTTTCGATGTGTCTATTTATATAAGATTATTGTGGAATATTTTTTGTCAGAAACGTAAAACAAGAATCAGTTTTTTTCTTCCATCATTCCTTCTAATAAAATTTAAAAGTTTTTTATCATCATCATCATCATCATCATATTCAGCGTAACATCCGTTTTACATACTAAGATGGGTTTGACGGCTTTTAGAAACTAGTCTAAACTAAACTAGCCTATCCTTGACCAAGTCTTTATTTGTCCCCCATGTTTTCCTTGGCCTGCTCCTGTGAACTGACCCTGCTATCTCCACTGTGCTACATCTACTAACCCAAGAACTATCACCCATTCTTTCAACATGGCCATACTATCTAGTCTCTGTCACACATCACCCTATAAAGTCCAGACTCAACATTCCTCTCAGGTCATCAGATCTAAATCTGTCTTTAAGAGACACACTACACATCCATTGACTCGTTCTCATACCATTTCTCTCCATGCAACGCATGTCCTCAACCCTCACTGGCTAGACTGCAATTCATCACTTCATGTTTTTCTAGAGCTTTTCCCGTCAACTAACCCTGTTACCTCAACTGTCCTATGTCTAGCCACACGAGAGCACTCCTCCAATTTCAAATCCAGTATCAAACAAATCAGCGTTGAGTATTTACTTTTTATAAACTTATCCTTATCTCCGTAGTTCTTAGTTTCTTAACACATTTTGGCCAACTTATCCTCTGGCCTTCTTCTGGTCATTAACCACGATGGGATAGAAATGTTGCGTTACATCCTCCTGCGGTGGGAGGGAAGTAAATAATTACTTTCCACATCCATATCATTTCTCTCCATGCAACGCATGTCCTCAACCCTCACTGGTTAGATTTCACTTCCATGCATCATCATTGGGCACGGCAAATTCGAAAACCTGCTATCCTTCCAGATTAGCGGAATTTATAGACTTTTATCGTATTTGTTATGTCGAAAACAAGACGTCAATAAAAATGTAAGGGAAGTAACTGCAGTATGATTTTGGTCAAGATCAAAGTGTAGTATCTGTTCTTCAGATGCTGCACTTCTATTTCTTGTTCTCTTTCGGTGGAGGAGAAATCCTTCACGACTGAAACAATTTTTATTTTTGTACCTTTTCTCCACGTTAAAAACCGTGTCTAACTCTGTCCTGTGGTGAGGCATAGTAAATAGGTATAATTAAATAAAATTTATAGATTTGAACGTATTTGTTATTTGAAGAGAATAAGTCAATAAAAATCCAAGGGACTGCAGTCTATGATTTTGACAAAATAATCGTAAAAAAATCAAGCAGAATTAAAAATTACTTTTCGAGTAATTTTTCACCCTAGCGCCAAGTCATGGTCTCCACTCGATCCAGTACAAGACGACCCGTAGGTAGTTTTGTCTCATTAGAAGAAATGCAACATCTACATCTAACTTAAGAACTCCCATTCGTTCTTTCAACGTGACCATACCAACATGGTCTCCTGTTTTGCACATGCTGTTCTGATTTTATCTTCCTTTGATGTCATCAGAATGAAGACTCACATTATGCACCTATTGTATCATTTCTGTCCATGCAACGCATGTCCTCAACTCTGACCGGCTAGCTTTCACTTCCATACATCTTCACACTGCGTACATAAACTTTTCCTTTGATGTTAGCATCTCCTTTTGAGTTATTTAACGCAAAACATGGATATTTTAAACAATTCGGTTAATAAAAGTACAGAATAGTTAACACTCAAGAACTCATAATTCAAATAACACAATCTAATATATAAAAGGCTATATGTCTGTCTGTTTGTCTTCATATTTTCAAACTCTATCTCCTCCGAAACTAAAAGCCGCAGAGAGACACTAGGGGCCTCAAATGATTGGATGTTTTATGGGCCGTTCTTTTATGGGGCTTTAGCCAGTTAAAATTGTTTTTAAGGGGTCAAAATTGAAGAAGTCGTTATATATTTTGTACATTCATCTTAGTTTATTTTGAATTTCGAATTTTTAATCAGTTCATCTACGTGTCACGTTGGACCAGTGGTAACGTCACCAGCTTTGAATGCTACAGTTTTGCTTTTGGTTCTAGCTGATGGCACCCAAATGCATTTTTTTTTACCTTTGAAATCATGACTATATAATAATATATACGAAATCAGGACAAATTAAAATATCATATTTAAGCGTATTTTAGTCACAGGTAAAGCCCCCCCCCCGACTAGATTATATAAAATTCTTTACTGAACCTGCAGTTTTAATGTGTTCAAAAGATGTAGCCAATAATCACCTTCATAGCTGCACTATAAAAACTACACAAGACACGTTGATATATAACTCGGTTAAGCTGTGTATGTGTGTGTGCGCGATATTGTCCCATAGTATAGAAAAGACCCCACCCACCCACCCACATTGTCCGTTTGCATCAAGTCTTCAGATTATCTTCTCAACCCAGTCTGCCCGACCAATTTTAATCTCTCTCTTGGGCGGACCTCCGAGCTACTAACTGTTGTTAACTATCCCGAACTGAAAACTGTCCTTATAAAACTAACTCTGGCTCCTAAATTCATTAACTCAAAATCGGAAATCCTATATCCGATCTTTTGTCTTAGTCACTGGCACAGCTAATTGCTAGAAACTGATAACTTCAGCAATTGCCCTATCAGCCACTCCCAGCTAACTATTTAGAAACTGACCACTGAACATCTTGTTCAAAGACCTCGATAACCCCTCCTCCTCCTCACTAACCTAAATTTCTATACTTTTGCTTTGCTGATTAATCATTTCCTTCCATTGTCGGAGATGGGGGCGGGGGGGTACTTGCTCAGAGCGCAGGGGGGGGGGGCATCCATATTTGTAAGAGTTTTACCATTTACAAACAATCTTACAAATCGTTTGTGCATTTTAAAATAGAAGGGTGCTGCCATTTTGCTTGATTTTACAAATTATTACGTGTTAACTATTTTGTACTTTTACCATTTCAAAAACTCTTACAATTGGTTTGGTAGGGGGGGATTTCATTTTAATATAAGTTTTTGTATTAGGGTTTGTGTTCCTTGATGTGTTCCTGATATAAGTTTTTATGTTTTTTTAATATATAAATTATGTGTTATTTTTTTTTAGTGCTTGTGTAGTATAATTCAATTTTTTTTTTTTTAAAACGCACTTTAAGTAAAAACACTATTTACGTACTTACATGTTATATCGAAATTAGTAAAAAATTCCAAAGATTATGAAAAAATGATAGAATAGAAAAATAATTACAAATAAAAATAAAATTCATTGAATTATAAAGATTTTTTCGTATTTGATATGTTGAAAACTTGAAATCAAAGGGAGGTAACTGCAATCTATGATTTTGAGGTACTTGTACAGTTTAATCAAGACATTAAAAAATGAAAATATCGAAAAAAGATTATATTGTATGTATCCGTTTTGAACTGAAGATCTCCGGGAAAAAATCTCACTTAATTTGATCGAGTATTTTTTTTTTTTTTTACAGCGGAAAAACACGTTTTTAGAAGAGCGTGTTGAAGGCAGATATCTTGGATTTTTTCTTAATTTTTGTTTGGAGTTTAGAAACGTCACGGGGAGATAACTCCAGTTAAAGTGCCGACACTCCCTCCCCATCTTTAATACTAGCTTTTCTTCCTAAAAATTTAACCTTTTGCTCGGTATCATAACAAATTGCTTTTTCGCTGTAAAACAAAAACTACTTGATGAAATTAAGTGAATTTTTTTTTTTTTTGCATAACTTCATTCCATAACGGATACGTGCAATATAACCTTTTTTTTTTTTTTTCGATATTTTTATTTTTTTAATGTCTTGATTACACTGTACAAGTACCGATTTTGACAAAATAATCAATCCACCATTTCAAATTAGAAAATGGCGGACCAGTAATAATTTTATTTTATTTTTTTATGTAGAAATTAGCTCTAGCAGAACTTTTAATGAATCCTTTTGTTTGTAATTTTTACTAATTTCGACATCATATGTAAATATGTAATTGTGTCTTTTACTTAAAATGCAGTTTTTGAAATCACAAGCACCAAAGTTTTTTTTTAACATTAAAAATTCTTTTTATTTAATATTAATTTTTCTTTTAAATATTAACAAGTCGTCTAATATTTATTTTTTAAAAAAAGTTGTTTTTTTTATAGCATCTATAAAAAAAAGACAAAAAAAAAATTTTACATAAAAATTTAAACAGATTCGAATATATACATACCTAAAAAGTTGAGTTTTTTCTCGCTCTGACATTGATATTAAAAAGCCTACTAATTTTCTGTTTAGAAGTTATTAAAATGAACTTCTTAATATACTCAGTTATGAATATGCGAGTGACTACACAATGGTTAATGAATTTGCATATTCCTTTAAAGAATGAACCTTAATTATTCATTTTTATGGTTCCTCATTAGAAGATTGGTTTCATTTAACTATTTTGCTCAATTCTATTTATGCATATTTTCTATATCGTGCATAATTGTGTATCATTTACTAACATGTGACCTTGCCTGTGTGAGTAGGAAAAAATCTCTAACAAACTCCTCTCTGAATTTTTGGTTTCCAAACTGGAAACTTGATATATAGGGCATTTGGACCTTTAGAACACTTTTGATTTGGTTTTTAGCGAGTAAAATAGCTGCTAAGGGGTCAAAATTCTTTTTAAAAAGTTGACTTTAGCCTTGCATAAGTCGACTATATTTGTTTATTTTTGCATATATGCTAATTAAATATTTTAGGTTAAACATTTTTGCATTTTTTATATACAAATGGATTTAGATCATATGCTTACGGGATGATTTATTTATTTATTTTAAAATTTTTCTCCCAAACAAGACATATTGTCACTTTGATGTAGGGGGCTACCATCAGGGACCTAAGTTCCAGGGGTACTATGTAGGGAGTTTAGCAGCAAAATGTCTGTTCACATTACACTTGAACTTCTGCATGTCAGTACAGTTGGGGAAGCAGGAAACCGGAAGAGAATTCCAAAGTTCTGCAGTTCTGGGGAAGAAGCTATTAGAGTAAAAGGTAGAAGGCCTTCCTACATCTAAGGATTTCTACTGTGTAG
>NC_136522.1:62172339-62199839 GCF_053919585.1 Euprymna scolopes
TTTAAAAAAAAAGGAAAAACGCTGGCATTTTGGAAAAGACATTCTCGAAATGTATAAGATACTTACCACCCTAGTTATATTAGACAGCAAGTCCATATTAATCGATTTATGTATTTGATTGATTTTGAAACATAAATAGATATACACAAAGATTATAAAATCAATAAGATCTTTGTTCTTTCGTTTCTGTTTATACCCTTCAATACCTCAGTATCGCTAACAGCCTTCTTACACACTTGCATATTTGTTTACCAGCAATGCTTCAAGCAAACTATCTTTTCCTTTCATAATGAATAAATAAAATGTGGTGTGAGGGGAGATATCTTTTCTTGTAGGACCATTGTTGAAAAAGGGGCAGATGGGAGCGTATATAAAAAAAACTTTTTTTAATTAAAAAAAAAAAAAAAAAAAAAAATTTTTTAAATGAGAACATGAAATGTATAAGATTGAGCACTAATGGGTGAAGATGAAACTAGAATCATTGATAATTTTTAAATTAATACCAAAGAAAAAAAAGAAAAAGCTTATTTTTTAAGGAAAAATTATCTCAATTTAACTTTTAAAACGAAAAAAAAAAATTTTACTTAAAAATAAATAAAAATGATCAGTTATATGCATTGAAACGGAAAAAATAATTCATACTATCAACATCAAACTTGAAAATCATTTCGCTTAATTTTAGATGAAGGCCACCCTACAGCAAGATCTGGTCATACTTTTCGCCACACTAGATTGATTTTGGTTGGCTGGTATTATTTTAAAGTTTTGTTATAGTCAGCTTCCTAATTTCCGATGTAGCACAACTGGAAGCGGTGACAAAGCACATCAGTTCCTCCACTCTTTTTTCTCTCACACCTATAAATTATTTGTTATTTTGATTTCAATAATTTTATTTTTATATTTTCATAAATATATATTTATTATATAAATTCCAATTTTTTTTTATTTATTTTTTTTTTACTTTAAAAAAAAAAATAAAAAAAAAAAAAAACCCAAAATTTTTATTTTAGTAATTTCATAAACATATTTCTAATAAAAAAAAAAAATAAATAAATAAAAACATTTTTTTATTTTGTTATTAAAATGTGCAAATAAAGACTAATTGTGTTATTTTCATTTGTATAATTTTGATTATGTTTATTGTATACTTTTTTTTAATAATGTCCCTATATTTTATTTCAATAAATCGCTTCACAACAGAAATACTGAAGAACAATAAAAGTGAAGGAACTGATTTGCCCTGTCACCGCTTCTGGTAGCATTACGCCGGAAATTAGTGAGCACATTAACTGACTATAACCAAAAGTTTTCCTTTTCCTAGACCAGTTCTGCTATCAAGACATGAGTAAGTCCCTAATATTTAACAAAATAACAATGCTTTTAAAAAATGGTGGAAATTAAATTGCTGAAAAAAAGTTTCAGTCATTTTTAATAAAATGATAAAAAAAATGATTTAATCAAATTTCTTTAAAAAAAAAAAAAATAATAAATAAATAAATATTTTAAGAAAATATGAATGATATCATTTTGTTGAGTAAAAAATGTATTATTTATAGCAGAAAATAAAATGTAATATCATTAGTACTGATAATAGTATTATCAGTAACAATATCAATAGTAATAATAATAATAGCATTAATAATAATAGTATTAATAATGATAATAGTATTTTCAGTAACAATATCAATAGTAATAATAATAGTATTAATAATAATGATAATAGTATTATTATCAATAATAATACTAATAACATTAGCATATTTGCACTACAGAAATTAATGGTTAAAAGAAGTTGATGTATGGTTTTCTTTACTACAGGCTGCTTTATGGCACAGCTGAGAAGCACAATTGGAGGCTGATTGAGAAATGTTTAAATTTTAGAGATTTGTTTTAAAGAAAATTAAGTCAAATAATATTTGGAAATACATGGAATGACTTTCTGACACATGAAGAATATATGTTAACAGATAAATAAAAATACATATTTTATTGTGGAAACTAATTACCGAACTAAATAAAAACAAAGGGAGGTAATTAAAATGTCTGATACAAAAGGGAGGTAATTATGATGCCTGGTACAAGATGTGATTCACATTTGTAGAAAAAAAAAAAAAAATTTTTTTTTTTTTTTTTTTTTAAATATTTAAATTTTAAAATATTTTTGTTCTATCACTTAAAATAATTTTTTTTTTTTTTTTTTTTAATTTGTATCACCGAGCCCTAAAGCGGCCTATAGTATAGAATGGCATGAGTTGGTTTTGATGTGAACACACGTATAAAGAAGTTATTAACTGTACTCTTTGTGAGATACGGATCGGTATTTGAAGAGAGTGAAATCAAGATGATGATCTTCAATATTAATAATCATGCAAATTAAATTCATGACAAAATCCTTAGAAAATAATTATATAAGGTTGGTGCAAAAACAATGTCATTTATACATACATACACACACACACATATATATATATATATGCATACTTCAGAATAGTTTTTATTTAACAATCAGTTGTTATCGAAACGTGAGATTGTAAAGTTTACAAAATATTACTGGCAGTAATATTCTATAAGTTATCCCATCTAAACGCACACAGAAACACTAATATATATATATATATATATATATATATATATATATATATATATATATATATATATATATATTAAATTGTGATTCAATGAATTTCAAAAAACTCATTGAAATGAACTGAAGTGGTTAAGTTTCATATCAAAGAATTTTTATTATTCTAAGCAAGACAAAGAATACTTTAGAAAATTAGAAAATTTTCTAAAACATTCTTTGTCTTGCTTAGAATAATAAAAATTCTTTGATATGAAACTTAACCACTTCAGTTCATTTCAATGAGTTTTTTGAAATTCATTGAATCACAATTTAATATATATATATAGCTGAACATCAAAAAACGCCATTATTTTTGCGTCAACCCAATTTATATATATATATATATATATATATATATATATATATATATATATATATATATATATATATATATACATAAGTAATGAAATAAAAAGGATGTAGTGTTTACCTGATATACACAATGATAAGCTTCAATCTAATATTTACCAGTATTTATATTTAGATAATTTAATCCCAACCGAATAAAAAAGCTCAATATGCAATAGAGAGTAGAGCTTATTATAAGAGAAATAAAATTTAAACTGTAAGTTGAAATTTACAATCAAAATTTATTGTTTGACTGAATACTCCAAAAATAATTTACAAATATTATGCGCGGTTTGTTTTATATATATATATATATATATATATATTTTTACATATCCAATATCTTTTAACTTTTTTATTTGGCAATTTATAACTACAATAAATTGCGGTTTCACTTAATGCCTTAAATAGCAAATTCTAGCATTGCTACAAATATAATTTGCTGATTTCCTTATGTCCTCTGATGAGAAGAATAACAAGAATAGCATTCTTTGAAACTGCGTGGAATAACAACTTTGTAAATTGTTTTTTTGGAGTATTCAGTCAAACAATAAATTTTGATTGTAAAGTTCAACTTAGTTTTAATTTTTTTTTTCTCTTATATATACATATATATATATATATATATATATATATATATATATATATAAATTAAAAAAAATATGAGGGATAAAAGTTGCATAGAACTTTATTTTATCATCAGATCAATAAGAACGAAAATAGGAATTCGAGTATGAAAGAACCTCTTTAGGTCATGGCGTTTCTAGAAACTAATGCTTATTAATCTGATAGTGAAATGTAACTTGTATTCCTCAGCTTTTTTTTCTTTAATTTATGAATTGCTCCTCTTAATCGGGTAGAGCTTTTATTATCTTGATAGGTTTGCTTTATTAAAGATAACACCCTTTTCAGTTATATATATATATATAATTATTTTTTTTTACTATAATAATTAAATATATATATATATATATATATATAGTATGTTTATTATACAAACATTACTGGTTACATATGTGCATATATGTTTCAGTGAAATCTCAATTTAGAGAGAGACCCATGTCATCAGACTAAAAAAAAAAAAAAAAAAAAAAAAAAAAAAAAAGAGATCAAAGTTATAGATACTTAAGTAACTAAAACTATAATATAGCCGTCCCCCTCCCAAGATACCTTGACCAGGGCTGGATTGTATTTACCTTTCTCCCCCCTCCTCTCACTCCCTATTCCTTCACTTTGCCACACCTTTACCCCTCCCCCCAACCCCAGCTACCTGCCCTCATGAACTAAACACCCCCACTTTTTTTTTCAGGGTTCTGAATCACACTTAATTATTTCTTTTTATATACAAAATGAATCGTTTCAGTGTCGCTTCGTTTTTTGGTCTGATGAGGTGGGTCTCTCTAAATTGAGACTCCACTGAAACATGTATGCACATATGTAAAAACATAATGTTTGTATAATGAACATACTAGATACCTGCTCTGTCCTCCATTGAACATTCTTTAATAAACACACAGGTTTCAGTGGATGTACATGTGGGAAAACAAAACTATATAACCAATATATGTATACATAATTAGTTCTTTTTGGAAAAAGAAATCCAGCAGAGTGCTCAATTATAAGGAAAATCCGAAAATAAGAGGGTATCATTTATATTTTGTTTACAGAAAGTTTAGATGAGACAAGTCATTGGTACCATCGGTTTCAAACATGATAATTAGGGACCGTTTTAGATACCCATATCAAGCTCTCTTCAGCCAATACTACTCACTGATGAGTATTGATGGGAGTATCTAAAATCTGATTAGCTTGATGAGTATCTAAAACGGTCCCTAATTATCGGGTTTTAAACCAACGACACCGATAACTTATCTAAACTTTCTGTAAAGAAAATATATATATATATATATAAGAAGCAAATAAACACAGTTGAAATTTGTTATGTGCCTAAATTTTTTAGATGAGGATCGATAATTCGTATTTGGATACATACCGTTTTCGTCTTGAGTGTTTTTTTTCCTCAACGTTTCAGTCAATGTAACTTCTGACCTTCTTCAGTTTTATCTTGCGATCACAGGAATTCGGTTGTAAAGTTACACTCTTCTGGAAGTTGAAGGTTCAATCCTCAGTATGGGCGGTACTCAAAATAAAATTGCAAATTACTTAGGACTTCTATCTATTCATGGCTGACAGAACGTGAACATGCTACCCCTGCGAATTAAATAAAGGGTTCTATTTAAAATTCAGTGAAAATTTTAGAGTATGATAAGATACACCTGAAGAAGGTCGAAGGTTACATCAACCGAAACGTGAAAATAACACTCAAGATCAGAAGAGTAGTTTGATTATGAATAAATGAAATTTGTGTTTTTTTTTTCCTCAAATAATACTTATAATTATTATCAATGATGATGGTCTTAAAAAGTTATGCAAAATAAATCCATGAAACAATCCGTGAAAAAATATTTGCGGAAAAAAAATATATTTAAAAATAAAATAAATTAATTAAAAAGCAAATAAATACAAATTAATTTTTTTTTTTTCCTTATAAAAAAAAAAAAAAAAAAAAAATTTTTATATTGAGAAATCATCAGCAGTCAGGGGGGGGAGGTCGTTCCATGTCATTTCGCGTGGCGTCTCAAAATCCGTAGCGGCGGATGCCAGTTACCCTTCGCACCACCACCTACAACCACGGCCAACAAAATAGTCTCAAATGATGGAGACGACAATGACGGTGGCGGTGGAGATCGAATCTCAGATTTTCATTTGCATGTCGGAATAGTTGAAGAAATTTTCGATTTGTTTCTTGGCCAGCGTCTTGTTTTGACTGACAAACACGAGGCCAGTTGTGCCCTTCATGATGTTCACGATTTGCTCCTGACAATATCTTATTACATCCTCCCCGCACAATTCGAGGCCAATCACGGGACCTAAAATACAATGGAAGAACAGAAGAAAAAAATTAAAGATAGCAATTTTTTGGTAAAAATTTTAAAGTTAAAACCAAATATCATTATTTGTACTCAACAAGGAGTATTTAAACCCAGTGCATCGTTTTTTTGCAGGTCAATATTTTTTTTTTTATTTTGAAATTGCTATGAAACGCAGAGAAGTGAAATTTGGTACACAGGATTGGTTGGTTGGTTGTTTTTGTTTTACGGCATATCAACCCTTTTCGGGTTATTTAATGCCGAATCCAAAGATTTTGAAGAAAATTTTTTTTAATAGAATATATTTGTTGTTTTCACGTCGGTTTCTATTTAACCCATAGTTGGGACTCTAACAGGTACTACCACTCTGGGTCAGAGTGGACCTGGGAGCAATGGTAATTAAAGGGTGGTTCCACACTCCCCAAAGCCCACAAGCTGGGGCCTCACCACTGGATATAGTTTAAGGTCATATCCAGGACCCCCATTGAGAGACTTTTACTCTCTGCAGGGGGGGGGGGGTAGTCGGCGTATTCTAATGCCCCACCGACAGGGCCGTGGTACACAGGAAGGGCATAACAAGGTGCCTTTATTTCCCTGATTTTTTTGGAACTTGAACAAATATTTTGAAAATTATGCTAATTTTTCTATTTTTTGGTAATTTTAAGTGTGTATCACTTTATTGCAAGTGTCTAAAAATGTATATTTTCGGTAATAAAAAGACAGTTATCCTCATTTTTATTGTTGTTTTCTCACCACGTTTTGGTCAACTAAACCTCTGGCCTGCTTTGGGTAGGATTGAAATCACTATCTTGAGATTCAACACCTCTCCCCACTGCCCATTGTGCAGGGGATAGAGGCATTGGCCAAAACGTGGTGAGACAACAACAACTATGGAAGGCAGTAATTATTAGGAATACACTTAAGAGACTCAGCATTCTTATCCTGTCACGATTAAGCACATGAAGAAGGCCAAAGGATGAGTTGGTCGAAATGTAGTGAAACAACAACAACAACTATGAAGACAAGGATAACAGTCCGCAAACAAACAAACAAACATAAATAAATACACAAATTACTCATCTCAAAGAATTCCAATAAAAAAATATTATATAATACTCACTAGGAGTTCTCACACAAACTATCATCAGAGGTTACTCACCAATAATAATCAATGGTATTCCCTGGAGTTTGTGTGCCAACAAGTTTCTCCAAAGTTTCAGTACTCTCCTTCTCTTTCGATAACCTTTGCAAATCATATTGCATTATTGCAACAGCCGCTAAACATTGATTTATTGCTGGCAACATCCATTGGTCTTCACTGGAATCTAGGTGGCAATAATCCTCCCTAAGGTCAAAGTTTACTTTGCACTTATCCAGTGGGGATCTGATTAGTACTTTCTCTCCTTGGTTTTTCCATCCTCCTCAATTTTTCACAACCATTTTGGGTGGTATCAGCAGAGTCTAATTACCTTTTACTTTTTAATTTTTTTTTTCATCCTAAACAAGGCACATTACTACTGAGACATAAGAGGCCACTGTGATTAGGGAGCATTCTAAGTGGGGAGTTATGCAGCTAGAAATTTGTTCACATTACATTACATTCAAATTTCTAAATGTTTCTACAGGTTTTGGTTTCAGAACATCCATTTTGTGGGCAGCAATTGAAATAGTGGTTTCTGTAAGCAATGTTAGTGGCACATGATAGGGTGTACCATTTGGTGTCTGTCGGGATTCCTTGAAGGTATGTGTTATATATTTGGAACCCTACGCCAGTAAGTAGCACTTGAGTTAGCTAGTGTGAATTTTCGCAATGGTCATGTTAGTACAGGGTAGAATGATAAACTGGTTGCCCTAGAAAAGACAACTTGATTCCATTTCCATTTGATGAAAACTGGCTTTCTTTTTTTGTTGCAGACCATCTGCTAGTTGGCCAGTTGTGCACAAATCCTAAGAGCGATAGAAGCTTTCTATTATGTCTGAAAGTGATACAATGTTCAACAAACAAGATCGGAGATGTGCTGCTGTAGAACTCATACTCTCTACCAATCAAAATTGTGACAACAGGACCATTGCCAGCACCCTCAAAATGCAAATCTGAACGGTTCAACGCTTGAGGGCACAGCTCTACAAAGTTTCTGGACACATTTATGGTCTTTGATGTAGTTTTAAGTAAGGGCCACATCATGCCAGCTCACATCTTCAAAGTCGGCTTGAAAGTCAACACCAAAATGTATCTGAATATGCTGAAGAGTGTGGCGATCTTCTGGTGCAATCAGGTGGCCGCTGGTTGTGGCAGCAGGACTCAGCGCCAGTCCACAAGTCCAAAGAGATCCAGGATTGGTTTCAGAAGGAATGCTATGACTGTACTCTTCCTCACTGGCTCCCTCCTCCCCCGACCTAAACTCGTTGGACTACTTCGTTTGGTCATATGTCGAGAACATCACCAACATGACCTCCACAACACACAAAGCCAGCCAAATTGCTGCCATCTGCCGAGCTCTAGTTGGTCCATATGAAAAAGGCATGCTCCCAGTTCTGGACCCATATCGAGGCGGTGATTGAGGCTGAAGGCAGCTACATTAAATAGATGTCAGCTCTACTACATAATCAAGTTACCTAAATTAATTTTTTCAGGAAAAGTTTTAAAATAATAATGCAGTGTTATTTTGTTTGGGGCGACAAATTTATCGTTCCACTCGGTACATGTCAGGATGACTTCGGAAAACACAAGTGTACCCAAGAACATATGATGTGAGGAAGCAGGGGAGGGGGTCAAACTAGGGGCCAAAGTGGTGTGTTGCAAGTTATTGATCACCCTGTTGCCGGATCAATGACTGCTCAACCACCAGAATTCTGTCCCGAGCGGTAATTCCAGTGATCAGTAAATGTCTGGTTATGTTTTGAGAAGAGTCCATCACTAAACGAAAGAAAGATGTAGCCACTGGGACATGAGGTTAACTCCTGTGTTTAGAGACTGGGAACAGCTTGGTTACACCAATTAGTTTGTGACGCAGGATTGTGCGCCTCTCGTTCCTCCACACATGGTTAAATATATGTACAGAGTGTCCCAATAAAATGTGTACACTCTTTAAATGACCATAAAAACCAACATTAATTATAATAAAAACTTTCATAAATCAAAATAGTAGCAATACACATGAAGAAATTGAAATGGCTTAAAATATCTCAATAATGGAGTAATAATCAGAAGAGCTTCATGAGTTAAGAAAAAAAATTTTCAATTTTTAAAATCTGATTAAAATTAAGGAAATTATGATTATTTTTGTGCCTTGCATGCTTGGATATTTTTCCCTTTTTTTTTTTTTTTTTTTTTTAAAACAAGGTCACCACTTATCAAAGCCCAAAGCCCACTCGAGGATAAGAGTTAATGAATCTAAGCTGGTAGTGGTAGATTTAGGCACTGATAGAGTGGGGGAAATTCTTGATAGTGGTTGTAACTAGTAGAGTGTCTTTTTTGTGAAAGTTTTGCAAGGGAATCATAGATTGGAGCTCAGAAGAGCACTTGCCATGAAAATAACGATAGAGCAGAGACAGGCCTGCAACATCTCTTCTTTAAGACCATATGCGTTTCATCACTTTTTTTTTTTTACACAACTTTTTCAGTAAAAATGTTATATCTTTGTTAAAACACAAGATTAAGCAATTAGATTTGCTTTTACGAGTTTGTGTAAAAAATTAATCAATTAAATGCAGTATAGATTCAGAAAGTTACTCCACAGTTCTGGTCATTGAAATATTAGGTGCATAACGTCAACTCAGATAAAAGGTTCATTATCAGTGTGATACCATAATCATCTGAGGTCGTTGAGTGCAGGGGGGGATAATGAATAGACGATAGAGATAACACAGCTGTAAAGTTCAACCGAGGTGGTCAAGTGCTGGGAGGGGGGGGGAGAGGAATAGGAAAAAAAAACAAAAAAAAAAACAATAAATGTTATGATAATTAAGGTTTCATTTGGTGTTATCTTAATTTAATGTTTGTTTTGCTTTTATTAATAAGTTACATGAAATTTTACCAACTCATTGAATTGTCTCCCCTTGTTCCAAGTGGAATTCTTTAAAAATAAACAAAAATGTCCTCCAAACCTAAAATGCACAAGTACCAAAATTATATGTGCGTGACACTATGCTCAACTGAGGTCGTTGAGTGCTGGGGTGGGGGGAATAGGAAAGAAAGGATAAATGACAAAAGAAAAAGAAGTAGGTTTAGTGAGTAATAAAAGAACTCAACAGACAATGGATAGGAATTTGTTCTTAACGCAGACAGAGAAAAATAAAAGTAAAATTTAATTTAGGATGTGACCGATGGCGATAAAAGGATTGAACAATGGACTAAAGATCGAACAATAGAAACAACATTTGACAGGGGTGGGCAGTCGTATGCTTAGTTAGTTGAGGCCTGAACGTAGAGGTGGACAGTTGGATTTTGGATACGGCCGAGAGCAGTTGGTCGCTTGGAGGCCCTCGAGGGAGATGGGGCGATGAACTAATGGCAAGTTATTGGTACGGCCTCAACAGAACGTACATGTGAACCTGAGCATATAGAAACATACAATCAATCAGAGTCTAACAGACATATCCAAAGTATTGGCATCTGTGTTTTTCCTGCGTTTTATTTTTATACTTGTGGGCCCGTGTGCGTCCCCATCTATGATCGCCAGTGAACAAGACGATGACAACACAACCAGAACTAGAAGATGAAGGAGAAAGCCACGGCACACAACGTTTGGGGTCGGGGGAGGGGGGATCACACCAGTACCTTTATTAGTGACATGGTAACAAAGAAAGAAAATTTACCCCCAGTTATGGCCATGTACGGTTAAGCCCACAACTGACCGAAGTAACATCTTCCCTTTTCTATCAGAAACATTGCTCTTGAAAAATGAGAAGTAAAGGACAAAAGTGGGAAAGTGAGAGTCATGGAACTGTTGAAAGTACATTCACAAAAAAAAAAAAAAAAAAAAAAAAAAAATTAACTACAGTTTTTTTTTATTGGAAATCGCTTGAGACAAGGTGTGAAGCCACTCGGTATAAGGGGCTAACAAAAACGAAAGATGATTATCGCAAAGACAGGAGATGACTATTGATCTTAATCTTGAAAAGACCAAGGTTGTAATCAGGAGAAAAACAGTGAGCAGGAAGAGAATTCCACAATCTTGCAGTTCTTGGAGAATATTACCTCTGTGGAATAAATAATTATAATAAATAATTAAGTTATCAGAGTTCTATATAAAGATTCGCGAGATTGATTATTCTTGTATGTTACATCAGCCGAAACCTTGTGCAAACAACTTCGTAGCGAAGAGCAATATTATGAACAATCGAATTAATTCACACAATTTATCAAAACTCGAAAATGCATTTTTAGTTTGCTAATAATTGTATGTTCATTTATTGAAACTTTCAAAATTCGTATAGAGTAAGTTTTTTCGAAATTGACAGTTCAAGATATTAACTTTGAACGAAATATTCTATTTAAGACTTTTTGGATATTGATTTAGTTTGTTGAAGCTCAAGATGAAGGAACCCACCGGATGCCAAATATTTATCCGCTAACACATATCACAACCAAGGGATCTTTTGTAAAGATTCTGATCGTCTCTTTTAGTGCAATTGTCTGAATCTATCTTACACCTGGTTCACCGGGAATAGTGGCTAGGTAATTTTGAAATTCTTTTTCATAAGTCTGGTTGCTCCTATAATACCTGAGATTTATACCTATGAAGTTTATAGTGGATACATTAGCCCCCCCCCCCAGGAATCCAACAAGCAAAATAATATTAGTAAACCTCGATTGTGGCCTTATTATTGAAATAAGAAACTGTATTATAATGCGATATCAAAACAGCAAACTGATGAAGACCACTAGACCAACGAATCAAATGAGCTGGAACAAAGGATGCAGGGAATAAATCAGACAATTCTGAAGAGCGCATACCATAATAGTATTTGTAGAAAAGAGCAAAACCATCAACATCAATAAAATAATTTTTGCTTAAAAATGCTTAAAATAAACTAAAAATTATTTTATTTTAAGCATTTCAAGTGGAGAAAATCATATTTTAAATGTGTCCAAAGTCTGAACCAAAGCCAAGATGGCGGTTAATCGGTTGCTAAAAAAAAAAGTCAACTCGATGACCTAAAAAGCGAATCGTCGGAATATGAAACGAAAAACGCAACATAGCAAAATTGAAAGTTTGAAGCCAAAATGAAAACTGAAGGCACACTTTGAAAAACCATAAAAATATTTTATTGAAAATAATGTGTTAACAAAATAATTCATTTAGAAAAAGGAACTGTCATTTTACTTAAAAAAAAATTTTTTTTTTAGATTTAATGTTTTTATAAAAATATTTTATGTACCAAAAACTGTTTTTCATAAAATATTTTATTTAAGACAATGTGTTAATAAAAATACTTTATCTAGAAAAAAAACTGTCATTTTAAATTTAATTATATAAGAGCGAAAATGTGTGTTAGTGTGTGCATTTTTTCTGTATATCTGTCACAGGCTTTTTTTGCCAGGCTTCTGGGTCAGGTCACTCCTTAAAACTTTATGTACCCCCTAGATAATAATATCTACCAGTTATGACCAGGGGTCACATCTATCTTTAATTTGCCCGACTTTTACGTGCTATTTTCGAGATTTTTTCGATCGCTGTGTCTGTTACGCTTTTCAGTAAAAAAAAAAAAGCGAATGCTGGGGTGGAGGAAACAGAAACTGGCTTGCAGCGCAAAACTTAGTTTGACCTTAATAAGGTCAAACATCACGCGACTTAACTTTCTCGCACCTGTCAATTTCACTTTATAAACGTTAAATTAAGACACTTTTCACTTCCTCTCCCCCTCGTGGCCGAGATGGTTAGGTGTCCAAGTTTTTTTCCCTTTTGTTTCCATCTTCGCGTCAAGGCTTCAGGGTTCAAGCCTACCTTCCTACTAAAACTTTTTTTTTTCTTTTACCCCTCCAAACACTCGGCCAACGTTTTTTTTTTTTAAAAAAAAAAAAAAAAAAAAACAGGGTTGTTTTGATCTGCCCCCCTGCCAACACACACACACCTCCAAACACCTGGGCAACGCCAGGTACCCCCGCTAGTCTATATATATATAAGGGGCAAAAT
Source organism: Euprymna scolopes (assembly GCF_053919585.1). Taxonomy (NCBI): domain Eukaryota; kingdom Metazoa; phylum Mollusca; class Cephalopoda; order Sepiida; family Sepiolidae; genus Euprymna; species Euprymna scolopes. The sequence goes on from NC_136522.1 coordinate 62,185,380, forward strand.
GGTGTGTGTGTGTGTGTGTGTGTGTGTGTCCTGCAAAAAACTTTCGACACAGGCAACAAATCCTGACCATTTTGGTATCATTTTGAAGCTCGGTGTCTTGGACGACAAATATTGAAAAATTGGCTAAAAATCTTCATTCCTTCACCCTCAACTGAGCAGTTTTCTACAAGGAGGGGGGGGGGGCTTTTTTCGCCAACATTTTAGCAAGTCATCGTCTTTTCGATTGACTATGCTTAATTTCAACGTTCCGAACTTCCAGTCGAGCAATGAAGACATTGGCTGAGACGTCACATTTTTTTTTTTTTAAACCCTTTTTTTTTCTTTGCGTTACGGGTTCGAGCCTGCCTGCCTACTACCATTTTTTTTTTCACACCTCTGCCTACTGTTGTTTTGATTACCCCCACCACACCCCCACTACTGCCTCTTTTTTCTTTTGGCGTTGGTACACGGACTTTGGATACATTTAAAATGTGATTTTCCTCACTTAAAATAAAATAATTTTGAAGTCGAAATGAATCCTCAGGTCATAATATTTAACAAAAAAGCATTTTTACTGCCGACAATTATTTTTTACGCTAAATAATCTTCAAAGTAAGCGTGAAGATGATTGAGAAGTAATAGTATAATTTCGGCTTCAGACATGCAGATACCAAAGCTATTAGTAATAAGTCAAATGTTGAAATCAGATTATTGATTAAATAACAGATGACCAAATGTTCCACTGTATGGATAACAAAGGGCGTTGGTCTAATGTTATCTTGTAATCCTGACGCAACACGTTTTTTATGGTTCATAAATTTATTGATGTTCTATTTTATTTTTTTTTTTTACTCTAATTCATCTCAAATGCGTTGGTCTTGACGCAACACATGTTTTTTTATGGTTCACAGATTTATTGATGCTATATTTTATTTTTTTTTACTTTAATTCATTCCAAATGCGTTGGTCTAATGGCATCTTGTAATCTTGTCTCTTAGAAAGTGAAAGCAGAGAAAGAAAAAAATAAATAAATAAAAGGCTGAAACTCTTAACTCTCAGCATTCTACTTGGTAGGCATAGAGGCTTTTTCCCTTCCACAACTCGCTTCTTCGCCCAAGTAGTTGTCATATATTTCTTTTCGTCTATTTCTTCCCAACTGACGACAAACACACGTGAACAAGATAATATCTAAACATCTTTGTATGCAACCACCTCGAACCCTGATAGCACCTAAATTTGCATTTATCTTCCTATTTTTGTATTAGACGGGTTCCAGGTTTGAGTGTCAAGGGTTTCTCTACAGAGAGAACACACCAATCATGGGCACTTATGGTTGCGACTCTCAACACGATTATTACAGAAAGGTAGGGAGTCGTCTTTATTCATCCGTACTCTGTCGTAACACAAGGCATCTGCATTTATTAAATCAAAACCGTTAAATAACTCCATTTTTTGTATTTGTAGAAATATATGTGGAGGAAATCACACAAAATCTTACAAAAATACAACACACGATTTTTATGGTTCATAGATTTATTGGTGTTATACTTTTTATAGTCCACAAAAGGGATATATTCGCTTGAAGTAGTTGAGTGGTCTTAGTTACATCATTTGAGTAATAATATAGTAACAATGTAATGTAATAATAATATAGTAATAATGTAATGTAATAATATAGTAATAATAATATAGTAATAATGTAATAATAATAACTAGGGGGACCTGTGGAAATTCCACAGTGGACTCTTTCATATGTAATATATTGATGTTGGCATTTTTGTGGATGTTCAGCGTAAATGGAGACACCCTGATATTATTGTAGTTTTTTTTGTTAAAACAGCAAAAGTATATATCTAAGCTAGCAGGGATGCCCAACATAGCCTGGTCGTAAAATATGCTGCAATATAATATTTTAATTTATACAGATTTCTATATATTACTATAAGAGTCAATATTCGATCCATTCTTATATATTATAAACTTGTGATTTCAAAAATAAAAATATATCCATATGGCGTGTGTGCATCAGCTTGAATCGAAACCGAAACCAAAACTTATGAAGAAAAAGAAATATGTATATATAACTTGAGTTCCTTCAGCTATAATTGAAACCGAAACCAAAACTTATGAAGAATTCTTGGTAAAATTATTTATTACAAGAAATGGAAAGGTATAACAATTAAACGACAGACACTTGAAAAAAAAAAATAAATAAATAAATGTGACAAAGAAAATAACACACAGACTATCGTATTAATATACAGATTAAAATATGTATCAAAAACAGTTTTTGCATGAAACTATTTTAGTTAAAACAATGTTGTAACAAAAATAATTTTAGAAAAAGGAACTGTCATTTAAGAATATATATATATATATATATATATATATATATTTAATGTTTTTATAAAAATATATAGTGTACAAAACCAGTTTCGTTAACAATGTGTCGCTTTTTTGGTTAGTAACATCAAAGATTTTCATGAAGTTTGAGGTTGCATAACAGATACGCATCTTGGCTTTTGTTTACATGTAAACGTAGTAGTAGCAGCAGCAATAATATTTGAACGAAAACATCAGCGCCTCTCTCTCTCTCAATAAACAAATGTAAAAAAAAAAATAAATAAACAATGAAAAAAAATAAAACAAATAACTGCTCAATTGTTGTCCCCGCCGGCCGAGAGATTCGTTTTTTATCACGGGATAACTTAAAATCAATTATTGCTTAACAACTTTTGAAAGATAAAACCCTAAATTTTATAGAATTAAAAACAAATATAGCGGTGAGAACATGCTAATTGAATATAAACCTGGAGCGTTCGTAAATGTATATTCCGAAATTAAATGTCTATTCCAGAATTAAATCTCAACCAATCAAATTTGCCAGAAAGCGTGACACAGAAAAGAACACACACGCTATCGTATTAATATATAGACAATATAGTAATAATATAGTAAGTTGACTTACTGAACAAGTGTTCGTGGTCAGAGTTAGTATAACCTTAATGTGAGGCTTTGGTATATCTTTCAACGTCTCTCTCTCGAGTGGCTCTATCAGTCAGTATTTATGGCTTAACTAGCCAATCATATTCTTGTAAGGAAGAAGAACCCAGATGTACTCACGTTCATTACATTACCTCCCTTGAAACTAAATTTTTCCATGAAGTTTGGCAAGGGAAACCATAGATTGGAGCTCAGAAGAGCACTTGCCATGAAAATAACAATAGAGCAGAGACAGAGTTCCAACGTCTCTTCTTTAAGACTATATGCGTTTCATCACATTCTTTTGCAGAACTTTTTTAGTAAAAATGTTTTTTTAGTAAAAAATGTTTTTTTAGTAAAAAATGTTATATCTTTGTTAAAACACAAGATTAAGCAATTAAATTTGCTATTATAAGTTTGGGCAAAAATGTATACATTCTGAAAGTTACTCCACATTGGATAATTAAGTACATAACGATAAAAGATTTACTTCCAGTGTGCCACCATGTTCGACTAAGGTCGTTGAGTGCTGGGGGTGGGGGATAGGAAAAAACAAAGAATCGATGACAAAAGCTAAATTTTTCCGTAAAATTTAGCTTCGATATTTTCTCTTTTGGGGGTCTGGATATAAATGATTAACATTTTTTCCAAGGTATTTTTTCTTTTCTTTGCAATGGTGACGTTTAATACATTGGTACCTTTGACTTAGTGTTCATAGACACCTCCATTGGAGAATGTTGAATTTCAAATGCATCATACAGGACTTCCATTGGAATCAGTTTGGTATTTTTCATGACCTCTGTACTGTATCTAGATCTCATTAATTACAATGTCCTTTGCACATAATACGAGGCATCTACATTTATTAAAATCAGAACCGCTGCATAACTCCATCTCATGTAGAAATATATGGATGAACTCCTACAAAATCTTATAACAGCACAACACACATTTTTTATGGTTCATAGGTTTATTGATATATTTTACTAGCGGAGGGGGGGGGGCTCCCAGTCCTAAAATACGCTTAAATATGATATTTTAATTCATCCCGATTTCATATATATTATATTTACTGTGGTTCTACCGATTTATTTAAAGGTTTGGTTGTTTTGTCTTATGGCATATCAACCCTTTTCGGGTTATTTAATGCCGAATCCAGTTATTTTGGAAACAGTTTTTATGCTTCAAGTTCTTTATATCTTCAAATATATATTTTTAGAGGTATTTGGGTGCCATCAGCTAGAATCGAAATCGAAAGCAAAACTGTAGCATTCAAAGCTGGTGACGTTACCTACCACTGTACCAACGCGACATGAATGAGTTTTGCAGTGGGAGAGGGAAGAAGAGTTACAACATTGGCACATTTGAAGTTAGGGAACCAGTCAGGAAGTGGGGGAGACAGAAAGAGAAAGGGGAAACAGGAAGAAGGAAAAGATGGGTTAGGGTTAGGGGAAAGGTGGGTTGTTGTTGGTTTTGGTTTTGCAGAACATAAGTTTTGCAAAAGGAAGTAGAAAAACAAAAAGCATCAACGTTAGGTGCATTTCGTCGCAGGAAGCCAATATCTTCAGACAGCCTGATCTGGTAGCACCAGCAGATTTATTTAAAGGTGTGCACGTTGGTGGATGCTGCTGTACGATACGCACAACAGCTATCGGCAGTATTTCTCTATAACAATTTTTATACGTACCTTGTTTTGCTGCCGCTTGGTACGATTGGTTTCCAAAGACTCTCTCAACTTCGTCCAATTCCAACACGACTTCACTGCTTTGCACGAAAACAACATCAGGCTGTGAAGAAAAATAAAGACGAGAATTTATTAAAAAGGAAATAATTTGGAAAAAGAAAATAGTCATGGGCAAGGGGAGGGAAGTCCCCAAAAATGTGTGTTTGAAAGCTAAAAAAATAAAAATAAATAAAAATAAAAGCAAAAAGAACTGTCCAATTTCCTGAAGATACATATTTTATTATTCAAAAATTTGAAAAAAAAAAAAAAAAAAAAAAAAAAAAAAAAAAATTGCAATTTTATCTATAATATAAATCTCACCTGTCTGTTTAAATGCATTATGTATGTATGTAGGTTTGCCCAAAACTTTTGACAGAGGCGACAGATTTTTACAAGATTGGCATCATTTTGAAGCTCGACCCTTCGGACAACAAATATAAAAAAATTGGCTAAAAATATTAATTCCTTCACCCTAAACTGGGCCCTTTCTATAAGGAGGTGGGGGGTCGCTTTTTTTCACTGATATTTTTGAAAGTCATCCCCTGTTTTTGATTTACTAGTCTTAGACGTCACTTTTTTTTTTTTACATTCTTTTCCTACTTTGCAGTACAGGTTCGAGCCTGCCTACCTACTACCACCTTTTTTTTTTTTTTTTTTGCTTAACACACACCTCCAAACACTCGGGCAACGCCGGGTACCCAGGCTAGTTTTTAATGAATAGCAATATTTACGAAATACAATTTCACACTCGTCTATTTTGGCCAGGGACCAAGTGCAACAGCTGTTCCAACATATTCAATTCCCGTCCTGTGACTGAGGCATTTTAAATTTTTTTTTCCAAAACAGAATAATATCAGCACCGTTAGTTTCTTTAAGACATTCTACTCAACAGTTTAAGTGATTTAACACTACTCTCAATTAGATTATTATTTTGTTTTTGTTTTCTTTCATAAAGTTCTCCAACCCAACGACTTTCTATCTGACAGTTGAGAAGCAATTTACTATTTCATCTTCTATGAAAACTCTCAGGCTAAACGATTCTTTCTTTTTCATTCGACAGCCTAAATGTTTTAATGCCATTTCAGTTTCTTTTCATGTCATACATAAGATCTTGGTATTTCATTATCTTTTCCCTCTCAGTTCTGTTTAATCCATGATTAGGGACACTAACTTCTACAAAGGTTGCTTCTTTCTCCTTGCCCCATATCAATTTGTTAGGTTTAATAGCTTCGGTTTCTAGGTACGTAGCTGTGGCAATTGCATCGTCATGGTGGATGGTGTATGACTTATTTCCAACTGTTGTTTCTGATAAACATGTTCACAGAACTTGCTGCTACATTGGATATTTAACTTTTCACAGATGGTCCAGTGGAGATATTTACACACCCCATTGTGTCTCATTATATAATAGCCTCTCACCCCACCTCACCCCACCCCACCCCACCCCACCCCAGCAGAACTTTACAGCTGGATGTCAGATGACTCACTGTTTATGGGTGTGTGTGAGACAGAGAGGCAAATATGTTGTCTGTTACCTGCATCAGTAAAGTAGACAGTTAATGGTAATTGATTTATTTCTCTCCGTACTTGTTCTTAAACTTCATCCACAAAAAAGCAACCAATTAAAAAAAAAAAAAAAAAATGATAAAAATAAAAACGGACAGATTAAAATAAAAACGGATCAATAAAAAAAATTTTAAGAAAAGGTTTGATTAAAACACGGATTGATTAAAAAAAAAAATAAAAAATAAAAAAAAAGACTGATTAAAAACAAAACGGACAGGTTTGTTTGTTTGTTTGTTTGTTCTGTTTTACGGCATATCAACCACTTTGGGGTCATTTAATGCCGAAAGGTTCGTTATGTTGTGTTAAATATTGGTTTGTTCTTCTTAAGGTTTTTCTTTTTTTTGGGGGGGGGGTCTTTCCTTATATTTTTGAGTATATTTTAGTTTCTTTCAGAAAATTGATAATTTTTTGGGGATCAATCTTGTTTAATATTGTTTTCAGATTTTTTTCTTGGTAATACTTTGTTCGGATTTGTTCAAGGTCAATGCAGTTTGTCAGTATATGGTGTATTGTGTAGGGTTCTTGACACGTTATACAGTTTGGTGTCTCCTCCCCTTTTAGTAGATGTGAGTGGGTGATGTGAGTGTGACCTATTCGCAGTCTGGTCATTACTACCTCTTCCTTTCTTGTTAACTTTTTGGTGTTTCTCGTTCCAATATTTGGTGTTATTTGGAATAGTTTGTTTTTGGTGCATGAGCTCCAGTTTTCTTGCCATTTTCTCTTCAAAAATGTGTTTATTTTAGTCTTTAGGTCTGTATAGGGGATTTTTCCACTTATGTGGTTTTGTTGCAGAGTTTCCTTTGCTGCCTTATCTGCTTGTTCATTCATGTATATGCCGATATGGCTTGGTATCCAGCAAAAGATAATGTTTTTTTTCATGGTTATGGCATCTATTTTGTTTAGCAATTTTGTAATAAGTGGGTTTGTCATTTTTTTTTCTTTTAGAGATATGAGTATTGAAAGTGAGTCAGTAAATATGATATATTTTTGATGGTCATCATTGGTTATTATATTCAGTGCCGAATCTATGGCTGTTGCTTCTGCGCTGAAAATAGAAGATTCGTTTGGGAGCCTTTTCTTTAGTTTTATTTTTTTGTGGATGGCTGCGCATCCTACTTTATCTCCATCTTTTGATCCGTCAGTGTAAATTTGTGTATATTCTTTGTATGTATTCTGGATGATAAGTAGTTCTTCATGGAAGGTTGATGGGTGGGTTTTCGTTTTGGGATATTTATTTAATTTTAATATTATGTGTGGTTGTTTGATCATCCAGGGTGGAGTTTTTGATTTGTTATATTTATGTATTTTTGTAATGTCCATTTGGGCTTCTGTGAGAAGGTTTTTTATCCGGAGGCTGTAGGGCTTGATGATATTTTCTTTCTTGTTGAAGAGATGTGTGTATTGTGGGTGGAGGGTACATTGGTATGCAGGATTTGTTGGACACGATACCAGCTTTAGGTAATATTGTAGCGCTAACTTCTGTCGTCTTAGAATCAGTGGAGGCTCATGGGCCTCTATATAGAGGCTTTCTACTGGAGAGGTTCTAAATGCTCCCAAGGCTAATCTTAATCCTTGATGATGGATTGTATTTAGTTCTTTTATGTAGGACTTCCTTGCTGCTCCATAGATGAAGCATCCATAGTCCATTTTAGATCTGATTAGAGTTTGGTATAATTTCAATAATGTGACTTTGTCTGCACCCCAATCGGTGTGTGCTAGGACTTTGATCAATTGCATTGTCTTTTGGCATTTTGCTTTTAAATATTTTATATGCGGTATAAAGTTCAATTTTTTATCGAATATAATACCTAAATATTTATGTTGGTCGGTGAGTGGGATGTTCTTGTTATCCAGTTTCAGGTTGGGGTCGTGGTGGAATTTTCGTAATTTGCAAAAGTGGATGCATTTAGTTTTTTCCTCTGAGAATGTAAATCCATTTTCTATGGTCCATTTGTTTATTTTATTCAGACAGAGTTGTAGTTTGCGTTCGGCTGTTTGTATATATTTAGATTGGTAGTATATAAGTAGGTCGTCCACGTATAGGGCGTTTTCAATTCCTGGGTCTATGTTTTTTATGATATTGTTTATTTTAATGTTGAAGAGGGTGACAGACAGGATACTGCCTTGGGGGACCCCCATTTCTTGATCTTTTTGGACTGAATAAGTGTTGTCCATCCGTACTTGGAAGTTTCTATTTGTTAAGAAATTTCTGATAATTTCTGGCATTCTACCCCTAAGTCCTAGTTCATACAGGTCTTTTTGGATTCCGTATTTCCAAGCGGTGTCATACGCCTTTTGCATGTCAAAAAAAATTGCTATTAGATGTTCTTTTTTTGCAAATGCTTCTCTTATGCGTGTTTCCAGTTTTATTAAGTGATCGGTGGGGCTTCTATTTTTCCTGAAACCCGACTGGCTTTCTGTAATTAGATTTTTGCTTTCCAAGTACCAATTTAACCTTTCGTTAATCATTCTCTCAAAAGTTTTGCACAAACAACTAGTTAGTGCAATGGGTCGGTAGTTTGTTGGGTTTGTATGGTCTTTTTTTGGTTTGGGTATTGGGATTACTGTTGCCTGCTTCCAGTTTTTTGGAATGTTGTTAGTTATCCATATCTCATTGTAAATTTGTAATAAGTAGTCCAGTGATGGTTTTGGTAGTTTTTTGAGGAATTGATAATGGATCTCGTCGGGGCCGACTGCTGTATCGGGAGATTTGTTTATTGCCTCCTCTAGTTCTGCACTGTTGAATAATTGATTGTAGTTTTCTTCATTTTTTGATTTGAAGTTTATTTTTATTTTTTCTTCATTTTTCTTTATAGCTTGGAATTTTTTATTTTGGTTTTTTGATGATGAGTTCATTGAGAATTGTTCTGCTAATTTATTTGCGATATTTTGTTTGTCGGTAATCTTTGTGTTGTCGCATATAAGGTGTTTAATAGGGTTCTTTGTATTTTTTCCTGCTATTTTTCTGACCATCTCCCATACTTTTTTGGGTTTTGTGTTTTGATTAATTTTTGTTACATAGTCTTTCCACGAGTTCCGTTTTGATTCTTTGATAGTTTTCCGTGCTTTGGCTTTGCTGTTTTTATAGGTGTCCAAATTTTCTTTCGTTGGACTGTTTTTGAATTTCCTTAGGTTTGCACGTCTGGCTCTTATAGCTTCTTTGCATTCTTTATTGTACCAGGGTTTGTTATATTTTGTAGTAGTGGAACTTTTTGGTATGTTCTCCTCGGCTATTGTGAGTAGGGTGTTGCTGAAATATGTGATGTGTTCTAAGTCAGGATTCGCTTCAGGTATTAATCTGTATTGACATGTATTTTGGAAATTTTCCCAATTTGCCTTTTGTAAATTCCAGCGGGGTGTTTTGTCTTCTGGCTTGGGATTCTCGTTTTCTATTATGATTGGGAAGTGGTCACTTCCGCATGTATCCTTATGTGTTCTCCAGCTATAATCCATGTATATAGTTGGGTCACATAGTGTTATATCGATTGCTGATAGGGTTCCCGTTGGTGGGTGCATATATGTATTCTCTTTGTTGTTGAGTAGGCATAGATCATTTTGGTTAATTATTTTTTCTATGGTTTGGCCTCTTTTGTTGTTTTTTTTACTGCCCCACCATATATTGTGACTATTGAAGTCTCCCAACAGTAGAAAAGGTTTAGGTAGTTGTTTGATTATATTGTTTAATTCTGTTTCGTTTATTGTTTCATTTGGTGGTATATAGAGTGAGCATAGGGTTACTGTTTTGTGTAGTGTTGCAGTTATTGCAACAGCTTGCATATTTGTTTTTAAGTTCACTTTGCTGTGTGGAATGTTTTCGTTTATCAGTATTGATGATCCACCGGTGGCTTTGCATGATAATTTGTTTATGTGGTTGTATATTGAGTAGTGTTTTATGTTAATTTTGTCATTTTCTTTTAAGTGTGTTTCCTGTAGGCAAATTATTGCAGGACATAAGGATTTGATAAGTATTTGCATTTCTTCGATATTAATTTTTAATCCTCTTATGTTCCACTGTAGGATTTTGTTAGTCATGGTTTATATTTTCTTTTGGTTTTGGACTGTTGGTGTTTATGTCTACGTCCATAGTTTCGATGTTAGTTTGGGTGTTTCTTTTGGAAGTGGATGGTCTGTTTCTTGTTTCTGGTGAGAGGCTTTTTTTGGGTTTTGGTCTGGGACTTTTAGATTTACTTTGTCTTGACTGTCTTTTTTGGCTACCAGTTTCAACTAGTTCAAATTTATTTTCATTTTCAATTAATACTAATTCTGTTTTTTGTTTGTCATTTTGTTTTTGGGGGGTAGTTTTTTTGTTGTTCTGTTCTATTTCCATTTTTTCTGTTGTTGTGTGTTTATTTTTAACATCTGTTTTTGTCCTTGTTAGTGACTTGGATCTTTCACGTTTTGATAATTGAGGAGGTTTCATTTCTTTAGAGATTGATTCCTCAATATTGATGGAAGTTTTTCTGATTTCCTTTGTTTCGCAAAACGGACAGGTAAAAAATATGGGACAGATAAAAAGACAAAAATCAACAAATAAAATATTTAAAAAAAAAATAAAAACACAAAAATCAACAAAAAAATATATAAATAAACACAGAAACAAAAAACAAACAAAATAACAAACAAAAAAACAAACAAACAGCTTACATGTTCTGATTTCATAGTTTGCATAAATTTGACAGCTCGATCATGAGAACTTCCATCGTTGAAAAACACAATCAAGCTCGACTGGAAAAAGAAAAAAAAAATCATTTTAACATTGAAATTTTAGAAACTTTCAAGTCGAAGGAGTCGTCTGGCCATTTTGAAGACAAAATGGTTAATATTTGATAATGGACAAAAAAAAAAAAAAAAGGTTTCAGCCTTTAGTTAAGTCCTTCCAAAAATTCAAAGAAATGATACTGGATTCCATTTTGCTAAATAGCAAACATTATAATAAAGATGAGTATTATAAATTGATGGAGTAATTGAGAGAAAGGAATGGTTAGGGCTAGGGTTGGTGTTAAGGAATAGTGCTCTACTCTATCTCAGTATACTATCCTATGAAAAAGGGAGCCTTTGATTTGCCCTCAACTATGGTCAAACCAAATCATTTAATCTAATCGATATAAATGGTTTGGTTGTTTATGACATATCAACCATTTTTTCAGGTTATTTGATGCTGAATCTAGTGATTTAAGAAAAAGGGTTTATGCTTCAAGATTTTTTATATTTTGAATATTTATTTGTAGCGTTTGGTTAGGTGGTTTTGTTTTATAGAATATCAACCATTTTTGGGTTATTTAATGTTGAGTATTTAATATAAGTATGTGAAGTTACTGTTAAGATTGGCCTTCAGTACCTAGTTATCTGTCAGTCATGTTTATATATGCTAATGTAAAAATATATATACAAAGAAAGAGAATGGGAGAGAGAGATAGAGATAAGAAGGAGAGGGAATGGGAGAGAGAGGAGGGGAGGAAATGAGAGAGAGGGAGAGAGGAGGGGAGGAAATGAGAGAGAGGGAGAGAGGAGGAGAGGTAATGGGAGAGAGAGAGAGAGGAGGGGAGGAAATGAGAGAGAGGGAGAGAGGAGGAGAGGTAATGGGAGAGAGAGAGAGAGAGGAGAGAGGTAATGGGAGAGAGAGAGGAGGAGAGGTAATGGGAGAGAGAGAGGAGGAGAGGTAATGGGAGAGAGAGAGGAGGAGAGGGAATGGGAGAGAGAGAGGAGGAGAGGGAATGGGAGAGAGAGAGGAGGAGAGGGAATGGGAGAGAGAGAGGAGGAGAGGGAATGGGAGAGAGAGAGGAGGAGAGGGAATGGGAGAGAGAGAGGAGGAGAGGGAATGGGAGAGAGAGAGGAGGAGAGGGAATGGGAGAGAGAGAGAAGAGAGGGAATGGGAGAGAGAGAGGAGAGGTAATGGGGGAGAGAGGAGAGGTAATGGGGGAGAGAGGAGAGGTAATGGGGGAGATAGAATGGGGGAGAGAGAGAGAGAAAAGAGGGAATGGAAGAAAGAGGAGGAGTGAGAGAATGGGAGAAAGAGGAGGAGTGAGAGAATGGGAGAAAGAGGAGGAGTGAGAGAATGGGAGAAAGAGGAGGAGTGAGAGAATGGGAGAAAGAGGAGGAGTGAAAGAATGGGAGAAAGAGGAGGAGTGAAAGAATGGGAGAGGGAATGGGAGAGGGAAGAGAGAGAGCGAGAGGGAATGGGAGAGGGAAGAGAGAGAGAGAGAGGGAATGGGAGAGGGAAGAGAGAGAGAGAGAGGGAATAGGAGAGGGAAGAGAGAGAGAGAGGGAATGGGAGAGGGAAGAGAGAGAGAGAGGGAATGGGAGAGGGAAGAGAGAGAGAGAGGGAATGGGAGAGGGAAGAGAGAGAGAGAGGGAATGGGAGAGGGAAGAGAGAGAGAGGGGGAATGGGAGAGGGAAGAGAGAGAGAGAGAGAGGGAATGGGAGAGGGAAGAGAGAGAGAGAGAGGGAATGGGAGAGGGAAGAGAGAGAGAGAGAGGGAATGGGAGAGGGAAGAGAGAGAGAGAGAGGGAATGGGAGAGGGAAGAGAGAGAGAGAGAGGGAATGGGAGAGGGAAGAGAGAGAGAGAGAGGGAATGGGAGAGGGAAGAGAGAGAGAGGGAATGGGAGAGGGAAGAGAGAGGGAATGGGAGAGGGAAGAGAGAGGGAATGGGAGAGGGAAGAGAGAGGGAATGGGAGAGGGAAGAGAGAGGGAATGGGAGAGGGAAGAGAGAGAGAGAGGGAAGAGAAGGAGAGAGGGAAGAGAGAGAGAGAGGGAATGGGAGAGGGAAGAGAGAGAGAGAGGGAATGGGAGAGGGAAGAGAGAGAGAGAGAGGGAATGGGAGAGGGAAAGAGAGAGAGAGAGAGGGAATGGGAGAGGGAAGAGAGAGAGAGAGGGAAGAGAGAGAGAGGGAAGAGAGAGAGAGGGAATGGGAGAGAGAGGGAATGGGAGAGAGAGGGAATGGGAGAGAGAGGGGAATGGGAGAGAGAGAGAGAGGAAAAGAGAGAAGAAGAGAGAGAGAGAGAAGAAAGAGAGAGAAGAAGAAAGAGAGAGAAGAAGAAAGAGAGAGAAGAAGAAAGAGAGAGAGAGACGCGGAATGGGAGAGACGTGGAATGGGAGACAAAGAGACACAGAATGAGAGAGAGAATGGGAGAAGCTGGTAGTGATGGAGGAAAAAAATGGAGAAAGTGATATGGAGAGAAACAGAGAGAGAGAGAGAGAGAGAGAGAGAGAGAGAGAGAGAGAGGGGGTAGGAAATATTAAAAGAGAAATAAAGAGAATCACACACAGAAGTAAAGGCCTTTATTTATTTTTTTTTTTTAAATGGAGACTTACTTCATCTGAAGTTCTTTTCCGAGTACCCAGTGTGATAGGAACAACACTCCGACATGGTTCCGTTGAGATTTCCAAGTTAGAGAAAGGTTCCGTAGTTGGCAATGGAATATAATCTTCAATTTTCAAATCCTGTCCAAACAGAAAATAACATTTCAATCAATAAACATTCGTTATAAAGAGAAATTTTTTAAATATGTCTTTGCATCTCAATAAAATGCTCCGTCCATAGTAACTGATGCCTTAAATGCCTAAAAAATAGTATATATATATATATATATATATATATATATATATATATATATATATATGCATTAATCTGTTACATTATTTTTAAATACTTTTTGGTACTAGCACACACATGCGTGTGTATACTAGCAGGATCTGTTAACTGGCATTGCCCATTGGTAGCATTATGTTTTTGACCTTTTGAGATTGAGAATTGGTTATTCGTATTATTTGGATTCTTCAGATTACTGTTCTCATCTTGATAATTTTCACCTCATGCTCTCTACCGATCCAAGTTATGACAACAGGACCATTGCCAGCACTCTCAAAATGCAAATCTGGATAACAGGAGCATGCTCAAGGTGATGAAAACAAAGTTTCTGGCCATGGTTCTGATCTTTGGTGTGGTTTCAAGTGAGGGCTGCATCATGCCACCTCACATCTTCGAAGTCGGCTTGAAAATCCACACCAAAGTGTACCTGGATGTGCTGAAGAGTGTGGTGATCCCCTGGTGTAATCAGGTGGCCACTGGCAGGCACTGAGTGTGGCAGCAGAACTCGGCTCACAAGTCCAAAGAGACCCAGTCTTTGTTTCCGAAGGAGTGCTATGATTTTGTACCCTTCTCTCACTGCCCCCCCACCTCCTTCCCTAGCCTGAACTCACTGAAATACATT